>NW_023270839.1:27294153-27314500 GCF_011800145.1 Mirounga leonina | reverse complement strand
AAGGAAGGAAGGAAGGAAGGAAGGAAGGAAGGAAGGAAGGAAGGAAGGAAGGAGAAAGAAAGAAAGAAAGAAAGAAAGAAAGAAAGAAAGAAAGAAAGAAAGAAAGAAAGAGAAAAAGAAAGAAAGAAAGAAAGAAAAAAGCAAGCAAGCTAAAAATGAATTAGGAACAATTCTAACAGAGACAAAAATAGTTGCTTAAACAAGACAGAAGTTTATTTCTCTTTCATGTAAAAATCTAGATGTAGAAGCCCATGGCTGGTAAGGGGGTTCCATGATTATCTGGGACCCAGTGGAAGCTTCCAGCTTTCTCCTGTGCCATCCCTAGGAATGAGCCTCATCCTTGTGTTCCAAGATGCTGCTCCAACCATCACATCTATATTTTAGAAAAACAGGATAAAGGAAGGATGAGGCATAAAGAATATGATAGCTACCTTTTAAAAAATTCTTCCAGAAACTGCTATCCATTCCATCTTCAACTAACATCTCATTTGTCAGAACTTAGCAACATGAACAAATAGCAACACATAGGCTGGGAAATGTAGTCTTTATTCTAGGCATCTGTTTCCCAGCTAAAACCTGGAGATTCTAGTGAGGAGAGAGCAGATAAGGGAGAAGGCAATCAACAACTGTCATCAAGACACAGTCCCTGCCTTCCAGACAGATAAGGGACGAAATACCTGTAAGAATGCATAACAGGGGGTCTAATTCACAGTGGGCAAAGCTCTCTTTTAAGAAAGAGTAGAAATTAGTCAGGCAAAGGGCATGGTGGCGGTGGTGCTGATGGTGGTAAAGGAAATCCTACGTAGGGGAAGTAGCAAGTTTCCAGAAGCTGAAAGATCAGAGGAATTACTAGCACTTCAGTGTGGTTGCAACATATATTTAAAGGTCAGGAATACTGAAAGATGAAGTTGGAAAGATAAGCAAGGGTCAGTTCATGTCATATCTAATCTACTCTGCATAATCATTATTTAGAGTGACAAAATATTTTTTAAAAAAATTAGTTCCCCCTTAGGCTCTCACTTAAATGTTTATGAAACCACTAAACATTGATATTTAAGAAAATCAGTTATATTTGTAAAGCATCTTACTTTTCATACTACAATCATAAATAGTGCCTGCAAAGTTAGGAGCTATTTGCTACAATTCCTCTAAGATGATCAATCTTCTCAGATCCCAGCAACAAAAGACTCCAACTAGATCAAAATTTACCTTATTCACCTGCTTATAAGATTCATAAAGATTCGGGCGCCTGGGTGGCTCAGTTGGTTAAGCGACTGCCTTCGGCTCAGGTCATGATCCTGGAGTCCCGGGATCGAGTCCTGCATCGGGCTCCCTGCTCGGCAGGGAGTCTGCTTCTCCCTCTGACCCTCCCCCCTCTCATGTGCTCTCTCTCATTCTCTCTCTCAAATAAATAAATAAAATCTTTAAAAAAAAAAAGATTCATAAAGATTCATTTCTGCCTCCTCAAAAAAGTGATTAAAAATTGCCCTCTGTTCAGTGTATCCATATTAGAGACAAAAAGCTAAAAAGCTTAAGGTGTGAGTGAAATAGCTAAGATTCTGAGTTTTAGTCACCAAGAAGACAGTAATTTAATGCTGCCTCTAGCAGAGAAGGACATTCTTTTAGGGTTCCTGGACTCAATTCCAATGCCCCACCCTGCCAACATCAAGCAATTCTCAGACACCAGCCGGGCCTCTAAGAATTCAACTCCATTCTGACACTATCTACCCAGAGATAGCATCAGATTCTACAGGCTAAGGGTTGTCCTGAACTCCCCACTTCAGATGCCATTTGCAAGCCCCAGGCTGTTACCTGTGTTTCTGAACCAACCAGCTACTGATTAAAGGTTCCAGTGACCTCCTCCTTAGGTCAGATTAATTTGTTAGAGGGACTCACAGAATTCAGAGAAACATTTACATTCACCAGTTTATTAAAGGATATGACAAAGATACAAATCAACAGTTAGATGAAGAGATACATAGGGCAAGGTCACAAACAGGAGAGCATCTGTCTTCCTGGAGCCCAGGGCCCAGCTTGACGGATACGTGGAAGCGTTCTGGTTCACCAAGCGTGCGAGCTCTCCAGAAAAGGACCAGTAAGCTGCCTTCTTGAGTTTTTTATGGAAGCTTCATTAATAGTTGTGATTGAGTAAGTCATTCACCATAGGCTAATTCAATCTCAAGCCCCTCCCCCCTCCCTGGAGGTAGGGTAGGGGGAGGAGCCGGACTGAAATTTCCAACCCTCTAATCACAGGCTTGGTTTCCCTGGCAATCAGCCCCCATTCTTAGGTGAGGTCCAAAAGTTACCTCCTCAACATAACAAAAGACACTTTTATCCCTCTCAATACTTAGGAAATTCCAAGGGTTTGGGAGGCTGTGAGCCAGGAACTGCAGATGAAGACCAAATATATATTTCTTATAAATCACAACATTGCAAGCATCATAGTAAACATATAAAAATTTTCATCCTATAAGTGCAGTCTTAATTCAAACAAAGCAAAAATAATAAATCAGTGGCCGTGGAGATGATCAGAGGTAGAGTTTGGGTCTGTGATAAAGACTGCAAAGATGGCTACGATAATTCCTCCTATATCTTTTTGCATTATGATTTTTCTGTTCCTCCCGTTGAAAGATGGAATTTATTTCCCTATCTCTTGAATCATGATGACCCTGTGACTCGTTTTGGCCAAGGAACATGGTGGAAGTAACTGTGTAACTTTCAAGACTGGGCCTGAGACCCGTATGGAAGTATGTCTAGCCTAGGGAGGATGAGAGGCCATGTGGAGGGAAAACAAGGCACCCCAGCTAACAACTAGCATCAACTGCCAGCCATTATGCCATCTTGTACCTTCTACCCCAAGGTGACCCCTCCAGCTGAATGCAACTGCATGTGAGCCCAAGTGAAACCAGCAGAACTCTCTATCCAATGCACAGAGCATAAGAAAGGATAAATCATTGTTGTTTTAAGCCACTAAGTCTCAGAGCAGTTTGTTACAAGGCAATAGATGACTGAAATAGGATCGTTCCCTTGATATTTTAGATTAAAATACATTACCACTATAGCTTATGACTCAAAAGCAACTGAAGGCAGGGGTGCCTGGGTGGCTCAGTTGGTTAAGCGTCCGACTCTTGGTTTCAGCTGAGGTCATGATCTCTTGGGTTGTGAGATCGATTCCCTTGTTTGGCTCCGTGGAGTCTGCCTGAGATTCTCTCTCTCCCTCTCCCTCTGCCCTTCCCCTCCATGCTCGCTCTCTCTCTAAAATAAATAAAGAAATCTTTAAAAAAATTTAAAAAAAGCAATGAAGTCATTGCTATTACATCCATTTCAGGTTTAGTGTAAAAGACTTTGCAAAATGAACTGGTAACAGGGAGTCAGGGTGTTCATTGCTAACAACTAAAGAAAACAGCAGCTTAAAGTGTTAGACATCTGTAAGACAATTATAAGGTCTCCACAACTAGAGGAAAGATTTAGAAACATGGGTATTAGAAATAGAAAGCAGACTCAGACTTATACCATATGATCTCACTCATATGTGGAATCTAAAAAATAAAACAACTGAATAAATAAACAAAAACATGGGTATTAGATCCCTGAAACAAATAAATGTACTCACTTGGGAAATTCAAGATTTAAAACATATAGCTAGTTCACCGTTAAAGAACTGATAACCACAGATATACCAAAGATTAGCATTACGGCACTCTAGATTTATGAGTAGAAATTCCAGTGACCTCTGTAGGTAGGAATAAGAATGACAGAAATGATGCCCCTTGACACTTGTAGATTAAATCCCTGAGTTCTCTGGTGTGGCAGTTACCCTCCAAGAAGGCCCCTAGTGATTCTCATTTCCTGGGACTCACTCTCTTGGGAAATATTCTCCCTAAATCATGGCTAGCCTGTGTATCCAGCAAAATGTGGTGGAAGTAGTGGTGTGTGACTTCGGAGGCTAGGTTATAAAAATATTGCAGTTTCCACCTTGATCTCTCCCTTGGATCACTTGCTCTTGGGGAAGCCAACTGCTATGTCTTGAGTACACTCATGGAGCCCTATTGAGAGGACTGCATAGTGGGGAACTGAGGCCTCCAACCAGCCACGAAGATCAATTTGCCATCCGTACAGTGTGCCGTCTTGGAAAAAGGTCTTTTTGTCTCAGTCAAGCCTCCAGGTGACTGTGGCTCTGGCCGACACTCCTTTTTAAGACAGATTTTTTTGCAGTTACAGTTTATTTACCATAAAATTCCGTAATTTCTTAGTGTACAATTCAGTGATTTCTAGGAAATTTACAGACTTGTGCAATTATGACCACAGTCTAAGTTTAGAATATTTCCATCATGCCAAAATAAATGACATGCCCATTAGCACTTACTTCCTTTTCCACTACCAGCCCCAGGCATCCACTAATGTATTTTCTGTGTCTATATATTTGCCTTTTCAGAAAACTTAATGGAATCATGCAATATGTGGTCTTTTGTGTCTAGCTTCTTTTTAGTGCCTAGCTGACATTTTGAGAGACTCTGAACTAGAACCTCCCAACTAAACCACTACTGAATTCCTGATGCACAGAAACTGTGTGTCTTTTGTTGAAGTTAGCCACCACTTCTGGGGGTAATTTGTTACATAGTAATAGATAACTAGTACATAAGAGTATGTGATTACTGCTGGGAAATTTAAGTCCCTCTGACATCTGATGTTCCATTAATCCCAACCCCAAAGGTACAACATTTGTTACAATGCAAACTTGTGGACCTGAGAAATTATACCTTACAGTTGTATTGGCATGTTCTGTTAGTGACACAAAACTGATACTTTTCTAATTTTTAAAAGAAAAGTCACTTCCAGATCAGAAGAAAAAAATCCCTACTTTATTTTTAGGTCTACACAGAAGGTTGGATGAATGAGGAAGAAATGAATTGTGGACAGTTAAAATGTGGTGGGTGGTCTACTAAGGAAACTTGATATATTAATCTGGAAGGAGTTTTGGTTGGTCAGATTGGACAACAAAAGGCTCAGCTGTAATTCCAGGAGACTTAACTAGCCAATTGCGCACCTGAGATGTTACTATCAAGAAGTCAGTTAGGGGCACCTGGGTGGCTCAATCAGTTAAGCAACCAACCCTTGATTTTGGCTCAGGTCATGATCTCAGGGTCCTGGGATTGAGCCCCACATTTGGTTCCACGTTCAGTGCAGAGTCTGCTTGAGATTCTCTCTCTCCCTCCCCCTCTTCCCTGCTCGTGCACACCTGCTCTCTCTCTCTCAAATAAATCAATAAATCTTTTTTTTTTAAAGATTTTATTTATTTATTTGAGAGAGTGCACATGCACACAAGCAGGGGGAGGAGCAGAGGGAGAGGGAGAAGCAGGCTCCGTGCTGAGCAGGGAGCCCGATATGGGGCTGGATCCCAGGACCCTGGGATCATGACCTGAGCTGAAGTCAGACATTTCACTGACTGAGCCACCCAGGCGCCCTAAATGAATAAATCTTAAAAAACAAAAACAAAAACGGGAGTGCCTCAGTTAAAGTCTGCCTTTGACTGAGGTCATGATCTTGGGGTCCTAAGCTCGAGCCCCGTGTCGGGTTCCCTGCTCAGAGGGGAGTCTGCTTCTCCCTCTGCCACTCCTCCAGCTCATGCTCTCTCTCTCCCTCTCTCTCAAATAGATAAATAAAATGTAAAAAAAAAAAAAAAGACATGTAAAGGATTCAGGAGGGAAGAGAGGAACAAGTAGATGCAGGCTCCAGATTTTGAGTTGATACCAAAAGGAAGAAGGAAGAGGTTTACAATTTTACAACTGTGCAATGGCTCAAAACTTCATGGAATGCTGTAAAACTAGAGGCAATTGTGAAATGGTTTAAATAATAGCGAGTTAATAATGCTATTGACAGAATGAGTATAATTTATTGTTTGATGATGGTTTTTACTCAGTTTCTAACATTGTGAAGGTTGAAGAGTAAGAGATTCATCTAGAATCCAATAGTAGCAATCGTTTTAAAGCTTTAAAAATATTTCTTTAAGTTTGAGGATGAAGATCAAAATCCTTATAACACTTAGAAACAGTGTTCATTTCTTATGCGGCTATTATTCATTAAAATACTAGCTTCTATAACACATATTCAATTTTTCCCCTATTATTCAATGTGTATTACTGTTTAGTAAAATATTTGCCTTTACTCTAAGTATGAGCATGATGTTGAAATTTCTTCAAATTTATTATATTGCTGTATGTTTTGTTCCAGTTTTTACTGAAATGTTTGTCTTCATGTATTAAACCTTTTTTTTTTTAAAGATGTTATTTATTTACTTGAGAGAGAGTGAGCAAGCGAAGGGGGGGGGGCAGAGGGAGAAGCAGACTCCCTGCTGAGCAGGGAGCCCACCATGGGGCTTGATCCCAGGACCTGGAGATCACGACCTGAGCCGAAGGCAGACGCTTAACCAACTGAGCCACCCAGGTGCCCCTAAACCTTCTTATAAAAGAAATTTATTTAAATTTGTTGTATTTAACCCTTCTTGCTTTACACCAATTTTTACTGATATATGCTGTATATGAGTTCTCTCAAATTTATTTGATACCGTGGCATGCTTTTCAGTTGCTAGTACCAAGACGTAGCACCAGTATTTGCCTTCATGATACTTCATGCACAACATGGGGCTTCATTTACTGAATATTTTTGTGTGTTTGTTTTGTTGTCTGCTATATTTTCACTATTTTTTTAACCATGTGACTTAGTACCTTTATTCATGTTTATACTATATAATTAAATGTCCAAAACCTGTGACTTCCTAGAATTTAGTATACTGTATATTGTATATTGTATTAACATGAACATATAATACTTCCCTCCACAAAACCACCATAAAGTCATTTAAACTTTCACAAACACAAATAAATATGTGTATAATGAAAGGTACTTATTTTCCCCATAAATTCTTCTTGCAAGATTGGGTGCTCTTACTCACATTCAAATCTTGTATTTCAGCAAATAAAGTACAGCTGACCCTTAAACAACATGGATTTGAAGTGTACAGGTCCACTTATACACAGACTTTTTTGATAAATATAGTTCAATACCATAAATGTTTTTCTCTTCCTTATGATTTTCTTTTTTCTTTTTTTTATTTGAGAGAGAGAGAATGAGAGACAGAGAGCATGAGAGGGAGGAGGGTCAGAGGGAGAAGCAGACTCCCTGCCGAGCAGGGAGCCCGATGTGGGACTCGATCCCGGGACTCCAGGATCATGACCCGAGCCGAAGGCAGCCGCCCAACCAACTGAACCACCCAGGCGCCCCTCCTTAAGATTTTCTTGATAACGTCTTCTTTCCTCTAGCTTATTTTCTTTTAATACGTATAACATGCAAAATATGTATTAGTTGACAGTTTTTGTTATCTGTAAGGCTTCCTGTCAACAGTAGACTATTAGTAGTTAACTTTTGGAAGTCAAAAGTAATATGTGGATTTTTTACTGCACTGGGTGTGGGGGGGTAGTTGACTCCTCCAACCCCTGCATTGTTCAAGGGCCAACTGTGCTATGATTCAGGTGCTGCCAAACAGAGACAATAAGATACTGATCCTGACATAAAATATCTAAGACTCTCGGGGAAGAAACAGACACAAAACAGTAAGTGATGTGTGTGTTTCAAGAGGAGGAAGCCTCGGGCGCCTGGGTGGCTCAGTTGGTTAAGCGACTGCCTTCGGCTCAGGTCATGATCCTAGAGTCCCCGGATCGAGTCCCGCATCGAGTCCCGCATCGAGTCCCGCATCGGGCTCCCTGCTCGGCAGGGAGTCTGCTTCTCCCTCTGACCCTCCCCCCTCTCATGTGCTCTCTCTCTCTCATTCTCTCTGCCTCAAATAAATAAATAAAATCTTTAAAAAAAAAAAAAAAGAGGAGGAAGCCTCAAAGTATGTGGGGGTGGATAAGGAAGGCTTTATTGAATAGGTAACTTTTAAACTAAATTGTGGTTTTTCGGGTCAATAAGGGGAGGAAGGGCATTCCAGACACAGCAGAGAGCAGGAACTAAGACAAGGACGCATAAAACAACATAGTATGCTCTGGAAACAGCAAATAGCTCATGGGGCTGGAGAAGAGTGGGTATGAGGGAACATCCTGAGATAAAATAGGAAGATTCCACAGAAACCAGAATGAATGGGTCTGTCAGCCAAACTAAGGAGTTTAGACTTCAACCTGTAAGGAGTGGGGATTTAAGTGGAGGAATTTTTTCCTTTAAAAAGGTTTCTCTGGGGGCGCCTGGGTGGCTCAGTTGGTTGAGCGACTGCCTTCGGCTCAGGTCATGATCCTGGAGTCCCGGGATCGAGTCCCGCATCGGGCTCCCTGCTCGGCGGGGAGTCTCCTTCTCCCTCTGACCCTCCTCCCTCTCATGCTCTGTCTCTCATTCTCTCTCTCTCAAATAAATAAATAAAATCTTAAAAAAAAAAAAAAAGGTTTCTCTGGCTGCAGTGTGTTGGAGAGCAAAGAGATGGAAGGCAGTCAAACTAGTTAGGAAGCCATCATGGTAATTAAATGAGAATTGATGAGGTCTGAAATGAAAGTAAATAGCTGGGGGGGGGGCGGGAATGCTCAGGTCATGAATTAGGGATCTTTATAAGGGACCCTTAGATTTGGGCAGGAGAGGAAGGAGCCAAAAGTGGCTCTGCGTTTCTAGTCTGGGTGACTGGGGGGAAGTTATGGCACTCAACAGAAAGGAAAATGTCCTAGGTTGTTGGGAATTATCTTTGACTCCTCTTTTTCCACTGAACATACTACCAATCTCTGCCAGGCCTTTGCCTCCTATCTCCCTACCCTTCTAATTATCCTTCACAGTGCTACAAAGTCATCTTCTTGAAGCAGCTCGGATTGTAGAAATTTCTGCTCGGAAACATTTGCTGAAGTCCCCACTGCATGCAGAATGAAATCTAAACTGCTTTTTTTTTTTTTTTTTGAAGGTAGACAGAATGTACTTTGGGGTTTGCAGTATGGAGAACATGACTACCCATCAGCACTAGGATTTATTGAGCTGTGCCTTTGTACAGGCACTGGGGCTTGCCCATGGTGCTCTTGATGTAGAAAGCCCGGACATTCTGCCAGTTCTTTTTGAGCAAGGACACCAGGAAATTGACTGCTAAGTGGATGCTGTACACAAACTGGTCATCTGTCATCTTCACACGGCCAACAGTCTCTGCCAGACACAGCACCTCCTTCATATGGAATTTGATGGTGGACTTCACTTCATCCACTTTGGCCACCATGTTCTCATTGTGGGTCAGCAAGGAAGGGAACTTGCCAGCCTTATTCAGGCTTGGGCCCAGGATTCGTGGGATCTGCTTGATCAGAGATTCTGAAGCCAAAAAGGCATCATACTTCTTGGCCAGCTTCTTGACTAATTACTTATTCTTGTTGAGTTTCCGGTTCCCATGCAGGACTTCCCCCACCGCCTGGTAGAGGGTGTCCCGGGAGACTTTGCTGCTCATGGTTCTTCTCCCCGCAGTAACCGGAAAAGAGTGAAATCTAAGCTTCTTAAGGGAGCATTCAAGACTCCCCCTGTTCAGGCCAGGCCACAAGCTATCTCTTGGATACCTTTACCTTGCTAAGTATCTTTTCCTTTCCCCATCCTACATATCATCTGCTCCAAACATTAATCTAATCTTTGTTCCCTGACATATCCTGTCATTTTATACCTCTAAGCCACAGCTCATGTTATTTTCTCCATTTGAATGCAGTTTCTTGTCCATCCCAACCTGCCAAAATTTTACCCTGAGTTTATGTCATCGGCTCCATTACACTTTACCCATCCATCCCATTAGTCAAAAGTACCCTTCAATAGTGCATAGACTCTTGTGTCTCAATCACAACACTTTTAGCGTTCTGCCTAGTGTTTTAGATGGTTGTGTCTTGGAATCCCTTCTACTCCCTCGCCCTAGTGACTTATACACAGTGTAGGTTCAAAAACTGGTGATGGATTTACCTGGAGCAGGGATCTGAGTCCTC
Organism: Mirounga leonina; assembly: GCF_011800145.1. Classification (NCBI taxonomy): domain Eukaryota; kingdom Metazoa; phylum Chordata; class Mammalia; order Carnivora; family Phocidae; genus Mirounga; species Mirounga leonina. Next base: position 27,304,526 of record NW_023270839.1, on the reverse strand, counting down.
TATGCACCACCGAAAGTTTAGCGTACGGTCTGGAAAAATCAGACGATTCTGCGAATCCATGACATCACGCATGAAAGAGTCTAGAGGAGTCACCTGTCTCTAGGGGGCCCTTTTGCTATCTAGAACATCCGTGACAAAAGGTGGGAGCAAAATAATTTGCTGTCAGGGGAGTACGGCTTCCCCAAATAGTTGCCAGATGCCTTTATTGTTTATGTAAAATTAAATACCTTCCGTACCTTAAATGCCTTATGTAAAATTAAAAAGCCCTACGGGAGCTAAGGTTTTCCGAGGTGGAATTTCCCGGTGACTGGCGTCCTCCTGAGGTCGACTGCCCTGACCATCACGCAGTGTACTCGGGAGTGGATTAAACCCTCATTAAGACAGAACCGAGGCCCGCCGCCAGAGAAGGACTGCTGCGTGCCCCGGAGAGGCCTCAGCTGCGCCCCGCCCCCACTGGCCGCAGCCGGGAGGCTCAGAGGGAACTCCCGCACGTCTGCGCGCGCAATCCCGGGACAAGGGTCCACGCGGCGCGCACAATTGCCCTGGAAACCACTGCGCGCGCACGCGCAAACGCGGGGCGGGGAGCAGGACTGAGCTAAGAGCCTGGCAGCTGGAGGAGGGGTTTACCCTCTCGCTCTGCTGTAGCTCTCTCGAGGGTGGGCGCGCGCACCGCCCTTCTCCCTCGGGCGGAGCGTCCTTTCCAGCACGCTCCCGGCTCACGCGCTTCCCCGGCGCCCCCTCGCCCCGGAGCCCCCCCGCCCCGCCGCCTCACACGCACCCTTGCGCTCCTCCCGCATTTGTGCGCCGGTGCAGCAGGCAGTGGGAGCATCCGGGCATTTCCGCAGCCGAGCGGCGATCCGGGCGGCGGCAGCGGTCGAGGAGCTCCCATGGCAGGGACGAGGAAGGGGGAAGGCAAGAGGGGGGCGAGGCGTTAAGCCGGAGCCGCCGCGGGGTGGGTCCCGAGGGAGGCGGAGGGGGAAGCGCCCTCGCGGTCGGGCGCGGGGCTCGTCGCTCCTTTCGCGCAGTCCTTGCCAGCCCGGGCTCCGGAGATGCATCTGCATCAGGTCCTCACCGGGGCTGTCAACCCTGGAGACAACTGCTACTCCGTGGGCAGCGTCGGGGATGTCCCCTTCACGGTGAGCGGCGTCCGGGAGCTCGAGGGGGAGAGACCGGGGGCCGAGCCGAGATCCCCGTCCCGGCCCACGCCTCTCCAGGGAGGCTGTGAGGTGCGAGTGGGCCCCACCTGCGGCCCTTTGCAGCTCAATTTCGGGGGGCGGGCGTGGGACTGTGAGTCCTGCGGCTGGTGTAGGAAATTACCCATCAGGGAAAAGGATTAGGAATCCACCGCACTGTCCGCCCTCAGCAAACGGGCCCCCGGGGGTGGCTGGACTAGAAGGTTCCTCTCGTAGGGCGGCCTCAGGTCTGCGGTGGAGGAAGATGGTTGCAGTCGCCGAAACCTGAGCGTCCGTTTCGCACCTGCTCTCGGCGTGGAGGCGAAGACTTGGTCTTGTCTCGGAGCATGGAGGCGATGCTGCACCTGGCTCCCCCTGCCCGCCGAGTTAGGGCAGCGAAGAGCGCCGGAGCCTGTGGCTTTAAATCCGATACCACCCGACCTTCCATATCTCCTGATGCAGAATCTTAATTCCAACAAGGAAATAGAAAATTTCATTCTTTGCCCCCGAAAAATCTAAATGGAAGGGTTAGAGCGACAGTGGCCTGGAAAGCTATTTATCCCGAGATCAGTTTGGTAACCTTCCTAGGTAATAGTTTATCCGTTTGCAAGGTAGGCTGGTTTATTTGTTTTTAAACTAAGGCAATGCGAACATTTTATAACTGTTTTGTTGTTGTTGTTGTTGTTGCTTGTGCGAGTAAAGTGTGTGTAAACGATAACGTGTTAGAATCTCTTTCAAATCTCCATGAAAAAGACGTTTTCTGAATGAGCTTGGACGGATCAGTGCTTTTGGAGAATGGATGCTGTTAGTATAGCTAATTCGAACTAAGCCATAGAGCTTCTTTTTACCCATAGACAGACTCCCATGGATCAACATGAGTTCCTTCTCTGTATTAAATTTACACAGTGTTCTCCTTCGAAAGCACAGTAGGCAATAAGATCTGGATTAAATACACAATGTTATTGGTAACTTATGCATGATAAAATTGGAAATAGCATAATGGTATGCTTTTTAGACAAGGAAAACACTTTGCTGTCTGCTTTCCAACAGCATGTTTTTAAAGCTGCAGAAATAAGAAAAGCTCCAGCAAAACTGCAGAATCATTATGTGGCACAGTGTATTCTGGAACAGAATTTATCATTATGATACATTAAAAATAACCCCATAAGATTGCCTTTTGCTGATTTTAATTTTTAAATGTAATCAACTTGTCATTGTTTCAATTTAGGATGAACCTTTAAGGATATAATTTGCCTGACTTATATTGTTACACATGACCCTATCAATGGTGTCATCTGTGTTTTGTGTCCATGTGACCTAAAGATCCATATAGAGTGAGCTTGGACTTCAAGTGTATGGAGACAATTTGGGGCAGAGAAGAAATTCCCCTTTCCCCAGCTGTGTAGGTGGGGAGGAAGTTTCCTAGCTTAGAAGAGTAGGCTTCATCCATTAAGAAGTCTGGAACCTTAGGTTATGGGGTACTTCCACACTATCATAGTGGTGGTAGTTTTTTGTTTTCATCTAAAGTGGAGCAGTGTCTCATTGAGGGAATGGTGAATAGAGCTAAACAGGTTCAGATGCAGTCTGGAAAAGCCAGTGCAAGAACTGTTAGCATTGCGCAGGTGTGGTTATGCTGTAGGCCACCCATGACCAGGTCCTTGAAATCATTTTCAAGTCTTTCACCAACTCCCTAATTCAACCAACCGATCACCAAGGGTGACTGACTCTCTGCAGTGTCTTTCAGATTTATCCCTTTTCTTGCTTTTTTTTTTAAGATTTTATTTGTCAGAGAGAGCGCACGTGAGCGAGCACAAGCAGGGAGAGGGGCAGAGGCAGAGGGAGAAACAGGCTCCCCTCTGAGCAAGGATCCCGATGGGGACTTGATCTCAGGACTCTGGGATCATGACCTGAGCTGAAGGCAGACGCTTAACTGACTGAGCTGCCCAGGTGTCCCGGGTTTATCCCTTTTCATCTTCATAGTTACCACCTTATTGTAGAACCTAAATTGTACTACTTAAAATAAACACTTCTAGAGTGGTTTTCCTCGTACTCCTCTCTGATCAGTTCATCTTCCACATAGCTGCTGGGATAATTTTTCTCAAATACCATTTCACCATATCATTCTTGGCTCAAGAATATTAAGTTGTTCCTAATAGATGTGTTATGAAATTTAAGCTTGTCAGATATTCTTCTGCCATCTTTGATTTTATATTTGATTATATGTTCTCATCTTGGCCTTTCTGCTATAGACCTACTAATCATTTTACTCTATCCTACATTTAAAAAAAAAGATTTATTTAAAAGAGAGAGAGAGAGAACAAGTGAGGGGGAGGGTCAGAGAGAGGGAGAGAAGCAAACTCCCCACTGAGTGTGGAGTCAGATGTATTTGGGCTCCATCTCACAACCCTGAGATCATGACCTGAGCCAAAATCAAGAGTCAGATGTTTAACCAGCTGAGCCACCCAGGTGCCCCATATCCTACATTTTTGTGTTGCACCATGAGGATCCTTGCTTTTTATTTTCCCAAATATGTCTCAAAATTTACTTGGTTTAGGATGCCTGCTTATGATTCTGATTATTTTGGCCCTTTGGCATTTACAGACCTATGTTGCACACCATCTCCTTTTTTTGTTTTGAGTGCACTGATGCAGTTATAATTTTGCCATGAACTAGAAATGACCCTTTGGACTCTTAAGAAGAACAGATTCGCTTAAAAAAAGATTGAGAACAAACTGTTTTCAAGTATTCTAGAATCAGCTAACAATTATTTGAATGCCTACATTAATAAAGAAAAAAATTTAAAAACCCCACAAAAGTAGAACTCCTTTACACAGAGTGTGCCATTTGATTTGTATAGCAATCAGATGAAAAACTTTAGCTCTGAGTCAGATGACTAAAAAGGGGACCAGCCAGGACTGGAATGGAGGTCCTGTGATTTCTCGTCTGGTAGACTTTTCTCTGTAGTATTTTTCTTTCCTATCAGAGTGCTTGCTTTGGAGGGTATGTGTATGTTTGGAAGGCACAGACGTGGCCAGAGTAGAAAGACAGACTGTCTTGCAGCTAGACAGTGGTTTTTAGCTAATGGTATCTTTCATGATAACCTGAGGATCTTTTCAAAATAGGGTATATCATTATTTCAGAGTCTATAAATTGTAAGTTTTTTAAGAGGAATTATTTTCAAAGGATTTTGAAGTGTTCATGACATTGTAATTGAAAAACAGTGTGTTATATATATTACACTGTGCGTGGTGGGTAGTGGGTGGTGTGATCTTCTGGGTTGTGAATGACTGCTTATGTCACCATGGCCCAGTCGTGCTATGTTGTCACGATGGTGCAGTTTGTAGTGGACAGTCCCGGTGATGTGTGTATCTGTAGTGCTAAGACATGCTGTGATGGTTTTCACTTATATTTGGGCAGTTAGTGGTTTTTAAAAACAATTGTGATGTTATAAGTGTAGTTGTATATATCACCTTTTGATCATTCTGTTCTTTTCAGTGTAGGAGCTAATTTATGGAAATACTGTTATCCTGTAATAAATCAGGACCCAGACAGTTCAAGGAGATGATCTTTTACTTTGTATGAGCTAAGTGAATGTTTGAAGGCTTAATGTAACAGTGTAAATTTTCCTTATTTATATTTTTTATTGCTTTCCTGAAAAATAGTCTCTATTTTTAAAAAATTTTTCTGTAAGCATTAAAATATCAATTAAAATGATAGTACATGATTATTAATATAATTAATTTTTTTTCACATCTTGGCCTTAAGGGTTACAGACTGTATTTTCTGGTGTGTAAGGGCAGTTGATGTTATTCTAGTCTGATATGAATTCAACACATTTATTAAAGTTTACAAAAATTAGTCATTTCCACTCAGGGAGCTTATCATCTACTGGTAGAGATTAAAGATGATGTATGTAATTATAATGTAAGACAGATGAAAGAGATCACATATAGTTGGGAAGATAAAAGATTTCATATAAGATTGACAGTTGTAAAGACAGGTATTAGGCCTTTCTGGATGGCAAGAACAACAAAAGCCAAGGAATAATGTGATATAAAGGATAAATTATTGGGTGACTGTTCCTTTACAAATCAATTTAAAAAAACCCACAAGACTTCCTTATTAAATAAGAAAACACCCTCAGAATGTTGAAAAATATAATTGGCAAACATTAACCCTAACTTTTTAGGAAAACATGTTGTGACATCTCCTAACTTTTATTTTTTGTTTTCTTCCTTAAAGCACCACCAGAAGGTTAGTAATTAATGAAAAAGTATTCATTTAAAAAAGTTAGAAGTTACTGTTATATGACCTCTTTTTCTGGCATTTAGATATATTTTAATTCTACTGTAGTATAATAATATTCCAGTCCCAGAATTATGACAACACCGAACTTTGGAAATGATCAGCCTGTTTATACATTTAGCACATGTTTGTTGAGCACATAGGTGTGTCAGGCTCTGTGCAGATTAACAACAATGGCAACAACAGAAGAACAAAAATACATAGTACTGATTTCAGGGAGTTCATTAAAGAAGTATAGGAACCTGGTAATCCACTTGGAGAGTTAAGACATGTACTTAACCACAGCCAATGGCTGTGTGGTGTTGTGAGGCACTTACATTCTTGTGGGAATTCAAGAATAAGAGATCACATTTGGCCAGGAGAATGGGAAGTTGGACAGAAAAATGCTTCGGTGCTGGTCAGTTATCAATGCATATAACAACTCATACAGCTATTGATAGCCTGTGCTAATAGTAAAGGGAAAAACAATAGTCAAGAATTTAGAATGGAGTTGTTTTCCGAGAGAAGTTGGTTTGTTTGTTCCTGGAGAGTAGCTTCTTGTTTATTTAAATTGGTACCGTTCAGAGTTTGTGGGCTTGTGTTTAGTGTGAGCCGATAGGTAAATATGAGGTTATGTAAGTTCTTACTTATGTCCCTGTGTAGATTGTTAGTTAGCCTTTCTGCTTATAGTGGGGGGGACTCTTAGCAGCTACCCAGAAACTCTGGTATAAGTCCCAAATAATGCCTCCTTAGAGATAAGAAGTTAGAGTAACTACCTCTATGACCCTGGCTAACTCACTTAAACTTTTTAGGTTTTTCATCTATAAAATTAGGTTCTTTTAAAATACTCAGACCTTAAATGAACATTATATGGAGTTCTCTAGAGATCTGCAAGAGGCAAAAGGGAAAATGGACCAGAAACATAAGGTGATTGTGGTGAAGTTAAGGTCTGGAGTCTGTTGTAGATTGCCCCTCCACTGATATGTATAGGATTGTTCATCTGAGTTTACAGTTCGGGAGTTTGACCTCTGTTCTGGCTCAGAGAATAAGCCATGCAGAGTGTGTATGAAGTAGTGCATCCTCTTTGGGCCCATAGTTGAGAATGTGGCTCTTGTTCATGATTGTGTCTTCAGCATATGGTAGGTGGTAGTTGCCTGGGACTGTCACAGTGCAGTATGTAGTGGAAGATGGGGCCAGTGTGATTGTATTGAGACTTTCCATGCTCTAGATCTACTTACTTCTCTACTTTATGTTCTTAGGATTTGGGGTATTTAAAAGATGACTTTAGGAATTACAATCAGTATTTATTTTAAATTTTATTTTATTATGTTATGTTAATCACCATACATTACATCATTAGTTTTTGATGTAGTGTTCCGTGATTCATTGTTTGTGCATAACACCCGGTGCTCCATGCAGAACGTGCCCTCCTTAATACCCATCACCAGGCTAACCCATCCCCTCACCCCCCTCCCTCTAGAACCCTCAGTTTGTTTCTCAGAGTCCATGTTTCTCATGGTTTGTCTCCCCCTCCCGATTCTCCCCCCTTCATTTTTCCCTTCCTACTATCTTTTTTTTTTTTTTTTTTTAACATATAATGTATTATTTGTTTCAGAGGTTCAGGTCTGTGATTCAACAGTCTTGCACAATTCACAGTGCTCACCATAGCACATACTCTCCCCAGTATCTATCACGCAGCCACCCCATCCCTCCCACCCCCCACCACTCCAGCAACCCTCAGTTTGTTTCCTGAGATTAAGAATTCCTCATATCAGTGAGGTCATATGATACTTGTCTTTCTCTGATTGACTTATTTCACTTAGCATAATACCCTCTAGTTCCATCCGTGTCGTTGCAAATGGCAAGATTTCTTTTTTTTTTTTTTTTTGATGGCTGCACAATCAGTATCTTACCTTGGGTCTTGGGAAATTTTTAGAACAAATCAGAGTCTCAGTATTTAATTATCAAAAAGAGCACAGGGTGTTGGGTTACAACCACAGTGGCACAGTGGAAAAACAAGTCATGCCTGACCAATTTAATTTCCTTCTATGATAGAAAGCAAAGCAGTATTTAAAAGGGGATAATGATAGAAAATATCTGTAATTCTCATTTAATAAGGCTCTTCAAGCTTGTGGGTTATTTTTTAAAACAACTTTGGAAGCCAAATATTTTAATAGAAATTTTAAGATTTTCAGTCTTCTTAAATTTGTAGAATCCTTTTGCATTATATTTTTACTCTGAAACTGTAATTCATTACGTAACAGGATATAGAACCTGTTATTGAGGAAGCAGGTGCAACTTACACAGGTGGTATAACTGTATTTTCTTTCTCTTAGACATAACTCATGTTATCCTGGAGCTTGATGTATATATGTGAACCCACTTTCCTGAGCTTTTTTATTCTCAAACCTTCTCCTTTCATGATTGCAAAGGACTTGTTCAATGCCCCCCTCTCCTCCCATTCTAAGCGCCTGCAAAATAAGATGGTTATCTCATATCCCTCTCATAGAGAAGTCAGTAGGTACAAAAGGGTCAGTGAATAGAGTGAGACTTCTTTAAGTACGACATGGTAATTTGGTGGAATGATTTGAGAACCATAAATAATATCCTCTTAGGGGGCACCTGGGTGGCTCGGTCATTAAGTGTCTGCCTTCAGCTCAGGTCATGATCCCGGGGTCCTGGGATCGAGCCCCGCATCGGGGTCCCTGCTCGGTGGGGAGCCTGCTTCTCCCTCCCCCACTCTCCCTGCTTGTGTTCCCTCTCATGTCTCTCTGTGTCAAATAAATAAATAAAATCTTAATAAAAAATAATATCCTCTTAGATTGTCATTGAAGATGTTCCATTAGGGCTGCCTCCTCTAAAAAGTGCGTCTTCTCAGGAATAGTAACATTTAATTAATTTTTAATTTTAATTAGGCTCCACACCTAATGTGGGGCTTGACTGAGTAAGCCAGGCGCCCCTAGTAACATTTAATTTATACTAAGTCATGATGTGTTGTTCATCCTGTGATTTTAAGAACCCAGGAAATTTGAGCCTGTGTGTGCATTATGGAAGGGGGCGTGGATGGACCCAAAAACACATAGAAGTTTTGGCTTAGATTGAGTCAAAGATGGACATAGCTTATATGGTAGCTGTAGTTCAAGAACAAAATACTGATGTTTTCCTAGGAGTAATGACTTGGGTTTTGTGATATGCTAGCAATTCCTCATATTTTCTCTGGCCTTGACTATGTGTATACTTAGGAGGATCTAAACAGAGGGGGATACTCAAATTATACTGTACTCTACCCATAACATCTTCTATCATGCCTTTAATGTACATGAATTGTCAGTATTTCCAGCAAAGGCCATTTCCTCCACTTATCCTTGTGGTTTTAAACTGGAAGTGATTTTGCTCCCTAGGGGACATTTGGCAATATCTGGAGACATTTTGATTGTTGTGACAGGGTTGTTGGGAGAGGACAGGCATCTATGGGGGAAAGGCTAGAGATCTTGACAAATGTCATACAATGCAAAGGACAGCCGGCGGCTTCCCCGCCCCACCATGTCAATCCGTAGAAGTTTTGAGAAATCCTGATTGATACCCTAGTTCCTATCTTCTCTTATCTACTCAAGGGCATTGTGCTAGCAGTTTCTCTTGTTCTCTCCCGTAAAATTGCTTTTTCTTATTTATTGAAATACTTTGTTCAATAGCTCTCTTGGTTTTCCTCTACTTCCCTTACCTGCTCCTTCTCAGCCTGATTCCAGATTTCTGTATCTTGCTATTTCTTTGTCATCTCCTTCTTGAATGTCTAATAGCGATCTCAGAATCCCTGTCCTCATAACATTCTCCTCCTTCTGCCTTCCCTAAATCAGTAAATGGTTACTTTTTTTTTTTTTTCAGTTCCCTTGGAATCTTTTCACTCTTTCCTTTCCTATCTAATATTGGCACATTCTGTTGGCTGTACGTTCAAGATTCATCCAGAATCTGACCACTTCTTAGCTCATCTGTACCACTTCCACCCTGATCCAAGACACCATCATCTCTAGGATTATGGCAGTAGGTTCTTACCAGTTCTTCCTGTTTGCCTTTAGTCTTATCTTCCTTCAGTTTATTCTCAATAGCAACCAGAATGATCCTGTTAAAATATAAATCAAATCTTGTTAATTCCATTTTCAAAACTTTTAAATTACTGCCCCCCCCCCCGCCCAGAGAAAATATGTGAGTGCCTTAAATGCCCTTAGGTTTTGTTTCTTTAGCATCTAGAACAAAAATTTATTGAGTACAAAAAGGACCCAATATAATAGTGTATGAAACGGACACTTAGTGAAATACAGAACATGCTTATAGTAAACATAGTTATCACTTTTATAATACTGTTTTTTATAATATCTTTTGATATAGGTCAGTGGCATTCGGCCATGTTTAGATAAATGAATTTTATAGGATGGGAGCAGGGAGAGGTGATAATTATAATCCAGGTATAAAGCTTTGCTGGTGTAGTCTGTTTTTTAATTTTTAAAGATGATTTTATTTGTCAGAGAGAGCACAAGCAGGGGGAGCTTCAGGCAGAGGGAGAAGCAGCCTCCCTGCTGAGCAAGGAGCCCAGTGCGGGACTTGATCCCAGGGATCAAGACGTGAGCCGAAGGCAGACACTTAACCATCTGAGCCACCCAGGTGCCCCTATTTTTTTTCTTTTATAAATGCTTGTATTCTTCCAAGAACTAAGGATAAAAATGAACATTTCAACTCCAGAGAAAGAAATAAGGAAAATATTTGAAAAAAAATTTTTTTATGTTAATCACCATACATTACATCATTAGTTTTTGATGTAGTGTTCCATGATTCATTGTTTGTGTATAACACCCAGTGCTCCATGCAGAACGTGCCCTCTTTAATACACATCACCAGGCTAACCCGTCTTCCCACCCCCGTCCC
>NW_023270839.1:27214494-27293753 GCF_011800145.1 Mirounga leonina | reverse complement strand
ACATCTTGGCTCTTTCCACAGTTTGGCTATTGTGGACATTGCTGCTATAAACATTGGGGTGCATGTACCCCTTCGGATCCCTACATTTGTATCTTTGGGGTAAATACCCAGTAGTGCAATTGCTGGATCGTATGGTAGCTCTATTTTCAACTTTTTGAGGAACCTCCATACTGTTTTCCAGATTGGCTGCACCAGCTTGCATTCCCACCAACAGTGTAGGAGGGTTCCCCTTTCTCCGCATCCCCGCCAACATCTGTCGTTTCCTGACTTGTTAATTTTAGCCATTCTGACTGGCGTGAGGTGATATCTCATTGAGGTTTTGATTTGGATTTCCCTGATGCTGAGCGATGTTGAGCACTTTTTCATGTGTCTGTTGGCCGTTTGGATGTCTTCTTTGGAAAAATGTCTGTTCCTGTCTTCTGCTTTCTTGATTTGATCATTTGTTCTTTGGGTGTTGAGTTTAAGAAGTTTTTATAGATTTTGGATACTAGCCCTTTATCTGATATGTCATTTGCAAATATCTTCTCCCATTCTGTTGGTTGTCTTTTGGTTTTGTTGACTGTTTCTTTTGCTGTGCAAAAGCTTTTTATCTTGATGAGGTCCCAATAGTTAATTTTTGCCCTTGCTTCCCTTCCCTTTGGGCACCCCTATTTTTTTCAATCCTGATTGGGACTTTTGATATTTTTGAGTTTGTGAATTGATGTATTTTATCAAATCTAGAAAAATTTCAGCTAATATCTCTTCAAAAATTGCCTCTACCCCATTGACCTTATGAGACTAAATATATTGGACCTTATCACTTTATTTTTGTGTCTAATATCCTTTCCTCTGTATTTTCTTTTTATCCTTCTCTGCAGCATTCTGGATGGTTTCTTCCAATTCATTTGCTAATCCTATTTCTGTCATGTCTAATTTGCTTTATTGTACTTACTGTACTAACTAGTACTAGGTTTTGTTTTTGTAGATGTCTTTTTTAAGATTGAGCAAGTTTCCTTCTATTCCTTTTTTGCTGAAAGTTTTTTTTATCATGAAGGGGTCTTGAATATTGTCAGATATTTTTTCTTCATTGATTAATATGGTCATGTGGTTTTTCTTCTTTAGACTGTTAATGTGGATTACATTGATTGACTTTTGCAAATTGAATTAGCTTTGTATTACTGGTATATTATCCTTTTTATGTATGGTTAGATTCAATTTGCTAGTATTTTATTGAGGTTTTTTGCATTTATGTTTATTAAGGATGTTGATCTATAGTGTTTTTTTTTTAAAGATTTTATTTATTTGAGAGAGAGAGAGAAAGAGAGAGCACATGAGTGGGAGGCAGAGGGAGAGGGAGTAGCAGACTCTCTGATGAGCAGAGAGCCTGATGAGCAAGGACCCTGAGATCATGACCTGAGCTGAAGGCAGACGCTCAACCAACTGAGCCAGGCACCCTTATAGTTTTTTTTTTTCTTTGCATTTTTTTTTTTTTGGTTTTGGTATCATTGTAATGCTGGTTTCATAAAATGAGTTTGAGGTATTCCTTTTCTATTTTCTGTCAGAGGTCGTGTAGAGTTCATGTCATTTATTCTTTAAATGTTAGTAGAATTTTCCAGTGAAAACATCGGGGCTTGGAGTTTTCTTTTCAGAAGGTTTTAAGCCCCACACTTGATTTCTTTAATAGTTAAAGGACTATTCAGGTAATATATTTCATCTTGGGTGTGTTTTTGTAGTTTCTGGTTCTGGAGGAATTAGTCTTTTTCATCCATTTCTTTGTTGTATTTATGTGTGTAGAGTTGCATATAGCATTTTAGTATTATCGCTTTAATGTCTGCAAGATTAGTACTGGTATTCCCTCCTTTATTCCTCATATTGATAATTTGTTTCTTCTCTCTTTGTCTTCCTAGAGATTTATATACTTTATTGTTCTTTTTCAAAGAACCAGATTTTGACTTCATTCATATTTTCTATGATTTTTTTCTGTTGTCAATTTCATTGATTTCTTTTTAAGATTTTATTTATCTATGAGAGAGAGAGAGAGAATGAGAGAGAGAGAGCACATGAGAGGGGGAGGGTCAGAGGGAGAAGCAGACTCCCTGCCAAGCAGGGAGCCCTATGCGGGACTCGATCCAGGGACTCCAGGATCATGACCTGAGCTGAAGGCAGTCGCTTAACCAACTGAGCCACCCAGGCGCCCAATTTCATTGATTTCTGCTCTTTATTATTTCCTGCTTTCTGCATGCTTTGAATTTGTCTTGCTTTCCTTTTCTAATTGATTAGGATGGAAGCTTAGATTACTGATTTGAGAGTGTTCACTTGTATCTCTTTGAGCATTTTTATTTTAGCCACTTTAACGTTTTTCAACATATGGGTCTGTTGATTGTTTTTTCCATTGTGAGTTGACATGTTTGTTTTTTTGTGTGTGTGTGTGAGAGAGAGAGAGCATGCGAGTGTGGTGGGGGGCTGAGGGAGAGGGAAAGAGAGAATATTAAGCAGGTTCAATGCCGAGCATGGAGCCCAATGCAGGGCTCCATCTCATGACCCTGAGATCATGACCTGAGCTGAAATCAAGAGTTGGACGCTTAACTGACTGAGCCACCCAGGTGCTCAAGATTTTCTTAGTTCTTTGTACTGCTGAATAATTTTGGATTGTAACCTGGCCTTTTAAAAACATTGTGTTATGAAACTCTGGATCTTGTGTAAATCCTACAGAGAACGTTGATATTTTTGTTTTAGCAGGCAGTCTACCTTTTTGGTTTCAGGCCAAAAGTTCTGACCAGCCTTCTATCGGTTGTCATTTCAATGTCAGTTCCATTTTTTTTTTTTTTTAAAGATTTTATTTATTTATTTGACAGAGACAGAGAAAGAGAGGGACCACAAGCAGGGGGAGTGGGAGAGTAGGAAGCAGGCTTCCTGCTGAGCAGGGAGCCCAATGCAGGGCTCCATCCCAGGACCTTGGGACCATGACCTTAGCATAAGGCAGATGCTTAATGACTGAGCCACCCAGGCACTCCAATGTCAGTTCCATTTTTAAAGCCTTTGCAGTCCTAGTTAAATATATCCGGTATATGTTCCACTTAGTGGCCAGTAACGTGCATGGTCAGCGGCCTTTCCTGTAGTTCCTTTCTTCAGGTTTTTGCTCTTCTGTTTAAGGTATGATCCATGCATGAGCTGCCTGGGAATGAGCCCAGGAGTTTATAAACAAAGTTTATAGGCTCGTTCTTCTGAACTCTTCCCTTTCTGTGATTTCCCTGGTACTTTCTGGTTTCTCTGGCTGCAAAGCTGAGACTCTAGTTACTCTGCACTATACTTCCTGGGAATGTACCTGTGTTCAGTGCCAAGTAGCAGTAGGACAGGGAAAGAAAAAAAGCAATGGGTGTTAACCTCACTCTCTTTTAATCATAGCTCTTCATATGGGAACTGTGGGATTGCTTGGGGGCTGGGATGTGAGAATATGGAGAAAGGAAAAAAAGATAAATGGGGAATTCTCCATTCCTCTCTTTGAAAACTAAGTCTCTTTCACCACTTCTTCAGCCAAAAGTAAATGGCTTCTTTTTTTTTATGTAGTGTTCCATGATTCATTGTTTGCATATAACATCCAATGCTCCATGCAATATGTGCCCTCTTTAATACCCATCTCCAGGCTAACCCATCCCCTCACCCCCCTCCTCTCTAGAACCCTCAGTTTGTTTCTCTGAGTCCACGGTCTCCCATGGTTCGTCTCCCCCTCCGATTTCCCCCCCTTCATTAGTGCTCACCATAGCACATACCCTCCCCGATGTCTATCACCCAGCCACCCCATCCTTCCTGCCCCCCACTACTTCAGCAATCCTGTTTGTTTCCTGAGATTAAGAATTCCTCATATCAGTGAGATCATATGATACATGTTTTTCTCTGATTGACTTATTTTGCTTAGCATAATACTCTCTAGTTCCATCCACGTCATTGCAAATGGCAAGATTTCGATTTTTTTGATGGCTGCATAATATTCCACTGTATATATATATACCACATCTTCTTTATCCATTCATCTGTTGATGGACATCTTGGCTCTTTCCATAGTTTGGCTATTGTGGACATTGCTGCTATAAACATTGGAGGTACACGTACATTTGTATCTTTGGGGTAAATACCCAGTAGTGCAGTTTCTGGGTCATAGGGTAGCTCTGTTTTCAACTTTTTGAGGAACCTCCATACTGTTTTCCAGAGTGGCTGCACCAGCTTGCATTCCCACCAAAAGTGTAGGAGGGTTCCCCTTTCTCTGCATCCCCGCCAACATCTGTCGTTTCCTGACTTGTTAATTTTAGCCATTCTGACTGGCGTGAGGTGGTATCTCATTGAGGTTTTGATTTGGATTTCCCTGATGCCGAGTGATGTTGAGCACTTTTTCATGTGTCTCTTGGCCAAAAGTAGATGGCTTCTTTTGGAGCTCTCTTTTTTTGCTTCTTGGTTTCGTCCTAACGTTAGTTAAACTGTGCTGGTACTTCAAATTCTGATATTTTTTCCTAATTCACTTGCTATCATTTACTTTTCAGAGTCCTCAAATGGCAGTTTCATGCATTTTGTTCATGTTTTCTGGCTGCATTCAGTGGGAGAGACATAATTTATTGTGGTTCTTACTTTGAACTGGAACTATGAATACCACTTTTCATACCATTAAAAAAATATTAAGGACCTAGCAATAAGTCTAATGATAAATGTAGAAAACTTTTGTGGGCAAGATTAATAAAACCTTAGGGAAATAAATTCCATATTTATGGACTAGAAGATTCACTACTGTAAATACATCAATTCTTTCCACGTTTATTGATGGCTTTGATGTATTACCAGTCAACATTGTAAGAGGATTCTCTGTGAAATTCAGTGGGAAGCCTGCTTCTCCCTCTCCCACTCCCCCTGCTTGTGTTCCCTCTCTCGCTGTGTCTCTCTCTGTCAAATAAATAAATAAAATCTTTAAAGAAAAAAAAAATAAGAGGACTATTTTGACCAGCTCAAGACTTAAAAGTCTCGACCATTATGATAGTGTGGTGGCAGCCTCAGAACAAATACACCAAAATAATAAAATGGAGCACCAGAAACAGACTTACACATTTATTGATGTTTGATTTATGTCAAGGATGACACGGTAGAGTAGTATAGAATAATTGATTTTTTTTGATCAGTGGTGCTGGGACAGCTTATCTATGTAGGAAAGAAGTAAAACTTGGTCCCTATGCACCCCATATACAAAAAAAGAACTCCAGGCCGATTATAGATGTTGATGTGAAATATAGAACAATAAAGATTTTAGAAGACAATATAGAAAATTTATTGGTGTGGAGTTGTATAAGTTCTTTATATATTTTGGATATTAACACCTTGTCAGATATATTGTTTGCAAATATTTTCTCCCATTTAGCAGGTTGTCTTTTGTCTTGTTGATGGTTTCCTTTGCTGTGCAAAAGTTTTTTATTTTTATGTGGTCCCAATACTTTGTTTTTGTTTTTGTTTCCCTTGCCTTTGGAGACACATTAAAAAAATGTTGCTAAGGCGAATGTCAAAGAAATTACTGCTTATGTTCTTTTCTAGGCGTTTAATGGTTTCAAGTCTCACATTTAGGTCCTTAATCTATTTTTTCTTAAAGATTTTATTAGTTAAAGAGTTGAGAGAGAGTATGAGTGGTGGGGGGAGAGGGAGAAGCAGACTCCCCACTGAGCAGGGAGCCTGACATGGGGCTCGAAACCAGGACCCTGGGATTATGACCTGAGCTGAAGGTAGACACTTAACTGACTGAACCACTCAGGTGCCCTGGTCTTTAATCTATTTTGATTTTTTTTTTTTTTTTTTTGTAGTATAGTGCAAGAAAGTGGTCCAGTTTCATTTTTCTTCTTCTTCTTTTTTTAAAATAAAGATTTATTTATTAGAGAGAGAGAGTTTGGGGAGGGGCAGGGGCAGAGGGAGAGGGAGATAGTCTTTTAAGCAGACTCCATGTTGAGCATGGTGCCTGATGCAGAGCTTGATCCCACGATCCTGAGATCACGACCTGAGTTGAAACCAAGAGTCAGATGCTTCACAGACTGTGCCACCCAGATGCTCCCAGTTTCATTCTTTTGCATTTAGCTGTCCCGTTTTCTCAACACCATTTGTTGAAGAGACTGTTTTCCCCATTGTACATTCTTGCCTCCTTTGTCATAGATTAACTGACCATATAATTATGGGTTTATTTCTGGGCTCCCTCTTCTGTTCCATTGATCTATGTGTCTCTTTTTGTGCCAGTACCATATTGTTTTGATTACTACAGCATTATAATGTATCTTGAAATCTGGGATTCTGATACTCCAGTTTTCTTCTTTTTCAGGAATGTTTTGGCTATTCTGGGTCTTTTGTGTTCTGTACATGTTTTAGGATTATTCTAGTTCTGTGAAAAATGTTGGTATTTTTTTTTTTTAAGATTTTATTTATTTATTTATTGGAGAGCAAGCGAGAGAGAAACAGCATGAGAGACGAGAGGGTCAGAGGGAGAAGCAGGCTCCCCGCTGAGCTGGGAGCCCAATGTGGGACTCGATCCCAGGACCCTGGGATCATGACCTGAGCCGAAGGCAGCTGCTTAACCAACTGAGCCACCCAGGCGCCCTGTTGTTGGTATTTTGATAGGGAGTGCATTGAATCTGTAGATTGCTTTGGGTAGAATGGACATTTTAACAATATTAATTCTTCCAATCCATGAGAATGGAGTATCTTTCTATTTGTGTCATCTCCAATTCTTTCAACAGTGTTTTATAGTTTTCAGAGTACAGGTCTTTCATCTTGGGTAAGTTTATTCCTAGGTATTTTATTGTCTTTTGTACAGTTGTAAATGGGATTGTTTTCTTATTTTCTCTTTCTACTACTTTGTTATTAGTGTATAGAAACAGAACTGATTTCTGGGTATTTTGTATTCTATAACTTCACTGAGTTTATCTACTATTTCTAGTAGTTTTTTGGTGGAGTCTTTAGGGTTTGTTATGTAAGATATCATGTCATCTGCAAATAGTGACAGTTTAACTTCTTCCTCAGCAATATGGTTACCTTTTATTTCTTTTTCTTGTCTGATTGCTGTGGCCAGAGCTTTCGTACTGGTTGGATAAAAGTGGCAAGAGTAGACACCCTTGTCTTGTTTCTGATCTTAGAGGAAAAGTGCTCAGTTTTTTGTTTTTTGTTTTTTTTTTACCATTGAGTATGTTGTTAGCTGTGAGTTTTTCATATATACACTCAACACCAAAGAAAATTCTGATTAAAAAATGGGCAAAGGACCTGAGTAGACATTTTTCCAAAGAACAATACATATGGCCAACAAACATATGAAAAATGATCAGCATCACTAATCATCAGGGAAACAAATCCAGACCACAATGAGGTATCATCTTATACCTGTCAGAATAGCTAAAATCAAAAAGACAAGAAATAACAAGTGTTGGCAAAGATGTGGAGAAAAATGAACCCTCATGCATTTTTGGTAGGAATGTAAATTGATACTGTCATTGTGGAAAACAGTATGGAGGTTCCTCAGAAAGTTGAAAATAGAGCTACCCTATGACCCAGCAATTGCATTGCTGGATATTTACCCCAAAGACACAAAGGTAGTGATCCAAAGGGGCATATGCACCCCAATGTTTATAGCAGCAATGTCCACAATAGCCAAAGTATGGAAAGAGCCCATATGTCCCTCAACAGATGAATGGATAAAGACGTAGTATATATATATATATAAAATATACATACATATATACACATACAATGGAATATTATGCAGCCATAAAAAATGAAATCTTGCCATTTGTAATGACGTGGATGGAACTAGAGGGTATTATGCTTAGCGAAATAAGTCAATCAGAGAAAGGTAATTATATGATCTCACTCATATGTAGAATTTAAGAAACAAAACAGAAGATCACAGGGGAAGAGAGGAAAAAATAAAACAAGACAAAACCAGAGAGGGAGACAAACCATAAGAGACTCTCAATCATAGGAAACAAGCGGAGGGTTGCTGGAGGAGAGGGGGTGAAGGGATGGGGTAACTGGGTGATGGACATTAAGGAGGGCATGTGATGTAATGAGCACTGGGTATTATATAAGACTGTGAATCACAGACCTGTACCTCTGAAACCAATAATATGTTAATTAATTGAGTTTAAATAAAAAAAGTTTAAAAACAAACTTAAAAACAGAATTACCATATGATCTAGTAGTTCTGCTACTAGGTATTTACCCAAAGAAAACGAGAACACTAATTTGGAAAGATATATGGACTCGTATGTTTACTGCAGCATTATTTAGAATTGCTAAGATATGGAAGCAACTCAAGTGTCCATAAATAGATGAATAGATAAAGAAGATGTGATAATACACAATAAAGTATTACTCAGCCGTAAAAAAGAATGAGATCTTGCCATCTGTGACAACATGAATGGGCCTACAGGGTGTTATGCTAAGTTACAGAGAAAGCCAAGTACTATATGACTTATATATGGAATCTAAAAAACGAATTAACAAATAAAAAGCAGAATCAGACATATAAATACAGAGAACAAACTGATGGCTGTGAGAGGGGTGGACAGAGATGGGCAAAATGGGTGAAGGGGAGTGGGAGATACAGGCTTCCAGTTACAGAATGAATAAGTCATATAAAATAAATATAAATAAAAGGTACGCCATAGGGAATACAGTCACTTGTATTGTGATTGTGTTGTATGATGACAGATCATAGCTACACTTGTGATAAGCATAGTTTTTTTTTTAAAGATTTTATTTATTTATTTGAGACAGAGAGAATGAGAGAGACATAGAGCACATGAGAGGGGGGAGGGTCAGAGGGAGAAGCAGGATCCCCGCTGAGCAGGGAGCCCAATGTGGGACTCAATCCCGGGACTCCAGGATCATGACCTGAGCCGAAGGCAGTCGCTTAACCAACTGAGCCACCCAGGCGCCCGTGATAAGCATAGTTTAACACAGAGTTGTTGAATCACTGTATTGTATACCTGAAACTAATGTAATGTGTGTCAACTATAGGGAATTTAAAAAGCCAAATAAAATTTCATTCATGACTTTTAGGTTGCCAAAGATTTTTTTTTTTTAAAGTATTTATTTATTTGACAGAACAAGCAGGGGGAGCAGAGAAAGAGAGGGAGAAGCAGGCTTTCCACTGTGCAGGGAGCCCGATGCAGGGCCTGATCCCAGAATCCTGGGATCATGATCTGAGCTGAAGGCAGACGCTTAACTGACTGAGCCACCCAGGTGCCACACAAAAGGTTTCTTAAAACACCAAATATACCACAATTGCAGATAAATAAATGTATTTTGGGTGATGTGAGCCAGATTTCCCATTATTGAAGAGGGAGTTACAAATTTGGAAAGTAGGAAATCTAGAATGAATCCTGTGGTGGAAATAATCAGATTAGGGACGTTAACGTGACCTTATATATATGTGCATAAATCCATGTATGTATATATTTTGTTTATAGTATCATGTGCATATGTGTGTATATTTATATACATCTAGAGAGCAATGATGTATACGTATAGAGATACATAGATACGGTGGGGATGTATGTGTGTCCTGCGTGTAATTGCTTCTAAGCTTTTCAGTGGAGAGTTGAAAATGAGTGTTAGTGTCTATATACACACATGCGTGCGCGCACACACACATCTGTTTCCTAGTCTCTTGGCTGAGAGGGCCTAGAAGCAGTGATACCCCAGTAGCAGTAAACACAATTGGCATCTAGATCTTGGTTATAAATACCATTCTCCACTAAAAGGAAACAACATTCTAGGCCGAGGCAGGGAAATCACAAGATGAGCCTAGAATGTCTTTTGCCAGAAAGTAAGGAATTGTTCAAAGGAGATGACAACATGGAAGCTAACTTGAAGAGTTCCTATTAGCCAAATCTGGGAAAATTTGAGCATATAAATAACTGATAGTAAAGGTTCTAACCCTTTGAATGAGATAAGAATCCATGACCCTTACTAATGTAAAAAAAGTACAGAAATAAGGAAAACTCTTCCTTACAGAGGAAAGCCAACTAATGATGAAATGACAGAATTAGATGATTGCCATTTGACAACTATCATAGTAGTATCAGGCAAGAATTGTCCAGTAGATACTAAAAGTAGTGGGTAAAAGTTTGATAAGTAACAAGATATTTACATAGCCTCAAAATATTTTTCCACAAGATACTTAGTAATTATGAAGGAAAAAAATAATTTTATAGAGGAGAAACCTGGCAGACACCACCCTTTATCAACTGGTCAAAGTTAACATTGCCAGAAATGGGGTAAAATGAAAATTGTGCCTCTTGATGAAATGCAATAAGAACACCACCACATTTCTGTGATACTCCTGCTCAAAATGCATAACCTGAATCTAATCATGAGGAAACATCAGACAAACCCAACTTTCGAGACATTCTACAACATCTTTTCTAGAAAGCGTTAAATTTACTTGGCCCAGATCCATCAAAGGAATCACTATCTGTGGCAGCTGTAGCCTTATGAAATGTATTTCTTAAATAATAGGACTTGAAAGTTGAAATTACTCCTTGATCCATGGGCTGCAGAATGGCTGTTGTGTGAGCCGGTGTGAAAGTAACAGTAATCTCCTTGTATGTCTCCATCAGAGCTCTTGGATGACCAGGTGCACTGACAATAAGCAGTCATATTTTGAAAGGAATCTTTGTTTCTGAGCAGTAAGACTCAACAGTGGGCTTAAAATAATCACTGAACCATGTTGTAAACAGATGTGCTATCATCTACACTGTGTTGGTCCACTGATAGAGCACCAGCAGAGTAGACTGAGCATCATTTTTTAAGGGCCCTGGGATGTTCAGAATGGTAAGTGAGCACTGGCTTCACCTGAAGTCACCAGCTGCATTAGCCCCTAACACGAGAGTCAGCCTGTCCTCTGAAGCCTTGAAGCCAGGCATTGACTTCTCTCTAACAGTGAAAGTCCTAAACAGCATCTTCTTCAACATAAGGCTCTTTCATCTACTTTGAAAATCTGTTGTTTAATGTAGCCATCTTCATTAATTATCTTCGCCAGGTCTTCTGGATAACTTGCTGCTGCTTCCACATCAGCACGTGCTGCTTCATATGTCATGGAGGTGGCTTCTTTCCTTAAACTTCATGACCCAGCCTCTACGAGCTCCGCACTTACCTCCTGGAGCTTTCTGACCTCTCTCAGCCTTCATAGAATTAAAGACAGGGCTTTGCCCTGGATTAGGCTTTGGCTCAAGGGAATGTTTTGGCTTCTTTGATCTTCTATCCAGACCACTAAAACTTTCTCCATAAGAGCAATAAGGCTGTTTCACTTCCTTATCATTCATGTGTTCACTAGAGTAGCATTTACAATTTCCTTCAAGAACTTTCCTTTGCATTTACAACTTGCCTAGCTGTTTGACACAAGAGTCCTACCTTTTGGCCTATCTTAGCTCTAGACATGCCTTCCTCACTAAGTTTAATCATTTCTAGCTTTTGATTTAAAGTGAGAGATGTGCAGCTCCTTCTTTCATTTGAACACTCGGAGGTCATCATAGGGTTATTCATTGGCCTAATTGTAATATTGTGTCTCAGGGAACAGGGAGGCCCAAGGAGAGGGAGACGGGGTGGGGGAATGGCTGCTCAATGGAGCAGTCAGAACACATACAACATTTATTAAGTTTGCTGTCTTATATGGCCATGGTTTATGGTACTCCAAAACAATTACAATAATATTAAAGATCACTGATCACAGGTCACCATACCAAATATAAGAATAATGAAAAGGTTTGAAATATTGTGAGAATTGCCAAATGTGACAGCCATAAGTGAGCACTTTCAGCTCTTGGAAAAATGGCCCCAGTAGATTTGCTTGATGCAGGGCTGCCACAAAGCTTCAGTTTGTAAAAAAAAACCAGTTTCTGTGAAGTACAGTAAAGCAAAGCACAATTAAAGGAGATATGCCTGACATATTCTAGGTCCTAAAGGATCATAGGTGACTGCTTTAGTAACTGTATCTCTTTTATACATCCTGTTTTGCTAGCTTTCCAAACTAGCATCCTCACTGCATTCTCTACTCTAATTCCCTAATCTAATCATAGCCAATTCCACATTTTCTCTGAAGTCCTGCTCTGCGTATTCCTAATCTATGTACCAGTTTTGGTTCTAGTCAAGGCAAGGGACAGATGAACTGAAGTAAAAGCAAGGTTTATGTCAATGAACCATCAAGGAGGGGCAATTGGGCTTCAGGGTGATTGGGACTAAAAAGCTGGTAGAATCAAGACTGTCTTAGGAGCTTTATATACTTGTTTTTTCATGAGTTCTTTGTTTTTGTATATCTGATCCATTCACTTCTTAAACCGGTGGTTTCAGTTTCAAATTGCTGATTTACCCCTAACATTTATAACATTTATGACTTTTCAGCTTAACTTTTCATGCTAACTCTGGGTGTTTTGGTTTAAATCTTCAGAGTAGACTTTGCTTGGCCTAGGCCATCTCTTTGAAGTGGCTGATAGCCACTGTTCATTACTCTGGACCATCCTCACATCCTGTCAGCTGTGAGTAAGGGAAGGAGTTACAACATAAAGACCATTTAGCTGGGCCTCTATGCAGAATAGTGCACACTGGATTATTTAATCTTTTCATCAGGACTTTTTGATGCAAATTTGTGCACAGAATTTCAGCTTAAAAGTTGAAAGGAGGGGTCTCAGAAGTGATTTAGTCGCCATCTTTCATTTGACTGATGAAGGAAATGTCTATAGAGATTGTTACAGTCAGTATTAGCACCTCTGGATTCTCAGGAATATATTCTTTCCACCATATTGACAGTATTGAGAGTTTAATTATAATTTAATAGTTTAACCATATCATTTGGGAAATATTTTTTGGAACACCGTCAGGACCATCTCCCTCAAAATATCAATATTTAGGTTAAATGAATGTCTGGAAATTTGCAGTAGTTACAAAACAAGTGGAAGTTGTTAAATATTACATATTAATATTGGTACATATTACTTAATGTACTATGAACTTTAAAATTCTTTTTTTTTCCCAGTGCAGAAAAGCAGTTTTATTAAAGCACGGGGACAGAACCCGTGGGCAGAAAGAGCTGCTGACTTTAAAATTCTTTAATGTAAAATGTATTAACCAATTAAGGAACAAAATATTGAGTCACTTATTTTCTGTAATTCTCATAATTTAATGTCAGAAAATTATCCTATTTCTTTAAAAGTAGCCATTTAAAAAAGTAGTCTTTTACTTCATTATTCTTTATGAAGCAAATTGCTATATATTCCAAGCTTTAGAAAACAAATCTGAAGCTGAAAGGTGGCTCCAGGTTTTTATACATGTTGGCCAGTCCATGAGACTTACTTTTGCCAATACTGCTGTGATTTCCTTTGGAAACTTTTGGTAAGTCATACTTTGAATGGTTTATTCTTAGCACTGACATATTTAGAAGAGATAATTTTTGATTTCTACTTCCAGACCTACTTTTTAGTGGAAATGCGTGCAAGCTGGAGATAGAGCTGATTTTGTAATAGTTAATTAGAGCAAAGTAATTAATTATTGCATATTTCTCTTTACAAGGTCTCATTTGCTTTTCAGATTATTTACTAGCATCAGTAAATTTTAAAAAACCAATGTTTTCTTTATTCAGGGTTATAGAAATAGGCTTAGTTTATACTACAGGTAGGTCTGTTTCTCGTTAGCTTCATATTTAGAAGTTTGTTATATAGCTCCATCTATTTTGTCAGTAAATTGTCAAAATTGGCTACCTTCTGACTAATACTTAAGATCGTTCTTTTTTCAATTTAAAGTTTTAATTAAAGAACATTTTACTTTCATTTTGCTTTGGAGTTAGGAAGAAATTAAAACAAGAATTATTTTGTTTCTTATTTAATCACAAACACTTGTAATATTTCTTTTTTTTCACTCTTAATATTTAATTTCTTAAATTTTCTTCTATTTTTTCAGCTGTAGGTTTTTGTTTTTTTATATATTATTAAGTTTTATGTTTCACTTAGTATACCTACTACTTGCAACTTGGCTTTTTTTTTTTTACTACTATAAGTAGTCTGTTAATTTTGCATTTCCTGATGTGAGTTGTTTCTAAAAGGAACAATAAATCCCCTTTGGTTACTACACATGTAGTAATACTATTTCTGACCTGTCTCTTGACCTAGGGTAATTTTTTGCTCTAAGCTTTTTGCATACTATTTAGTTTCCTTCTCATTTATTTACTCTGCTCAGTCAGCATTCTTTTTTTTTTTTTTTCCGTCATTCAGCATTCTTGAGTGGACTTTAGGCTGTTAGGATGATTGAATCATATTAGGAAAGTCTTTTCCTAGTCATGTGGAAAGGAGAGCTGTTTGTTCAAATACTATCCTCTCCCCTTTTCTTTTTCTTTTTCTTTTTTTTTTTTTAAAGATTTTTTTATTTATTTGACAGAGACATAGCGAGAGAGGGAACACAAGCAGGGGGAGTGGGAGAGGGAGAAGCAGGCCTCCCGTGGAGCAGGGAGCCCGATGTGGGGCTCGATCCCAGGACCCTGAGATCATGACCTGAGCCGAAGGCAGACGCTTAATGCCTGAGCCACCCAGGCACCTGCTCTCCCCTTTTCTAACTGTAGTATGGACTTCTGTTGGCAGAAGGATTACCTCTTTTGGGGGATAGTGGTGGTGGGCAGTAGCTGATAATGATTAAGGCTTTGATTTTAGGTATAGAAGCCTGTAGAAAAACAAATGAGGCTGATCAAATATATTGCTGATAAGTACTGTTATTTTGTAGACTTTAATTTCATTTTGAAAAATCTCACTAAGTTTGTATATTTTTTATATGTAAATGTATAGTTTCCTGGTAATCCATAAATTGGGCTTTTAAAATAGTCCATGGCCTATTGTGATCTATTTATAAAACTTTTCAAATTGGAATTGTGTATTATATAAATATACTATTTCAATGAAAAAATAATGATTTGTCCTTTGCCTAATATATTTTTAGTTCAGGCATTTCATTTTTTTTTAACTTATTAGCCATATATGACAAAGGGTGAGTTTCCTTTATCTATAAAGAGCTCTTATAAATCATTCAGAGCAAAATACTAAAGACTCAGTTAAAAAATGGACCAATATACTCAAGAATTTAAAAATAGAGCTACCCTATGACCCACCAATTGCAGTACTAGGTATTTACCCCAAAGATACAAATGTAGTGATCTGAAGGGGCACCAGCACCCCAATGTTTATAGCAGCAATGTCCATAATAGCCAACTGTGGAAAGGGCCCAGATATCCATTGACAGATAAATGGATAAAGAAGATATGGTATAGGGTGCCTGAGTGGCTCAGTTGGTTAAGCGACTGTCTTCGGCTCAGGTCATGATCCCGGAGTCCTGGGATCGAGTCCCACATCGGGCTCCTGGCTCAGCGGGGAGCCTGCTTCTCCCTCTGACCCTTGCCCCTCTCATGCTGTTTCTCTCACTCTCTCTCTCTCTCAAGTAAATAAATAAATAAAATCTTAAAAAAAAAAAAGATGCATACACACACAAACACACGAAAATGTATATGTATATATATACATCATGCATGTATA
Organism: Mirounga leonina; assembly: GCF_011800145.1. Lineage (NCBI taxonomy): Eukaryota > Metazoa > Chordata > Mammalia > Carnivora > Phocidae > Mirounga > Mirounga leonina. The sequence continues at coordinate 27,278,196 of NW_023270839.1, read as the reverse complement.
TGGTGTGTATGTGTATATATATGTGTGTGTATGTCAAATGGAATGTGTGTATACACACACACACAAAGAAGATGTGGTATATACACACACAATGGAATATTGTTCAGCCATCAAAAAAAGGATGAAATCTTACCATTTACATTGATGTGGATGAACTGGAGGGAATTATGCTGAGCGAAATAAGTCAATCAGAGAAAGACAATTATATGGTTTCACTCATGTGAAATATAAAACAGCACAGAGGATCATAGGGGAAGGGAGGGAAAACTTAATGGGAAGAAATCAGAGACAGAGACAAATCACAAGAGACTCAACTATAGAAAACAAACTGAGGGTTGCTAGAGGGGAGATGGGTGGGGGATGGGGTAACTGGGTGATGGCCATTAAGGAGGGCATGTGATTTGATGAGTACTTGGTGTTATATGCAACTGATGAATAACTGAATTTACATCTGAAACTAATGATGTACTATATGTTGGCTAATTGAATTTAAGTTAAAAAAATGGACCAATAATAGGAATAGTCAGTTTTCAGAGAATGAAATATAAGTGGTTGATAAATATATGAAAAGATGCTTAACTTTCTTCCTAATAAAAATACAAATAAAACAACAGGGAGATGGCAGGTTTTGTTGTATTGGAAAGATAAAAACATTTGATAATTATCAGAGTTAGTGAAGAAGTGGAGAAACAGGTACTTTTCTACATATGGGGAATATAATCTTTTTGGAGGGCAATTTGGAGTAGTTACTGATTTTAATCACTCACCCAGCAAATTATGTCTTAGAATTTATCCTTTGGGTATACTCGCACACATATGTGTAATATCATAAATAGGTGTTCACTGAAAGTGAAAGACAGTGAAAGACTGGAGACAACCTAAATTAATTATGACAAAGCCACAAATGGAAGATTCTGCAACTATTAAGAATGAGATCATTCTGTGCTGCTAAGGAAAGTTCTTCAAGATAAATTGTTAAGTGGAAAACAAGTTGCAGAATTGTGTATCGTATAATCCCTTTATGTAAAAAAAATGTTTACACATAGCTACACTTAATGTTCACTAAACATTTCAGGAAGGGCTCATAGGTAACTGTGAAATGATTTCTCCTTGGGAATGAGGAGGAGTGGTCAAGGGTAAGGTGAACTAATTTTCCTATTTGGTTTTTAAATTAGCAGATGTTGCTTTTTCTGTAAGAAAATAAAATCTTGTTGAAAAGATTAAAATTAAACATTTAAAATGGTATATTTAACTTGTAGGTGGCTTTTATGGATAACTGATATATGAAAATTCTGGCTTAATAAGGGACCCATTCAAAAAGGAAATCTGTTTGTTTTAGAAGTTAATTTTTTTAAAGTAATCTTTAAGAGCAACATGGGGCTTGAACTCATGACCCCAAGATCAAGAGTCATACGTTCCACTGACTGAGCCAGCCAGGCACCCCTAGAAGTTAATTTTTAATTCTGAGGAGCATAAGCGGTTAGGTGTTTAATTATATGACTAAAATGAAGAGGGAAAGGATGTTTTCTTGGGAAATTTTTGTTAACCTGTGCTTCATTTTCTTTTTTTTAAAGATTTTATTTATTTATTTGACAGAGAGAGACAGAGCATGAGCTGGGGGAGAGGGAGTGGGAGAAGCAGGCTCCCTGCTGAGCAGGGAGTCTGATGTGGGGCGCGATCCCAGGACTCTGAGATCACGACCTGAGCTGAAGGCAGACGCTTAACCGACTGAGTCACCCAGGCGCCCCTGTGCTTCATTTTCTTGATTGTAAGATTTTTCATAGGTCAAGACTGGCCTCTTAAGACTCTTTGTGTAGATAACTTGGTACAACCAAGTGACCATCAAAGCCAGACAACCCTGTCTTCTTTAGATTTTTGTTTGTTATAGAGCAAAGATGCCAGTAGCAATGAAGAATTTAAATGAATTTATGTAATTAACCAACCAATAAGAAGAACAGAAATTTGAAAAATAGAAAACAAAGTGAAAGGTGATGGTCATTAGTGAAGTGGATAAAACAGTGTAAAGAGACCTTAATTTTCCTCCCAGCCGTGTATTTACCTTGCTACTTAAGACTTTGATTAAATCTTATGAACTTCTATTTCTTCATATTAAAGTGGGATTAATAGCTAACTTCTAGGATTACTGCAGTCTTTTTTTTTTTTTTTTAAATATTTTATTTATTCATGAGAGACAGAGAGAGAGAGGCAGAGGGAGAAGCAGGCTCCCAAGGAGCAGGGAGCCCGATGCGGGACTCGATCCCAGGACCCTGGGATCATGACCTGAGCTGAAGGCAGACGCTTAACCATCTGAGCCACCCAGGCGCCCCGGGGATTACTGCAGTCTTGAAAAAGAGACTAGGAATGTAGAATGCGTAGTATAATATCTGTTACCCAGTAGGCTTTCAATAAATGGTACCTCTTAAAATTCTTGTTAATTATTATTATTTTTTTAACTCTTAACAACATGTGCCCTCATTTATAGAAGGGCGAACATACATGAGTCAAAATTCACTCTCAGGGAGAGGTGGGAATTTAACAGTAACACTCTCGGTAGAGTATTCTTGGTAAGACCACAACACCTTGTTAAATTAGATAAACCTCTCAACATGCTTAATACCTCTTTTTTTTTTAATGTTTTATTTATTTATTCATGAGAGTCAGAGCGACAGAGAGAGAGGCAGAGGCAGAGGGAGAAGCAGGCCCCCCACCTAGCAGGGAGCCCGATGCGGGACTCGATCCCAGGACCCGTGCTTAATACCTCTTAATTCACCATGCTTTTCTTCTTCTTTTAAATTTAGATATGTGAACAGTTGTCAGTGACCCCAAACTTTGACCCTGTAACCACAAGGATGTTAAAGCATCCAAGTATTCCACAGAAAATGCCAGTGTAATTCATCTATTTGTATTTTATATTCCCCTAGGAGAAGTCATGTTTGTGTAGGATTTTTTTTAAAAAAGTATTTCTTTACACTTTATCTAAGACTTAAAGGAAATCTGAAAAATTAGAACAGTTTGTGGGATATAAGTATTAGTTTGCTTTTCTGAAAATAATGTAGTTAAGGCAATTATAGATAAAACTGAAGTTAGGACAATGATTGTGTTATGTCTATTGAGATACACACAATCACAAAGACATTAAACCCTCTGGAGAAGGCAGCAATATCTTTATTATGATAATGATAGTATTTTAATTCAGAGTATTTTATGACTTTAGAAGATGATATTTAATTTTTTTCCTCAAGTGAAATTTTGATAAGGTAAAAGAAGAGGGTGACTTTGTTTTTCAGGCTCAACTAATTGGCAAGGCTCCTCCAATGAAATTTTGGATATCACAACTAAAAAACAGAAAAGAATCTTGATAATACCAAATACTCAAGTTTTTAGCTTCCATAGAATTATTGTGGGGTAGCTAATGTGACACACCATGCACTTTGTCTAAGGAAGAAGAGATTCTTTTATTTTTTTATTTTTTTTTAAAGATTTTATTTATTTGAGACAGAGAATGAGAGAGAGAGAGCACATGAGAGGGGGGGAGGGTCAGAGGCAGAAGCAGGCTCCCTGCTGAGCAGGGAGCCCGATGCGGGACTCGATCCAGGGACTCCAGGATCATGACCTGAGCCGAAGGCAGTTGCTTAACCAACTGAGCCACCCAGGTGCCCCAGGAAGAAGAGATTCTTTTAGACAAACTAATGAGATCTGTGAATTCAGGAAAATAGCCACATTCACATGACTTTAAATGTAATTTCCAGGAGTTCAGAGACCTTCTGAGACCATCTATGATTTCCATCCATTAGACTCCAGGTTGAAAACTCTTAGTTTCAATGCTCAAAGCACAGACTGTTTTTCTCTTTCCTAAAAGGATGGATTTATTGTCCAAAACTAAGGTTAAAACAAGTGAAGATTAATATATTTGAAGCATGTCTTTGACATGAGGGCCTGTGCTACAGAATAAGCTCTTGTTATGACTTATTGTCCAGCTGGTTATTCTTTATCATAAGGACAGTTCAGTCCTTCCATAAAAGAAATCCTCCCACATGAATGGATGGAAAATGTGTTTTTCTAAGATGCTTTCTCTTTTCATAGGCCTTATCTATGTGTTGGGGCCAAACCATATCCTTGACTTTGAGATAAAATATTTTATAGGTCAGTACCGTTGTGAGTGCAGGATGCTGGTATGCGGTGCTTTGGCACAGGAGTGGTTCTGCCAAGAGCCCAAGGGAAGAAGAACCTGGTTAAGGGATTCCATTTCCTGCAGAAAAGGCTTGCTGCCCCCTTTTCTGCTTTCCGGTAATGATCCTGTGGCTTATCTCCCACATGTGGAGTAGTTTATACTCTGCTAAATCAATGATACTTCATTTACTTAGTACAAAGGAGCCCACTTCATATTCCCTGGGTTCATTTTGGTATTTGTGTGTAGTCTCAGTGAGTACCTTCTTTTCCTCCTGCACTATAAATTCTTCCTCTAGTAAGACTGAATTCTGAAAAAGAAGAATGGAAACAAAATTGCTTTTGACCTAAAATTGAGAGACTGGGAATCTCTTGAATAATTACAGCTTTTGTATAAACCTCTTAGCAGTTGGGTTTTACTGAGTATTTACTCTGTGCTAGGTGCTGTGGTAAATACTTGGGATTACAAAGATGAACATGGGCCTTCTAGCTCTAAGAGTAGAGGTGGGTGAGGTAGTGGGAAAGAGCAGGAGCTTTATTCCTAGCAAATGAACCTTCACTCTGTGAACTTGGGCAAACTACTTACCCTTTCTGGGCTTCAGTTTCTTCATCTAGAAAAGGTGGCCTGTGAAGATACAGTGTTCATAAAGACCTAGCTGATGGCCTTATTATAGTAAATATTCAGTAAATGATGAATTTTTTTTTAAAAGATTTATTTATTTATTTATTTGAGAGAGAATGAGATAGAGCATGAGGGGGGGAGGGTCAGAGGGAGAAGCAGACTCCCCGCTGAGCAGGGAGCCCGATGCGGGACTCGATCCCGGGACTCCAGAATCATGACCTGAGCCGAAGGCAGTTGCTTAACCACCTGAGCCACCCAGGCGCCCTAAATGATGAATTATTAAGGAGGGCTTTGGTAGATTCCCTTCTGGTAGGTCTTTTAAATCCATGATACTGTTAGGCTGGAAAATCAGCCAAAATCTGTCTTTCCTTGTATAGCTGCTGTTGTAAATTTGGCCAGATTATTAGCAATGAGGTTATGTCATCTGTCTGAACTCCATGTTCTTTGACTAGGTTTCCAGGTACTGAGACTTCTGGAGGCAGAAATTAGGAAGATTTGGATCATGTATTTGTTATACATATATTTATTGAAGACTACTTATGCTAGATGCTGGGAGTGCAGTGGTAAACAGGACGTGGTTGCTTGCTTTGATGGACATTTTAGTGTGGTGGGAACTTGACAGATATTAAACATGTGTTTATATAAATCATTAAAAAATCTTGTGAGCCTTCAGTTATAGAATGCATGTGATTCAATCTTGACTGATTATGAGGCCCCTGTTTTTCCCTGCTTTAGACTCTTTAGATAAAAAGTAATAATAGTCTTCCTCTGTACTTTTGCAAGATATTTGTGTGCAACAGTTTAGGGGGTTCTGTTCTAGCCGTGACCATGGATATTGTATAAAATTGTAGGCATTGCCTAGTTGTGGATCCAGGAATCCAGGACCAGACACATTTGTTCCATTTTGATGGGAATTACTAGTTTGATGAGGAATTCGGGACCATGTTAGACTAGTGGCCTCTCAGCTTTTAGTAGCTACCTAGTGTTCCAGTGTATGGATATTCAGTAATTTATTTAACCTCCCCTACTGATGGGCAGTATGATTATCTTCAGTTTTTGCTGCTGTAAGTAAGTAAATTTTATGCTTATAGGGTAAAAGAAAGACTTGTTTGATCTAAGGGTATATTGTATTTAAAATTTTGGTAGATATTGTCAAATTCTTTTATCCATGAAGATTGTGATTTAATAAGTCTGGGGTGGGACTGAGCAATCTGTATGTTTAATAGGTTCCTTAGGTGATTTTGATGCAGCCAGGTTTGAGAGCTATTGCAGGATCAGAAAAACAGCAAGATTCCCTACAGCTAAGGAGTATGGTGCATGTCCTTTGGAAAAGATCTGGCAATTATGAATATTTAGGAAAGAGTAAACATCCTTTTTGGTGACTGAGCAGTAAAAGCCTATCTATCTTTAGTAGCAGTTGCTAGGAATGACCCATCTTTAGAGAAGCAGGTATACTAATACCTGGAATATTTTAGGTGTCTTTGATGTACAATGTAGGGAAAAACAGCCTAAGAATTTTAAGGACTGGAGTTTGAACATCTTCTGTTTACTAACTATATAATCTTGGGCAAATTAATGAACTTTATTCTTTATACAATGATAATGATAATATCTTCCTTTAATTTGTTGGAAAGATTAAAGGGGGGAGTGATACAACATTTATTGATTACCATCTGTCTTCTGCTGGTATTTTGTGGATATCTCTGTCATGGCAGTTTGTCATTTAGTTGTGACTGGTGATTCACTTGGTTATCTTCCCATTACACTCTCTGGAACCACATCTTGTGTCTGTGTATTCCCAGTCCCTAGCACAGGCTTGGGACATCATGCCCCATTTTTTGTTTGTCTTGTTTTTCTTAAATGAATGATGTGTGCTAAGCACTATGCAAATAGATTTTCTACTTTAATTTTCATCATTAAGATGTTAATATTATTTCTTCCATCTTACCACAAGGATGTTAATATTATTTCTTCCATCTTACCACAAGGAAATTCTCAGACAGCTTGAGTAACTTATCACTTAGTATGGCAGAACCCAAATTGAAAATCCTGCATACATGATTTCAAACTAAAGTTTATGCTGTTTTCATCTGTTTACTTTGCTGTGGTAATACTATAAAGCACTTTGGAAATTTTGAAATATTGTTCAAAGGTAGGGTTATTTTTGTCATTTTAATATATTTTTTTCTATTGAGGTATAATTGACATATAGCATTATGTTAGTTTCAGGTGTACAACATAATGATTTGATATTTGTATACCTTGCAAAATGATCACCACAGTAAGTCCAGTTAACATCTGTCACCATACATAGTTACAGAATTTTTCCTTTTTTTATGATGATTAATAATATTTTAACAATTAGGGTGATACAAACATTTCTTTTGCCTACACTCTTTCAGTTTAGCTTTCTTGAATGCATGGTATAGCAAATCTGCCTTGTCTGAAGAATATAAATAGTTATTTCCTCCCATAAGTGATTTTTTCCATATTTCCCTTGCTTAAAATTCTGTCTTTGTTTTTCTTTTGGTGAACTTCCTCGAATTTATAAATACATGAGTTGAAGATGGTTGATAGCAGTTACAGGGGGATTTTGGCAACGTTGGAAGTAACGTTGTTAGTGTTAGTAACCACTAGAAGTAGTGTTTGTCATCCTACCTGCTCTTTATCTTCATTTCCCTTTTTCATTAGCAGCCATATGTGGACCTCTTCAGAGGTTATGTCTTCACATGTCAGCCCTGGCTGTTGGATGTCTGTGTTTTGTAGGACAGGACTGTATGGCTTAAAGTTGTAGAGATAGTGGAATAAATTATTTTTAAATTATTTTTTTGGCATATATACATAATGTATATATATGTAGCTTTTAATGGAGCTTTTTCATTTGAGAATTAGATTGTTAGGTTGTTTGGAATATTTAGTCATAAGTTGAGTTCCAGAGAAGAAGGAAAAGTGTCCTCACTCTCTGCCCCTTATGTCTTCATAAAATTCACAAAGTTGCAAAACAGGAATAGCATACATCAAGAAGTGTGGCAATAGAAAGAAACATTTGGTTTTACTGTGAGCTAGGGAATTTTCCAGGAACTTAATTTTGTGTTTCATTTTGCAGACTGTATAGTTATACTTGTTAACATTTTATATAAATCAGTTTATTTTAAAATTAAATTAGATTTATTTTAATTAATTTTTTTGTGTGTGAAGCCACTTTGGGTTGTTGTTCTCTCCCTCACACCTCATAAGGTTGAGGGGAAGGGGCAGGCAGGCTGTTACTCACTGTTAGGCAGTTGGTGAGTTTAAGTTTAGTCTTTGCTTTAGTGCATGTAATTCTGCCTTGGGGGTTCATGTCTATTTCACTAGCTCTTTAAGCCATGTGTATTTGTGTTGGAAAATGCATCAGATTTCTTTCTTGATCTTTCTGAAGCGTGGTTAGAACCTTGGGAACACAATTGCAGCCTTCACTGCCTTATTACCTTCAGATGAAGGTTTTATTCTTTAGGGTTTACTAAGATGAGCTTTGGAGGGAACCTCTGAACAGAAAGATTTATGACCTGCAGGGACAGAGGCTGTAGTGTTTAAGAACTAGAAGAATCCTTTCTTGTACTAGTTGTTGAAAGATAATGCATGGGGTGTCATCATCCATTTTTTTTTTTAATGTGAATTTTGCTTATTTATTTTTCATGTGACTTCTCATGTCTTACTTGGAAATTGATATCAATATTTTTACATTAACTATTTTTGTAAAATGTGTCAAAGTATTGTGGCAACAAGATCTAAGGTATAATTCACAAGTTTTGTATCTTACATACTGCAAAACTTTTCTCTTGTAGGCATATGGATCAGGCTGTGATATTGTTATTTTGGCAAGTGACTTTGAATGTGTGCAGATCATTCCTGGTGCTAAGCATGGAAACATCCAAGTCAGCTGTGTGGAGTGTTCTAACCAACATGGAAGAGTAAGGGATTTAATTACCTTATTAACTGTCATCTTTTAATGTATTCTTATTCTTTTATACAAGGGTTGCCTACAATTTCTTACTAATATACCTTGCCTAGATGGTTATTGATAGGAGTGGATAAAGTGATAGGATGTCTACAAATTGTAAGGAGCCATTAAGCTGATAATGTGATAATTATTCTACCCATGTATACAGTCTTTTTTTTTTTTTTTTTAAGATTTCATTTATTTATTTTGACAGAGAGAGGGAACACAAGCAGGGGGAGTGGGAGAGGGAGAAGCAGGCTTCCTGCTGAGCAGGGAGCCTGATGTGGGACTCTATCCCAGGACCCTGGGATCATGACCTGAGCCGAAGGCAGATGCTTAACGACTGACCCACCCAGGCGCTCACTACTCATGTATACAGTCTTGAAAGATCTGTAGGCCTCACAATCCTGTGCATACTGATATTCTACCAGTTGATAATTCTAGCAACAATAGTAGGGAAGTAAACTTTTATCTTCTCTGCATAGCATCCCTTATATTACCCAATTTATAATAGCATCAATTTTTTATCAAGAAATTTAGCAAGTTGTTAGTGTCTAATATAATATTTGTCATATAACAGCTGCTTTGTATTGCTTTGTAAAGCTGTTAATGAATGTTTGTTGAGTGAAGAATCTTAAGGTTCATTCATTCAGACTTTCAAACAGAAGGTTTATTTTGAAATAGTTTGCATTTCATCTTATGTACCTCTCCCCCCAAATATACATCAAATGTAATATATATCAAATTTTGGTTATATGGGGCGCCTGGGTGGCTCAGTTGGTTAAGCGGCTGCCTTCGGCTCAGGTCATGATTCTGCGGTCCTGGGATCGAGCGCCTCTGCCTGCCACTCTGCCTACTTGGGCTCTCTCTCTATCTCTCTGTCAAATAGATAAATAAAATCTTTAAAAAAATTTTTTTGGTTATATGTAAAGCAAATATAGCATATTCTCTGTATACTCTAGCAGTTCAGTAAGGCCAGTGTTGTGTAGAAGAGTTAAATGTCTGTATAATATAAAAATGAACTTTTCTTGTAATAATTGTAATAATTTAGTCTTAGTGTTCTAGAAATTGTTCTTTACTGAGAAGTAACAAATTTTATCAAGGATATGTTAAAACAGAATTTTCATGGTGATAAATAGTAATGTTGCAAATTTATGCCAAATAATAAATTAGTATTATACTATTTTTTAGTGCCCCGCCCAGCTGCTTGTATCAAGCTTTAGTATTTGTGTAAATGTGGCATGATATGATAGTCTAGTGATATCATTGACCTAGTATTGAAACACTGAATTTCCTGGTGTTTTTTAATACTTATTTCTTGCTTTTCTGATTTTTTTTTACCAGTTTTCCCCCCCCAAGCATTGCTTATTGTTTAGAAAACACTGAGAGTGCCAGATTTCTTTCATTAATTTTTCATTACTCATCTCCCTAAGCCAAATAGGGTATCTTTAAACTTGCTTAGAATTGTATGATAGTTGTCAGAGGTGAGTTTGAATAAATTATTTATGTGCTGGTGACAATCACAGTAATCTGGGAGCAAGGTTTCTTTTCATATATAAGTCCTTGATGTTCATAACCATGTTTCCACTTCTCCTTACTTACCGGGTTGAAAATAAAGAAGGCAAAACTGACACCTTTGATTTATTGTCTTCTCTTGCCATCTTCTTTTATTTTCTTTATTCCCAGTCCTTGTAGTGATAACTTTGCATTGATGACTTTATGTCAGGTAACTATCGTCATTCATTCATCAGTTGACATGTTGAATGTGATCTTTCTTAGCACTTTTTGCCTAAGTGTTTCCCTCAGCTGGGCATTGTAAGTAGCTTCCTCCCTACAGTTGTGGATTAAAAGCTTTTTCTTGGAAAGAGTGTTAGATATTAAGGAACAGTTAAAATCACTTTTTGGTGTGAGAGAGCTCTGAAATGACAGTAGACCTTTTTGGTGGCCTTAAAAGAACATCCATGTAAATTCGTTTCATAGGTTAACCTTTAGGTCCGGAAGTGTCAGCAGGGATGGTTTTTGGTCTGTTTCCTGTAGTTGATTCCCTCTTGACAAGAGGAGGTTGAACTGGGAATTGGCTTTCAAGGAATTATTGTAAAGCAGGTTCTGGTAGCTTCCAGGAACAGGGATTTATGTCCCTTTTTATCAGGTATGTGACCTGGAATAAAGTCCTCCTGGCCCCCAAATCTGTAGCTTCAGTCCACTGTAGATGTCCACGTGAGCTCATTTTCTTCCCCTTGAGTCTGATTTCTTCTCCTTAGTCCATTTTCTCTATTCCTCCTTCTAGATAGTTTTCCCCATTGGTATTTTTTTGTTTTATAGTATAATTAATGTCATTTTGTTTGATATATTTTGAATACCTGTTTAATACTTTTTTGATGTCTTTTTCTACTTCTCATGGTTTTTATATTATTTTCACTGGATTATGAAATTTCTGACAGATGTACCATTGAAATGTATCATTGTTAATGAAGTTATTCCTATGTTAAAATCTTTTTTTTTTTTAAGAGTTTATTTATTTATTCATGAGAGACAGAGAGAGAGAGAAGCAGGCTCCCAAGGAGCAGGGAGCCCTGTGCGGGACTCGATCCCAGGACCCTGGGATCATGACCTGAGCCGAAGGCAGATGCTCAACCGTCTGAGCCACCCAGGCGCCCTAAAATCTTTTTTTTAAAAAGATTTTATTTATTGATTAGAGGGAGAGAGAGTGCTAGCGTGTGCATGAGTGGGGGCGGGGCAGAGACAAAGGGAGAAGCAGGCTCCCTGCTGAGCAGAGAGCCCGATGTGGGGGCTCAATCCCAGGACCCTGGGACCATGACCTGAGTCTAAGGCAGGCAGATGCTTAACCGACTGAGCCACCAAAGTGCCCCCAGAGAAGAGATTCTTAAGTCCGGTACTTTTTCAGTTATATTTATGGAATGGAAAAATCATAAATACTCTATTGGGATTGTATTATGTGTAATTAGCTTATACATTATTGTGAAAAGGATGTTGTCTTTATTTTCTTTCCCTAAATGTTAATGCTTTGTTCATTTCTTTTTAGATTGCAGCTTCATATGGTAATGCTGTTTGTATTTTTGAGCCCTTGGGCATAAATTCTCATAAGAGAAATTGTGTAAGTATTAAATGGTAGTAGAAATTTTTTAGAGTTTTAAGTTTGGAATCCAGTCTATAGCAGTGAAGAGCTCCTTAGGAGCTGGTGCTGAAGGTGGTCTGGAACATCCATGTGAAGTTGGTCTGGTGCTTTATGGTAAGATCTTTTACTTCCACTAGGAATATACTTAGTCATTTTAGAAGCCTAGTTTTCTACAATATTGCTAATTGAGATTTACCTTGTTAGTTGGGATCTACCTTAGTTGAACTACTAGCATTTCTTGTCTAGATTACCGGAGTAGTGTCTGATATGTTTTATGTCCCTCTCCCCCTTCTCTGTTCTCAACAGCAGGTCATGACACATTTCTCTGCTTAAAACTCCATATTTCTCATAGACTCAAAGCCAAAAAGCCTTAAAATAGACTGTACCCTTTCTCCAGTACCCCCTTATCACCTCTCAGAGCTCAACTCCTACTATTTTTGTCCTCTCTGATGTCACTCCAGCCACACTGGCATTTTTACTGCTCTTTGACCAGTTATTTTCCATCTTAGGGTCTTTGTATTGTTTTTTCTCTTGTCTGGAATGTTTTTCTTTCTCTAGATAGCTTTAGGGCCAGCTCCTGCAGATCCTATAAATCTTTGCTCAATAGTACCTTCTCAATGGGGGTCCACCCATTTTAAAAATTGCCATTTGCTTCTACTACCTTTATTTTAACCCCCAGCCTCCTATTTTTAACCTTTTTCCATAGTGCCTATCTTGTTTATTTGTTATTTACTGTTGAGAGTGTAAGCTCCATGAAGGTATGTATGGAGCTTTGTTTCTTTTGTTCACTGATGCATCTGAAGTACTTAGAACAGGATCTGAAACATAACAGATGCTTCTAAATTTTTGTTAATGGGGTTAGGAACTTAGGTAGAGTCACTTATCAGCTAAGTGATCTAACATATCACATTGAGAACTATTCAAATGCATTCTGGGTGCTATATTTTATTTTACTTTATATTCAGAAAACCTTATATGGTTAGAATCGTTAACCCTTTTATAAAGTACTATGTTCATTAAGACTCCGTTATCACTCACAAATAGTCAAAACTGCCAGTATGAAATCTGAATGCCAAGAGTATATATTTACCAGGAATTTTTAAAAAGTGTATTCTTAAAGGCATTAAAAAAGTAAATTTGATATATTTCATTCAATCTATGTATTTTATTATTTCTTACATATTTCAAAAAAATACAAATTAAAATATGATAGTATTAGGAAGTGGATATCAAATTTGAGAGTGCTTGAGAGTCACCTATGGTACATATTAAAATTCAGATTCCAGGCCTCACCCTCAAAATTTCTTCTATGGAGTTGGCCTACATATTGCATTGTGAGAAATACTAAAGGAAAGAATATCAGGGATGCCTGTAGTTTAGGGATGATTTGATTATTACTCTAAAATAGATCTATTGAGAAGTATTTAAAATGCTATTTTGACTTTTGTTTGGTCAGCAGTGGTAGGGTTTAAAAAAACATTATATTTAAAAATTTAAAATTACTTTTGGATAATGAAATTCAGGTTTTGCAGTTATTTTAAAATTCTGTTTCTTGATAGTCATATTATCTTGAATGGAGCATTTAAGTATTCAGAAAATATAAAGAGAGAGGGAATTTTTGTGTATTAAACTATTATTATTTGCCAAGCAATTAATGTATAACTTGCCTAAGGTGACATGGCTTTACATTGCACTATACTTTCACAAAAGGACATTTTATATTTATGTGCTACAAAGAAATATCTAAACTTTTTTTCAGTTACTCTATTTCATGGCACAAGCCTTTGACTTTTATACTTTAAATCTTCTTTCTACCTTTTAGTATGAAAATGGTAAGAAAAAAAGATGGAAATTATTCAAATGACTACAACATACATAATATGGGTTTATGGACTGTATATATTGTATAGTTCAAATTTGCTGACTTTGGGAGATATTTCTAGTTTATTTTAGATATTGAGTCTGTAGGATTATGATAATTTGCACTTCTTTCTAATGTGCATTCATTTTGTTTTCACAAACATTTATTGAGTGTCTGCGTATGTTCCAGCCATTACAGCACTCAGGACATAAAGCTTATTATGGCATAATTACTTCCATGAAGAGTGGGAGTTTAATAGGAGAGTGTATGAATGAGTAATACTCCAGTGTGACCACTGTTAGAATGGTAGAATGTAAAGAGTGCTCTGAGTGCTGCCAGGGTGTCAGAAGAGGTCCCTCTGCAGAGGGGATGATGTAGCTGGGTCTTGATGGAAGCATAGCAGTTTGCAGGTGGAGTGAGAGAAACAGCATATCCTAAGTATGAGAATGTGTTTATAGACGTGGAAGGAAGCCTGAGACAATATGCTTTGTTTGGGCATGGCAAGTGGCTTGATATGGTAGAATAAATAATAAGTGGAACTATCAGAAGTTATTTTAGAAACAATATTTTGAAAATAATAGTGAAATATTTACATCTTTGTTTTAGATCATAAGGTCTTAAGTCAAAGAAAATGATAAAATGGTAGTATTTATGGATATTACTTTAAAAACCTGTTTTTCTTTTTTCTTTCTATGTTTCAGCAACTCAAGTGTCAGTGGCTTAAAACTGGGCAGTTTTTTTTGAGCTCTGTGACTTACAATTTAGCCTGGGACCCTCAAGGTATTTAGTGATTATATTTAGAAATTATGAAGAGTAAATATTGGTTTTAAATGTATGATTACAATGTGATATAGTTTCTCATAGTAAGAAAGTGATCAGTAGTGTATTTTCTTTTTGCTAGTGGATGAGTGTGTATTTTTTTTCTTGGCATACACTGCTTTGTACAGTGCTTAATTTACTATTACTTCTGTGCTTTCCCCCGCGCCCTGCCTTTGAATATCTTATTCCAAGAAACAGTGATGATTTGTTTCCTTAGTTAACATGTGCTGTCCTTTACTGTTATTGTATTTAGTAAGAAATAAAATCAGAAATAGGGCTAAAAAACCCCCCTATCTTGTTTTATTATTTGTGTTTTAGGAAATTATTGTCTTTAAATTTGAAAGATTAGAAGCCTCTAATGAGAATAGCTGTTGCCTCTTTTTACATTCATGATTAAGAAGGTAATTTCTATATTCCATGTAGAGAAACAAATTGCATTAATCCATTAATGCATGGATGGATTGCATAATGCATCCTGAGAACATTCTATGTTTATATATCAGAGCTTTTTGGGTTTGTTTTGTTACTGTACTTCTGCTTTTCTTATCTTTCTCTTCCTTCCTTCCTTCCGTCCTTCCTTCCTTTTCTTCCTTTTCTTCAGATTTACCTGATACAAAATAGCTCTTTAGCTCTTTGCTAGTAAGCTTTTCTTTTTTGTTCTCAAGTCTCTCCTGAGAACTACTCTCTCTTGGGTAGTGGATTCTTGGATTTGAAATGGATGTGCCCCAAGTATTTTTCATAGACAGTATTGCTTATTTTTCACAGAATAGTTTATAGACCTAAATACAAGCCTACATATGCATTTCTTTCTCTAGATAATTCTTGCTTATTCATCAGAACTTTCTTTAAATTTCAGATAACAGATTGTTGACAGCAACTGATTCTATTCAGTTGTGGGCTCCTCCAGGAGATGACATTCTGGAAGAGGAGGAAGAAATTGATAATAAAATTCCTCCAGTTTTAAATGATTGGAAGTGCATCTGGCAGTGCAAGTTCGTATCTATGTTGTTCTGTTCATTAATTAAAAAAAAAAAGCTTCCTAAAATATATTCCCTTTCACAGTGATCTCTATTTTTTGACAGTACCATTACATTTAGAAGCTTAGAAAGTGGACCTTTTCTAACCAAAACCCATTATAATATTATCCTTCAGTCTTTGTTGCAGTTGATTGTTTAAAAAAAGCAAAAATATTTTCATAGTTATAACTTCAGAACTTGGGTAGATAAGGTTGACACATGGGAATTACTCATTAATGGATGAGATGTGGATGGGGATGGGGAAGGGGATGAAAGTTACCAGTAACTCTTAAGTGGAAGAATGGCTGTACCACTGACAGTATGGATTATGTGAAGGGGACCAATTAGCCAGGGAGGATGGTGAGCTCAGTTTTTAACATGTTATATTGAAGATGTTGGTGGGACATATAGGTGAAGCTATCTTTTATGCATGTTGATTGCATTCTTCTTTGGATCCCCAAAATGAACTTCAGATTAGTTTTATTAATTAATTTGTATTTTTGGGGAGGTGAAATTTTTTGTTTTTAGAAAACACTCTTGTTAAGAAAATCTTATTCTGACCATTTATATATACAGTGTTCCAGATTTTAAAAATGCTGACTGTTTAACTTTGTTTTTTTAGAACCTCAGTATCTGTACATTTGATGGAATGGTCCCCTGATGGTGAATATTTTGCTACTGCTGGAAAGGTAAAGAACCAAATAAAACATAAAAGAAACAAAACAATTAAAAATGTTCCTTTTTCATTCCCATTTTCTGTTTTTTCATCTGTAAAATTGGGATAATCCTGCTCTGCAAAGCTGGTCAGAGGAATAGTGATAGTTATTTGTGAAAGATCTGGTATGTTCCCCATAGGTAGTAGGCACTTGGGAAAATAAAGGACTGCTGCTGCTGTTATTATTATTTTTATTTTTTGACCTTTCTTTAAAACTTATATTTTTTTAAAAATTAACTTTTATGTTTAAAGAGTAGTATATGTAAGTTAATTTAAAAAGCGAAATAGTACTACTAGATTCACAATGCAAAGAAGCACTCCATTTTTTTTTTAATTTTTTAAAAAGATTTTATTTATTTATTTGACAGAGAGAGAGATAGCGACGGAGGGAACACAAGCAGGGGGAGTGGGAGAGGGAGAAGCAGGCTTCCCGCGGAGCAGGGAGCCCGATGTGGGGCCCGATCCCAAGACCCTGGGATCATGACCTGAGCCGAAGGCAGATGCTTAACAACTGAGCTAGCTACCCAGGCATCCCAGAAGCACTCTTTCACCCCGTTCTTAATTCCTGTGTCCTGGAGACATTTATTCATCAAATTGTGTATTTTGGTATTTCCTTTCATGTTCCAAAATAACTTGCTTATGCTCCCATTTCTTAACTTGTTTTCCTTTTACAGTTTTATGTATCCTCTCTTGCCTTCCTGCTATGGAAGCTGAGACTTGAATCCTCTAGCTGCTGTCCCCATCTCCACTTTTGCCATATACACGTATTCACTTTCCTTCCTCCTATCTTCCTGCTGTAGATAGCTCACAATATTTGGGTAAATGTTCACATTATTAAGATTGTGTAAAATACTCTTCACAGAATAATTACTTTGGAGTTACCAGTTACTTTGTTTTATTCTTTGCTTCCTTTTCTATATACCTAATTCATCTGAAAACCTCTGGCCGTCTTTGGATCTCCACTGGGTGGTGTAATCCCACCTAGGAGGTGTCCTGAAAAGGTGTGTTCTATTTGCCCCACTCTAGCTTAGTTGCTCTCCAAGCCTAAAATAGGAGAGCTACCATTTTTTAATTTTCTTTTACCAACCTCATGAGCTTCTCTTTACCCTGTTTCTTAGCATCATTTATCTTCTTTCCTTGCTCTGATGGAGATACCCTCTAAGTAGGTTCCTGAGAAGGGTGAATGGGCAAAAAATTTTTAAGGCATTGCAAAGCCTAAACAATTATTCTTCTTTTATGTTTGATTTGGCTGGGCATAGAATTGGGTTGAAACTTTTCTCTGAGAATTTTTTATGTCCTGGCTCTGTTGCCATCTAGCTACCAGTATTGCTATTTGAGAGGTACAGTGCCATTAGGACTGCTCTTCCCCTATCTCCAGCTTGTAGAGGTTTTAAAAATCTTCCCCTTATCCCTGGTGTTCTGAAATTTCAAGATGATGTCATGGTATGGGTCAGTCATGTATAAATACTTCAGTGTATACCTCTAAGGGAAAAAGACTTATGTTCAGGCAGTTTGCTGGGCTTGTTTAATCTGAAAACTCATGTCTTTTTGTTCAGGAGATTATTTTGTATTACTTCTTCTGTGTTATTTTCTTCCCTGCACGTTCTCTTTTTTCTCTTTCTGGATTTCCCCTTACTCAGATATGGATCGATTTTTACTGATCCTCTAATTTACCTTTTCTCTCCTCTTCCAGTTTTTCATTTCTTCATCTTTTTGTTTAAATTCTGGGGGGATTTTTCAGCTTTAACTTTCTTTTTTTATTATGTTCAGTTAGCCGGCATATAGTACATCATTAGTTTTTGATACAGTGTTCAGTGATTCATTAGTTGTGTATAACACCCGGTGCTCATCACCACATGTGCCCTCCTTAATACCCATCACCCGGCTTGCACTTTGAAATAATTTTTTCCTGCTATCGTATTTTTAATTTTCAAGAAGTTTTTTCTTATTCTATGAATATACATTTTTAAGTTATAAAATATTTCATAAGTATAAAGGAATATATTTGAAGTATATATATAGCATATATGTAGTATAATAATACACATTTACCTACTACTGACTTGGGACAAAGAACATAAACTGATGAGTTCCTTATCTTCCTGCTTGCATCTTCTCTTTCCCCTCCCACCCAGACAGCCAGAATCCTGCATTTTATGTCTTATTTCATTTTTTTTTTTAGTTTCACATGTATAAATTCCCAAATAGTATAATGTTTAGTTTTGCATGGTTTTGAACTTATAAAAATTATACCATAAAGTTATTGAAATACAGCTTGGAGATATTAAAAAATAAATTTGTGATAATTGCTATTATGTACTTCTTGGTTAATGCTTCAGTTAATAAAAAATTACATTTAAAAATTACTAGGTATAGTTTTAATTGTACTTAATTGTTGTATATGGAATTAAAACTTTCATATTACACTACAAGGCAAGAAGAGGTTTTCCAAGAACACCAGAATTCACCCTTTTTGACTTAATCTCTAATTGTAAACCACTGAACTGTTTTGTGCTGAGTAATTAGTTGGCCCAGAGGCAGTTGCTCAACAGGTGACATTATAGACAGGAAGAATGCACAATATCGTAGACAGAAAGACTGCAGCCGTGTGCAGTTTGTTAGTGAACTAATAACTATCGATTTGAAAGTAGCAAGGTGTGTCAAAAACATCTTGAGATATTTACAGCAGCTGTCCTGTAATACTAAAACATCTGTGATTTCTCTTAGAGATAAAGTTGTAGGTGCCACTAATATTATGGTTTGTTGCTTATATTCATAACTGAAATTTAGCATTTCCTTCAGTTAGCAGTTATGAAAATAGAGAAGTAATTGTTTTTCACCACTCAAGTTCATGGTAACCCTGGGTCTTAGTTGGGGTTTCTTAAGAGGCAGATCCCGAGACAGGGATTCCAGTATAAGTTAATAGGGGGGATGATCACCAAGAAATACACTGGATTTGAGGCAGAGAAGCAAGGGTGCTTCATAAGGGGTACATTATCATGCAAGTGATGAACAAGCTCGGATGTCTGGGCAATTCTGGGAGCCAGTGTTCCTCACAACATCGTGTTCCTCATACATGTTCCTCATACACATTGGTTGTTGGTTAGGGGCTAGTTAGGGCAGGGCATTAATTCTCAGCACTCAAAAACAACTAGAAAACCTCAGGCAAAGATATGTAGATGCTGTCAGTTAGAACTGGCACACTAAAATGCGAAGACATGAGTGGATACAGGATATATAAAAAATATCTTTTCTATCTTGAATTCTATCCCTGGGCCCCTTGAGTTGGGGGCCTCAGGTAAAGAACCCGTGACCTAAAATCTGGACATTTGTTTTTGTCTTCCACATTTATTCATGTGGAATTCATGTGGAATAATTTTTGGATATGGTTTGAGGAAGAGGTCGTTTGATTTTTTTCTGTATGGATATCCAGTTGTTCAGCACAATTTATTGAAGTCTCTTCTTCATTGCTCTGTATTACCACTTTTGTCATAGAATCCAATGTCCATATTTTTGTGGGTCTGTTTCTGGGTTATTTTCTCTCATTTTCTGTCACTGGCCTTTTCTTATACCAGCCACACCTGTCTTAATCGCTATAGCTTTTAAATTGCCTTGATTATCTGGTAGAGCAAGTCCTCCCATCTTTAAGATTATCTTATCTATTCTTGGCCCTTTGTATTTTCAAATTAGTGATTCAGTAAGTAGTGGAATTACTGGATCATACGGTATTTCTGTTTTTAATTTTTCGAGGAACCTCATACTGTTTCTACTGTGGCTATATCAGTTTCTGTTTCCACCACCAGTGCACGAGGGTTCCTTTTTCTCTACATCCTTGCCAGGCCCTTTGTATTTTCGTGTAAATTTTAGGATGAGCCTGATAAGTTATATTTATTATTTTTATTTTTTTAAAGGTTTTATTTATTTATTTTTGAGAGAGAGAGAGAGAGCATGAGCAGGGGGAGGGGCAAAGGCCGAGGGAGAAGCAGACTCCCCACTGAGCAGGGAGCCTGACATGGGGCTGGATCCCAGGACCCTAAGCAGAAGGCAGAGACGCTTTATCGGACTGAGCCACCCAGGCGCCCCGAGCCTGATAAGTTTTAAAAAAACTAACAAAAATCTCTTGTGATTTTGATTGGTACTGCATTGACTCAATAGGTCAGTTTGGGGAGAATTGGCATCTTTACAATTGAGTTCCCATTATGAACACAATATAGGCCTTCATTTATTTTAAAACTTTTTATTTTTCTCAGTATTTTTTTTTTTTTTAAGATTTTATTTATTTATTTGACAGAGAGAGACATAGTGAGAGAGGGAACACAAGCAGGGGGAGTGGGAGAGGGAGAAGCAGGCTTCCCGCTGAGCAGGGAGCCCGATGCGGGGCTCGATCCCAGGACCCCAGGATCGTGACCTGAGCCGAAGGCAGACGCTTAACGACTGAGCCACCCAGGCGCCCCTATTTTTCTCAGTATTGTTTGATAATATTTTTTGTAGAGGCCCTAAGCATTTATTAGATTCATTCCTAGGTATTTGATGTTTTCAGTGTTGTTATAAATGGCATCATTATGTAAATTTCATTTCATAATTGTTAGTGGTAGATAGAAATGCAATTAATTTTTGTATATTGAGTTTAAACCTAGCAGTCTTACTATAGTGACTATAGTCACTGATTCTAATAAACCCTCTGGAGATTCCTTTGTTTTTCTATGTGCATAACTATATTTTCTATGAATAATGAGAGTTTTATTTCATCTTTTCTAACTCTCAGTTGTTGTATATCTTTTTTTTTATTACAGTATCTAGGACCTCTAGTATAATGTTGAATAAAAGAAGTGAGAGTAGGTGTCTTTTTCTTGTTCCCAATTTCAAAAGGATACCTTTCACTTGTTACCTTTAATTATGATGTTTATTATAGTTGTTCTTTCTCAGAAAAAGGAGATTTCCTTATTTATAGTTGTTAGAGGTTTTTTTTTTTTTTTAAATCACAAATGATGTTGAATCTTAGGAAATATTTTCCCTGAATCTACTGAGGTTATCACTTTTACTCTTTCAATAAGATGAAATAAATGGACTTATTTTCAAGTATTAAATAAACCTTGTGTTTCTGGAATAACCCCAACTTGATTATAATGTATTATCCTTGCTGGGTTTGGTTTGCTAATATTTTGTTTAGGGTTTATGAGATCTGTGTGTTAGAGTGAGATTTGGCAAGTAATTTTTCCTTTTTTTGTAATGTCCTTGATAGATTTTGATATAAGTGTCATGTTGGCCTCATAAAATGGACTGGAAAGTTCCCTTTTATCTACTCTTATGAAAGAGTTCATGCAAGATTGATGTAGTTTTTTTTTTTGAAGTGTAGGATGTTTAATTTTTTAATAAACTTACGTTAGAATAGTTTTAGATGTACAGAAAGATTATGAAGATAGTACAGAGAGTTTCCATATACCCCACACCCAATTTCCTCTATTCTTAACATACATTAGTATACATTTGTTACAAATAATGAACCAATATCAAAGATTGATGTATTTTTATTCTCAAATATTTGTTAGTGAAGCCATCTGGACCATGAGTTTTCTTTGTAGATTCAGGTTTTTAAATAGTTATAGGGCTATTTATATTTTATATTTCTTTTTTTATGCCAGTTTTGGTAAGTTATCTAGAATTTGCCAGTTTTATCTAAGTTTTCAAATTTACTGGCATAAAATTGTGCAGAACGTTTTATCTTTCTAACATCTGTAATACATGTATGATGATTTCATTTTCATTTTTGATATTTGTGCCTTCTGTTTTTCTTGATTCTTCTCACTAAGGGTTTATCAGTTTTGTAAGTCTTTTTGAAGAACTAACTTTTGGTTTTGTAGACCTATGTATTATATGTTTGTTTTTCTGTTTTATTTCTGTTCGGTTATTCTTCTGTTTTTTTTTTTCCAAACTTCTTTAGATGGATGTTCAGCCTTTTTTAATTTGTAGTATATACATTTAACACTGTAAATTTCCTTCTAAGCTTCGCTTTATCTCAAGTTTTTTTTTAATTCCCTAAGTTTTGACATGTATTATTTTCATAATTATTCTAAGCATACATTTTCCCAGTTTTTGTTGTGATTCGTTCTTTGATCCATGAGTTTTCCAGACAATGGGTTAGAGTTGAGTTCAGTTATGTTGGGGGTGAAGGTAGATGGTGTAGGAGTACTTTACTGGTGGTGACAACTTTTATTTTTCATTATTAAGTAAAACTTGCAAGTAGTTTGTAATGAGGGTAATTACTACTACTACTATGACAGCAGCTGCTAATGACTGAGTGTTATGTACGAGATCCTGTGCCTCCACAAAGCCCGTGGGACAGGCACTACTCTCCTTGATCTATAGAAGAGGAAACTGCAGCTTGAGAACTTCCTGGAGAAGTTAGAACTAGTGAAAAGGCAGACCTGGGGTTTTAGCCTGGGTGTATTGGGTAGCAAGGCCATACCAGCTCACTTTGTATTTCACTGAGAAAATGTTTATTACAAGTGTTTGTGGGGATTCTTTGAGACCTCGGTTGAGAGTGCCACCTTTTAGCTTCTGCCAAGTACCTGGGGGGCAAACCAAACTCAAACTAAATTCTTAACTTGGAAGTTGCTGTGCCATGCAGGTAGTGTGAGTTTGGGCCTCAGGGGGCCTGCCTTGTTGTAAATGCCCAGGGGAGTCTTCCTCCTCCACTCAGAGTCTAGGTGTAGATAGACCCTTCCTTACCATATCCCTTTTCAGAGGTTTCTTTCCTCCCTCATTTCATCTTTTCACTTGGGGATATTCCTTAGTGGTTTTCTTGGGGTTTGCAGCTGCCTCTGATGTGACTTCTTACCTTGCATGGACTCTATGCATTGTCTCTGGGTAGGCGTTTGAAACCGTAGCTCTGTGCCATTGGGTATTGGCAGATTCCCTTGTGACGGTCCAGTTGCCTGCTTCAGCATTTGTTTACTGTGGGTTCTTGCCTGAGAAAATAGATGCAGTCTGAAGAGAACTTTGGTAAGCTCCTACCATCTACCTGTATCTGTTCGCTTCCTGACATCTGGGCCTATATGTCCTGCCTTCCTTTGTGCTGCCATGGGTGAACTGTCTGTGCCTTTTTTTTTTTTTTTTTTTAAGAGAGCGAGAGAGAGCATGCGAGCAGGGGCAGGGTGGGGGGCAGAGGGAGAGAGAGAATCTTAAGCAAGCTCCATGCCCAGCGTGGAGCCTGATGCAGGGCTCCATCTCATGACCCTGAGATCATGACCTGACGCTCAACCAGCTGAGCCCCCCAGGTGCCCCACTGTCTGTGCTTTTGTCCAAGGCCATTTCTTTCACTTGTTTGCTAGCTCCCATCTGTTCCTGCTTACTCAGAGGCATCACTATTGCAGTTGTCTCCTCTCTTCTCCATGAGTTTCCCTTCTCCCCTAGGTTACCACATTGGCATATGTTACGGACTGAACAGGGCCCTCCAACCCCCATTCATATGTTGAAGCCCTAACCCCCAATGTGATGGTATTTGGATATGGAGCTTTGGGAAGGCACTTGAGCTTAAATCAGGTGTCATGAGCATGGCCCTCATATAGGAATAGTGAGTACTTTTATAAGAAGAGACACCGGAGAGCTTGCTCTCTTTCTTTGATGCGAAGACACAGCAAGAAGGTAGTCAGTCATCTGCAAGCCAGGAACAGAGCTCTTACCAATCTGACCATTCTGGCAACCTCATCTCAGCCTCCAGGCTTCAGAACCGGGAGAAAACACATTTGTTTAAGCCACCCAGTCTGTGGTATTTTGTTATGGCAGCCCGAGCTCACTAATACAGTGTAGCATGCCAAACATGCTATAATCTTGCCCATTCCCATTCTGAAACAAACAGCCACGATAACCAAAAATCCTCTCTCCACCTTCTGTCAGGTCACATTTCCTTGTCCTCCTCATGGCATCTTCAAAGATTTGCTTAGAGTTGCTGTCTCCCAGTTTTTCCTCCTCATTTTCTGTTCTGCATGCTCACTACCACTCTTCTGAAAGTGTAATTCACGAGTTCCTGTTACTGAATCTTGTGGTTAGTTCTTACTTACCCCAATGGCATGATTTAACACAGTTGATTGCTTCCTCCCCCTCGAACACTTTCTTCAGTTTACTTCCAGGACACGGGTCACTCTTGATTTGCTTTTTAACTCTTTGGCTGCTACTCATTAGTTTGCTGATACCACCTTTACTCCCTGACTTTTAAATGTTGGAGTTCCCCAGGGCTTATTTCTTAGACTTCTCCTCTGACCATACTCACTCCTTTGGCCATGTCATCTTATCTCATGGCTTCCAAGTGCATTCAGTTGTATCTTTTGCTTGTACCTTTCCTCTGAGCTCCAGGCTGATTGTTTATATATATATGTATATATATATATACACACACACACACACACACACATACATACATACATTCACACACACATACGTACATAAAACCAATACATGTCTTCAAGTAAACATGTCTAAAATGGAACTCCTGATCTCTCTTCCCTGCCCCCTACTCCCCTGATGGCTCTACCTTCAAAATACATCCACAGTGTGCTCACTTCTGTGCCACCCCCATGGTTATAATCTCTTTGAAGCCTCCATCACTTACTACTCATATTACTGTATTAAATTCTTAATTGGTTCTCCCAGCTTGTGCTGTGTTCCTCCTGTACAGTGTATTTTCAAACCAGTGGCTAGAGTGATCTTTTCAAAATGTACGTCAGATAATGTCACTCGTCTGTTCAAAACTGTCAGAAAATTTCCCATTTCATTCATTACAAACCTGAGTCTTTATGATGGTTTTCCAGGCCTGTCCCATGCTTACTACATCTCCCATCACTTCTTTGACCTTATCTCCTGTTACTCTCCTCCTTGGAAACCTGACTTCAGCGACATATCCATTGTGATTTTTTTCTAAAAATAGCTTTTGCACTTGTTTCCCCCCCACCCAGAAAACTCATCCCCCCAGAGACCTGCATGGCTTTTCCCTTTACTGTCTTCAATGTCACCTTCTCAGTGCATCCCACCTCCCACTATACTTTTGATTCCCTTTTCCTCTCTTAATTTTGCTCCTAGCACTTACCACTAGGAGTCTGTACTACTTTTCTGTTATTGCATTAACAAATGACCACAGACAACTGCTTAAAACCACACATTTACTATCTCAGCTTCTGCGGGTCAGTTGTCTGGGTGTGGCTTGGGTAAGTGCTCTGGTCTGGGACTCTAAAGGCTGTAGTAAAGGCACCAGCTGGACCGAATTCTCACCCAGAGGTGAGTAGGGCAGAATCCTTTCCCAAGCTTACTCAGGGTGTTGGCAGAATTTATTTCTTTGTAGGTGTATGACTGAGGGCTTGGCCTTTTCCTGACTCTTGGTTGGAGGCCTCCTTCAGGCCCTAGAGGCTGCTAATAGTTCCTTGCCATTTGGGCTTTCTCTCTCCCTTTTCCCTACTTTCTCCTCCTCTTTCTCCCCTCTGCTTCTCCTTCCTCCTCTTATTCCCCCTCATAGATAATAGAGCTATCTAAACAATTTGGAAGGGTAGATGGTAAGGAACATAATGGGGGAAAATAAATAATGATAAATAAATTGGAAGAAAATAGATTTTAAAAACACCGAAAAACTTGATAAGCCAATTAAATCACCTACAAATTAGTAAAACCCTAATATTTAATATTTCTGGGTAGAATGTAGAGATGCAAGAAGAATTTCCCATAATGTCTGAAAAGCATGGTTAATAAAAGGAAAACTTAACCAGAATCATAGGAAAAATTGTTTAAAAAAGAACATAATTCTTGCCTTTTATCTCTAAAACTAGGCAGTCACTTTTAAAGCTTTGATCTTTAAAAACTAGCATCCCACTGCTCCTAAAACTTGACCATGAAAAAACCTGCCATACCCACAGATTTGTTCTTTTTGTTGCTCATGTTTCTTAGGGTTACCATATACTCACAGATAAGTAGTAAGGTTAGTCATTCCTTTGATTTAATGAATCTGTCATAGGTGAGGCTGTGATGATTTAATATAGGACCAATTCAGTGTGATCAGAGAGCTACTCTAGTTCATTCTGGAATGCAGCTGTAGCATATTCCCAGTTGGTCATTGCAAGTAGTGAGAATTTTACTTCTTTCTTACCAATTTGGATACCTTTTATTTCTTTTTCTTGTCTGATTGCTGTGGCTAGGATTTACAGTATTATGTTGAATAAAAGTGAGAGTGGACATTGTTGTCTTGTTCCCTATCTTAGAGGAAGATCTCTCAGTTTTTCACCATTGAGTATGATGTTAGCTGTGGGTTTTTCATATACAGGCTTTATTTTGTTGAAGTATGTTCCCTCCAGACCTACTTTGTTGAGGTTTTTTATCATGAATGGATATTGTACTTTGTCAAATGCTTTTTGAGCATCTTTGTAATTATCATATGGTTTTTATCCTTTCTCTTGTTAATGTGATGTATCACATTGATTGATTTGTGAATATGAACCACCTTTGCATCCCTGGGATAAATCCCACTTGATTGGGGTGAATGACTTTTTTTTTTTGCATTTGTTTTTTATTTTATTATGTTATGTTAATCACCATACATTACATCATTAGTTTTTGATGTAGTGTTCCATGATTCATTGTTTGCATATAACACCCAGTGCTCCATTTAATACGTGCCCTCTTTAATACCCATCACCAGGCTAACCCATCCCCCCACGCCCCTCCCCTCTAGAACCCTCAGTTTGTTTCTCAGAGTCCGTAGTCTCTCATGGTTCGTCGGGGTGAATAATTTTTTAAATGTATTCTTGGATTTGGTTTGCTAATATTTTGTTGAGGATTTTTACATCTGTGTTCATCAGAGATATTGGCCTGTAGTTTTCTTTTTTTGTAGGGTCTTTATCTGGATTTGGTGTTAAGGTAATGCTGGCTTCATAAGAATGAATTTTCCTTCATCTTTTATTTTTTTTGGATAGTCCCTCATATAATCTTAATGTATCTGATTATCTCTCTTTGCTTACTCAGTGTGTTATATTTGCCTCAGCTCTGTGTCACAACTGGCTGAACTTTTAGGATGTATAGTCTTTTGACAGGGTCATGTGGTACATTAAAAACTATTACTGACCCATGTAAGATGATTAGTATTCATTGTTTGAACATTTACTGAATTTGAACTCTCATCTCCGATGAATCTAAAAGATGCTTTTGTACTTCAAACACAACTGAGTAATAAGACTAAAAGCACATCTTAAATGGGACATCTAGATTTTAAGCTCCTTGAAGGTGGTTCTGTTTGCATGTTCCATAATGCTCAATATCTTTTTTTTGAATTTTTTTTTTTTTAAAGATTTTATTTATTTATTTGACAGAGAGACAGCGAGAGCAGGAACACAAGCAGGGGGAGTGGGAGAGGGAGAAGCAGGCCTCCCGCCAAGTGGGGAGCCTGATGTGGGACTCGATCCCAGGACCCTGGGATCATGACCTGAGCCGAAGGCAGATGCTTAACGACTGAGCCACCCAGGCGCCCTTTGAATTTTTATTACAGTAGCTTTAGCAATTGACTATTATTTTTTCCCCAAGTATTAGTCATATTTTCCTTGCATTAAATTCTTCAATTCTCCTAAGACCTGAGTGCTCTGTAATTCAAATGGAAAGATAAGAGTGCCTTACAGGTAAGGATACTTTGGAGGTTAATAAAATGCGTCACGGGCTTAAAAAGTTGATTTCCTTACATTTTTGAGAAGATACCACATCTAATTAAGATTTTCTTGAAAAAAGAACAGAAAATAACTTTATTATGTTGGCATTCCCCCCCACCACAATCTGTTCTGCTTCTGTTAATAAAGCCAAGTTTGTCTGACTTGATGAAGCAGATGGTAACTGTGTGATCTACCATTAGAAGGCATTTTCCACCGCCTCTGCTACATATGACAAGATTTCAGTTCAGGTGTGTGGAACTCAAATTCAGTTACCTTCAGGATTTTTAATATTTCAGTTCATTGAGCACTTTTACTGGTAAGATTTATTTTTTATAAGTGTGGTAAATTAAATTTTCTTGGGCTTAATAGTATTTTAACTTTTTATCTGAGCTTTAAAGTCTTACTTGTTAAAGAGCCTTTTTCCCCGCACAAGGTGTACCTGATTACATCTTCAACTTGAGAATTATTTTCTTCAGTTTGCTTGCAGTATTTATTTAAATTGTTTATAAAGTTTCTATCTGAACACTTTCTATAACGGTTATTTTGTAAAATTTGAAAATGATTTAAAATACTATTTTCTTGGGGTGCCTGCATGGCTCAGTTGGTTAAGCATCTGACTCTTTGGTTTCAACTCAAGTCATTATCTCAGTGTCCTGAGATAAAGCCCTGCATTGGGCTCTGCACTCTGTGTGGAGTCTGCTTGAGATTCCTTGAGATTCTTTACCCCTTCCTTTCCCTCCCCCTCTCCTCCTCTCCCTGTTTGCATTCTCTCTGTCTCTCTAAAATAAAGAAATAAAATCTTAAAAAAATTTTAAAAATGCTGTTTTCTTCAGAAACTTTTTTTTTTAAATAAAGGATTATGCTTTTGAGTAAAAATTGTTTTTTTTAGGGCTCGGATAAGAATTTTTGAGGAGGGTGATTTGGGCAGGAAGGAAAGGAGAAGCCTACAGAATGTTGGTTCCAGAAGCTTTTCTTCCTCTTGAAAGCACTTCTCTGTTCCTAGATTCAGTGTTTTGGTTATTTAAGGATTAGATTCTTGACCTTGTCCCTTCTTTAAAATGGAAATATCTTTACTTTTTAAACATGGTATGTATTTATTATAAAAAACATACCAAAAAAACCCATGCAGAGAAAATGAAAATCCCCTGCCAAATAGTCCTACCTTCAATAAAAAAGGTCACTCTTTTCTGTTCAATATATATTCTTTCAGACTTTTGGATGTGTTTGTAAACCACACACATATGCACACATACTCAAATTAGATCATGTTCTTTAAATTGTTTTTTTTTTTCACTTAATATGTCATAGATTGCTGTGTCAATACACATGTATGTGTATTCTTTTTAAAGGTGACATAATTTTTCATTATATGAATGAATATACTATATTTTAACTTAATTATTAGATAACTATTAATGAACATTAAGTGGTTCTCATTTTTCTATTGCTATTAAAAATGAACATCCTTGGGGCGCTTGGGTGGCTCAGTTGTTAAGCGTCTGCCTTCGGCTCAGGTCATGATCCCAGGGTCCTGGGATCGAGTCCCACATCGGGCTCCCTGCTCAGCAGGAAGCCTGCTTCTCCCTCTCCCACTCCCCCTGCTTGTGTTCCTGCTCTCTCTCTCTCTCTCTCTCTCTGTGTCAAATAAATAAATAAAATCTTAAAAAAAAAAAAAATGAACATCCTTGTACATAAATCTTGCCCTCTTGTTTTCTTTTTACAATTAACTTTATTGAAATATAATTAAAGTCAAATGTATATTTAAAGCATATATCTTAATATACTCCTAATATATTTTATATAAATATATTCAATACACTATATTAAATTAGCATATTAACTATATTAATATATTAATTATATAATAACTATATATTAAGTATATATAATTAATACATAATCATATAGTTATATTTTATATAATTATATAAAATATATTAATGTATAATTAACTATATTAATATAGCATACTAACTATATGAGTAGATTTTATATAAATATATTTAATATACTATATTAATAAATATATTAATAGACTTGATATATTTTATATAAAATGTATATTTTAAGTTCAGTGAGTCTTGACAGATGTATAGACTTTCCCAAGATTGCTTTGGCTATTCAGAGTCTTTTGTGGTTCCATATAAATTTTAGGATTTTTTTTGTTCTAATTCAGTGAAAAATGCTATTGGTATTTTGATAAGGATTGCATTGACTCTAGATTGCTTTGAGTAGTGTAGACATTTTAACAGTATTCTTCCAATTCATGAACATGGTGTATCTTTCCATTTGTTTGTATCTTCTTTGATTTCTTTCATCAGGGTCTTATAATTTTCAGTGTGTAGGTCTTTCACATTTTTGGTTAATTTATTCATAGGTATTTTATTCTTTTTGATGCATTTGTAAATGGAATTATTTTCTTAGTTTCTCTTTCTGCTATTTTGTTATTGGTGTATAGAAATGCAACAGATTCCTGTATATTGATTTTGTATTCTCCAACTTCACTGAATTCATTTATTCTCATAGTTTTTTGGTGGAGTCTTTAGGGTTTTTTATATGTAGTATATCATCTGCAAATAGTAACATTTTACTTCAAAATGCCTTTTCTTTTTTTTTCTTGTCTGATTGCCAAGGTTAGGACTTCCAATACTATGCTGAGTAATAATGGTGAGAATGGGCATTTTTGTTTTGTTTCTGATCTTAGGGGAAAGCTTTTAGCTTTTTACCATTGAGTATGATGTTAACTGTAGGTTTGTCATATGTGGCTTTTATAACGTTGAGGTATGTCCCTTCTATACCATTTTGTTTAGAGTTTTTATCAGGAATGGATATTTGTCAAATGCTTCCTCTGCATCTATTGAGACGATCTTAGGAGTTTTATCCTTCATTTTGTTAATGTAATGTATCACGTTGATTAATTTGCATAAATTGAACCATCCTTATATCCTTAGAGTAAATCCTACTTGATTTTGGTGAATGATCCTTTTAATTTGTTTTTAAATTGGTTTGCTAAGATTTTGTTGAGGATTTTTGCATCTATGTTCATCAGGGTTATTGCTCTGTAATTTTCCCCCCCAGAGTTATATAACTTTATTTTATTTTATTTTTGTAATTTTCTCTCTGTGTGTGTCTTTGTCTGGTTTTGGTGTCAGGATAATGCTGGCCTCATAGAATGAATTTGGAAGGATTTCTCCCTCCTATTTTTTGGAATACTTTGAGAAGTATTAAATGTTTGGTAGAATTCACCTGTGAAGCCGTCTGGCACTGGACTTTGGTGTATTGGGAGTGTTTTGATTACCAGTTCAACTTCATTACTAGTAATTGGTCTGTTCAGATTTTTCATTTCTTCATGATTCAGTCTTAGGAGGTTGATGTTTCTAGGAATTTATCTATTTTCTTCTAGGTTGTTTAATTTGTTGGCATATAGTTTTCTTTGTGGTAAACTTTAATTTTTTTTTTGTATTACTGTGGTATTGGTTGTAATTTCTCTTTCATTTCTGATTTTATGCCCTTTGTCTTTTTTTCTTGATTAGTTTGGCTAAAGGCTTAATAAGTTTATCTTTTCAAAGAACCAGATCTTAATCTCAATTGATCTTTTCCATTCTTTTTTAGTCTCTATTTCATTTGTTTATGCTCCGATCTTTATTATTTCCTTTCTTTTACTCATTTTGAGCTTTGTTCTTTTTCTAGTTTCTTTAGTTGTAAGGTTAAGAGATTTTGATTGTTTCTTGAGGTACACTTGTATCTCTCAGACTTCCCACTTAGAACTACTTTTGTTGCATCCTGCAGATTTTGGACCGTTGTATTTCATTTTCATTTGTCTCCATGTATTTTTTTTTAATTTCCTCTTTGATTTTTCTTTGACCAGTTGGTTGTTCAGTAGCCTGTTTTTTTGCCTTCATGTGTTGCCCCCCACAGGTTTTTTGTTTTTGTTTGTAATTGATTTCTAGTTCATACTGTTGTGGTCAGAAAAGATGCTTGATATGATTTCAGTCTTCTCAGATTTATTTAAAAACTTGCTTTGTGGCCTAACATGATCTATCCTAGAGAATATTCCATGTGTACTTGAAAAGAATGTGTATTTTGCTGTTTTTGGGTGGAATGTTCTGTATATATCTGTTAAGGCCATCTGGTCTAATGTGTTGTTCAAAGCCACTGTTTCCTTATTGATTTTCTTTCTGGATGACCTTTCCATTAACGTAGGTAGGGTATTTAAGTCCTCTACTATTATTGTATTACAGTCAATTCCTCCATTTATGTCTGTTAATATTTGCCTTATATATTTAGTGCCCCTATATTGGGTGCATAGATATTTACAATTGTTATATCCTCTTGTTGGACTGAAACCTTTATTACTATGTAGTGCTCTTCTTTGTCTTGTTATGGTTTTTGTTTTTAGTTTTTTTGAAAGAGAGCATATGGGAGGGGGCAGTGGGAGAGGGAGAGAGAGAATCCCAG
Organism: Mirounga leonina; assembly: GCF_011800145.1. Classification (NCBI taxonomy): domain Eukaryota; kingdom Metazoa; phylum Chordata; class Mammalia; order Carnivora; family Phocidae; genus Mirounga; species Mirounga leonina. The sequence goes on along the minus strand of NW_023270839.1, from coordinate 27,245,748 downwards.
GCAGGCTCCATGCCCAGCATAGAGCCTGACATGGGACTTGATCTCACTACCCTGAGATCATGACCTGAGCTGAAACCAAGAGTCAGATGCTTAACTGACTGAGCCACCCAGGCATCACTCTAATTTTCTTCTAATTATAGCCTTTTCTTTCCACTTAAAAAGTTCCCTCGGTATTTCTTGTGAGGCTGGTTCAGTGGTGATGAACTCTTTTTTAACTTTTATTTGGGAAACTTTTACTCTCTCCTTTAATTCTGAATAACTTTGCTTGGTAGAGTATTCTTGGTTGTAGGTTTTATTCCTTTCAGCACTCTGAATATATCATGCCACTTTCTTCTGGCTTGCAAAATTAACGCTAAATAATCAGCTGATAACCTTATGGGGTTTTTCTTGTATGCAACTGTTTGCTGCTTTTATGATTCTCTTTATGTTTAATTTTTACCATTTTAATTGTTATGTATCTTTGTGTGGACCTCCTTGGATTCATCTTGTTTGGAACTTTCTTTGTTCCCTGGGTCTGGATATCTCTTTTCTTTTCCCAGGTCAGGGAGGTTTTCAGCTATTATTTCCTCAAAGTCATTTCTTTCCAGTCAAGTCTCTGCCCTTCCTACACTTTTCATTGTGACCTTCTCTACAATTAGCCGTGGAAGATCTGTTCTGCTAGTCTTCAAGTTGTTTTTAGAGTTGCCGTGCACGTAGTTGTTGCTTTGGTATGTCTGTCAGAGGAGGTGAGCTCAGGACACCATCTTTCCTACCTTCCATAGCTTTTTAGTAAGTTTTCAAATCAGGTTGTGTGAATCCTCTAACTTTGTTTTTTCTTTAAAAATATTTTTGGTGGGGGTGTCTGGGTGGCTCAGTCGGTTGAGTGTCCGACTCTTGATTTTTTGGCTCAGGTCATGACCTCAGAGTCATGGGATCGAGGCCCCTGTTGGGCTCCCTGCCCAGCATGGAGTCTGCTTGTCCCTCTCCTTTTGCCCCTCCTTCTGTTCACTCATGCTCTCTCTCTCAAATAAATAAATAAATAAATAAATAAAATCTTTAAAATAGATATTTTTGGTGGTATAGTTTCTTTGATGTCATACAAATTTTAGAATGAGGCAGTCAGTTTCTACCAAAAAGCTTGCTGTGATTTTGGCTGTGTTCACATTAAATCTTTATAGATCAGTTTGGGAAGAATTGGATCAGTAACATTTGTATTTCAGATCCCCGAAGATGATATGTTTCTCTTTTTATTTAGGTTTTCTTTCTTTTAGCAGTGTTTTGTAGTTTTTAGCGTACATGTTTTATACTTAATTTGTTGTCTTCCTAATGTAAAAGACATCTAAACAAATTGCATTTCCAATTATTTCTAACATGTAGAAAGAGAATTGCTGTTTGGGTTTTGATCTTTAGTCTTATGATCTTGATATCAGGTGTATGTCTTTTTTTTTTTTTTGTAGATTCCTTAGGATTTTGTGAATAAAGACAGTTTTACTTCTTTTTTTCTAATTTGGAAATTTTCTAGCTATCTTATGTTAATGATTTCTAATTAACTTTTATGTGGTTTTAGTTTTAGGCAGTAACAGATGAAAATGGGACTGCTCCATTTGAGTGAGGGGTTGCTGGTGGGATGGAAGAATGGGACTAGAATGCCACCTGTTCATGGAGGCACTCTGCCTTTTCTTTATGAATGCTGAGGGGGCTCTGAGGTGCCTCTATAGTTTTTATGGTATGTGGCCTGAAACCACTGCTGTAGGTTGTGCAGTAAATTTGGTTGGGTGAAAATGATGCTAAGTTGAAGAAGGTACTTGGAGGAAGGCAACTAGTATATTGTTAAGTGGTTGTCTCACACTAAGCACTTAAAGAAATTTGCTGTATAGTTCAAATATCCAAATAAATGAGACCTTAGTGGAAACATACATTATGCAGTATAAATTTAAAGTAAGTACTAAGATGATATAAAAAACAGAAACGTTTGTCTAGTCTAGATAATAGTATTTGGACCTACACGCACTTTCCAGGAATACATTATTTCATAGTGTATACATGTATACATGTATAGGAATACATTGTTTCAGAGAGTGAGATTTTTGCATGAATGATACCATTTTATTATTTCCCTCAAGACTCTATTCATATTGAGGATAAAGCACTATAAAGTAGATGCTTTCTGTTAAATAAGATAAAATTATTGTGGCCTTTATTTTTTTTTTAAAGATTTTATTTGTGAGAGAGAGAGAGAGAGAACATGAGCGGGGATGGGGCAGAGGGAGGGGGAGAAGCAGACTCCCCACTGAGCAAGGACCCTGAAGTGGGGCTCGATCCCGGGACCCTGGGATCATGACCTGAGCCAAAGGCAGATGCCTAACCGACTGAGCTACTCAGGCATCCCTATTTTGGCCTTTAACAAAATTCTTGGAACTAAGTAAAATGATAAAGTCAGCACCTGTTGTTATACTTGTAAGTATCTTATTTAAGTGGGCTTAGAGGTGATTCCTGACAACTACCTAAGTGCCTTCACTTCATTTAGAGTAGGGATCAGAAAACTATGGTTTTTACATTCTTAAAGTTGTAAGAAGAAAAAAAAACACAGAGAATTTGTGTTAGAGACTATGCGGTCCCCAAAGCCTGCCATACTGTCTGGCCTTTCAGAGGGAAGGTTTGCTGATTCCTGCTGTAGAATCTAAGAAGCAGTTCATATTTTAAAAGGATTGGCTTCACCCTTACAGATGTCTTCAAAAAAGGAGAGAATGTTAACAGTGACTAATAACACGGCATCTTTCTTATTTTATCCAAGGACATCTGGTTTCAGAATCTTCTCTACAGTGACCCCTACCTACATGTTTAAATGAGGGAATTTGACTTCAGTCTCTATTTGAAAAACACCATTATGCAGAGGAGATTGATAATGAGAGAACTGCCCATTTATTTTTCAAGAGTAGTATTCTTTAGGGTAATAAACATTTTACACGAGTTTGTGCTATATGAAGTTCACATGTTAGTTTTTACAGATAGCTTAATTTTTTTTTTTTAAGATTTTATTTATTTATTTGAGAGAGAGAGAGAGACTGAGAGAGAGAGCACATGAGAGGGGGGAGGGTCGGGAGGGTCAGAGGGAGAAGCAGACTCCCTGCCAAGCAGGGAGCCCGATGCGGGACTCGATCCTGGGACTCCAGGATCATGACCTGAGCCGAAGGCAGTCGCTTAACCAACTGAGCCACCCAGGCGCCAGATAGCTTAATTTTTAAAGGTTCTCTAAATCACTTACATTTTGAATTGTGTATGTTCAGATTAATTTTATATTGACCTATATATTTTTGCAGGATGATTGTCTTTTGAAAGTATGGTATCCTATGACTGGCTGGAAATCCTCAATTATACCTCAGGATCATCATGAAGTGAAAAGGAGACAGGTGTCTACCCAATTTTCCTTTGTTTATTTGGCACATCCCCGAGCTGTGGCAGGTTTCTCATGGCGTAAAACTAGCAAGTATATGCCCAGGTGAGACAAATGTGGCCTGTAACTTTGGTGTGTTTACCTTATATATTTGTAAAAATAAGGAAAGCAAAGGTCTTTGTAGTGCGTTGACTTGGTGGAAATGAAGAGCATGGGCTCTGGGTGTTAACTGCCTGAATTCAAACCCTGTTGTTGCTACTAGCTTTCTGAGCTTTTGCCTAAATTTCTTAAGCTCTCTATACCTCAGTTTTCCTCTCTTAGGTAATAGTACCTGCCTCGGAGAGTTGTAGTGAGACTCACTATGCTAGTGCACGTAAATATTTACTGCAGGCCTTTACACATAGCGTGGGCTTAGGCTGTGTTACTGATATATTGTTAGTGGTAGCCCCAGGAGTAAAAGATTCCAGGAAGGAAGTGTTCGCAAGTGACAGGAAAGCATACGTTGAAGGAAAATAAAACATAGTAAGAAACTATCATTGATACCCATGGTGGGAAAGCATATCATACACAGTAATAAAGTGGCTAGGTTTTTCTTAGGGCCATCAACAGAACCTTCTCAAAGAATTTATGGTTACAAGTTTTTTCCTCATTGTTCAGCTTCTCCTAAAAGTATTTAGAAGATTAAACAAACTACAGAACAGCTCATACAAATGATTCCTAGATCATATATATGGTTATAAAAAAGCTTGCTTAGAACTAAATCTCTATTTTTGAGAGGTTATTTCATGTGTGAACTGTTTACACCTGATAGGAAATACAGCACACGTTACAGAGGTGCTCAGTAAATGGGAAATTCATTCATTTTTGGAATCTGAATAAAGAGTTTATTCTGCTTAAATTATTTGCATCTACTGAAAACATTTGCAAAATACTTGACCTTTGACCGAGTTGGATTCCACGTAAGCGTTTTTTTAAAGGGAGCATGATTTTTTGTTCTTTTATAATGAGCAGTTAGTGCACTTCAGCTGCTTGATGCTGTAACACTTTTGCTTATTTTAACTTAATGGAAGTTGACTTATAGTTTGAAGTTATATTCTCCTTGCAGTTTTATTTTGAAGATACTCATTTGTTTACCTGTTTATAATCTTTTGATTATAAGAAGGATGATACAGGATGACACAAGTAGAGCCATAAGCCATGCAGTTTAATTACATTTAATGAACTTTTATTATGGTCATTCTGTACTTTGCAATGATTAGGTTTTCTTTTGCTCTTTAGTTTGTTTAGAAGATACTAATACTCCCGCAGAGCCTAGTTTTCAAGCAGCACGTATATAATCCGGTATAAGTTTCTGTCTCCTTTGTCAAGATCATTTCCTAGTTTTTATGATGTTCACATTCACAGTGATACTGTGTATGATTTCAAGCTCTTTGATTGACCTCTCTTTGTCCATACACTGTAATTTCTAAGCAGTTGGAAGCATACTATACGGTCATTTAACTGAGCTGTTGAAGGCATGATTTTAATGAATCAAAGTGTCAGGGAAAGCTAGGTTGCTTCTATTTTATGGTAACTGATTGTAGCCCTTTATTCAGCCTGCCACCTTGCAAGTATGAGCAGGTAATAAATGGGATTTGGTGAGAGTGTGAAATAGCCTGTATAAATGTCTTACCATTATTGGAAAAATAGCTACTCTTGGTCATACTGTTAGTTGTGCACTAATGCTATTTTTATACGTGAAGAACCAAATATTAATAGCCTTTAATTAATCAGTGGCACTGACATTCACAGTAACTTTTGTTTACTTCTCTTTGTCATTAGAGGTTCTGTCTGTAATGTGTTATTAACGTCATGCCATGATGGCGTCTGCCGACTCTGGGCAGAAACTGTATTACCAGAAGATTGTCTTTTGGGTGAGCAGATCTGTGAGACTACCACTTCTACTGTTGCCAGCAACCTCACTCAGGCTGGAAGACACAAAGACAGAATACAGCATGCTCTTGAGGTACTATATTATTTAAAATGGTAAATACATTTTGAGGATATGTGAGTTTGGTGGGAATTTATAAGCTAAGATACAGATAGTGTACCTGGTATATGTAATGATGAAATTAATAGCAAGTAATTCTCACTAATTTGTTTTATGCTTGTAAGACGGCTCATTTTATGCCATGTAGAAGCCAAATACAGTAGTTATGATCTCAGACATGTAGTCTAGGTAAGTAGTATAATTTTAATTTTTTCATTTTGTATGTCAAATATGAAAACCTATAGGAATAAGCAGTTTTGATTGGAAAAACACATAAAGGACCCTGAAACTAGTTGTAATTAAAAATGTTTTGCTTTTGTTTCATGAGGATTAAATCTTACTTGGGTGTTCTAATTAAAAATGACTATTTTGATTCTTAAGAATAAAGATACTAAGATACTAGACACAAGTCAACTTTTATATAATTGCTGTATAATTTCCATAGTTTAATATTTCAAAGGCAAACTAATTTTTCCATTTTTTAAGTGCAATATATATTAAATAAAAGTGCTTCCTATGAAATTAGATTATTTATACTATAAACTATTGTGTCCATTATAGGAATAAAACGAGATAAACACATTTTTGAAAATTACCAAAGCAAACCTAGATTGCTAATTTTCTTAATTTTTCATGTGACTTCTTTCTACATAAAGAATATGTGCTTATTCTAAAATTAGATTAGAAAAATATGGAATTTATCATCCCAACTATTCCAATTATGTGTGTATGTATTTTTTCTTTATGTACAAGATTGAGATATTATGCAGTAATGTTTTGTAATTTGCTTTTTATACTTAATGTGTTATAAACATCTCTCTATATTACTAATTGTGTTTTTACATTATACTTTTACATTAACAGTTTTATGGATGCATAGCCAAAATGTTTTGCTGTTTCAGCAAGCAGAAATATTTTTTGGGTTTGGTAGGCTGAAGATGTGCTCCTTAAAAGTTTTTTTTTTTTTTAAAGATTTTATTTATTTATTTGACAGAGAGAGACACAGTGGAAGAGGGAACACAAGCAGGGGGGAGTGGGAGAGGGAGAAGCAGGCTTCCCGCGGAGCAGGGAGCCCGATGTGGGGCATCATCCCAGAACCCTGGGATCATGACCCAAACCAAAGGCAGGTGCCTAACGCCTGAGCCACCCAGGTGCCCCTCCTTAAAAGTTTTATATAAAGTAGGCTTACTCTGATACTATCTGTGATTGGGCACTGTTTATACATTCCCCCCCAAATTTAAAGTATAAATGAAATTAGAAGCAGAGGTCAGAACAATTAAAGTTATATCTTGTTTTAGTATTTGTTGAAATTTAGTGAGACAGAGTACTTAATTTACTACATGTTTACAGTCATTTTTAAATACTTGTGTGACATTTTATCTTCAAATTACATATGAGCTTTTGGAGACTAAGTACTTTGAGACATCTTTGTATCCTCCATGGTACCTAATATATTGCTTTTCAGGTGTTAAATTGAATTAGTAGTTGCTACATAAAATAAAAGCAAAAGTTATAAGTAAACATATATAATCAGTGATTTGACAAATTTTTGCTATCTTTTAGTAATTATTAATTAATAATGTTAAAATTGTTTTTAATAGAAAAAACCTAATTGATTTATAAGCTGCCTTGCTTTTTGACATCCTTTTGTCTGAAACTTCTAACTGTAAGGTCTATATAATTCTTTATATACTTATACATTTTGTTCCTAGGAGAAAATAATCAGCCAGTATTACACCAGCCTTGCCAATATAATTTAAAGTAATGATAGATGTCAAAGATTGAATGAAAATAATTTTATAGGCATTGTGGTGCAGGAGGTCTCTAATATATCCATCTTAACCCTGTTATCAAAGGAATAAGCAACTCTGTAGCAGGGAGACCAGAGGTAGAGGACATGCCAAAGACCTGATACTGTTTTCCATATGAAAAGGGGTAAGGGCTGTGGAAATTGAAAGGAAGGACCAGATGTATTACCTTAATGCAGAAAGAACTGAGAGGATGCCACATTTTATTTAGCTGACTGTGAAGAACAAAGGAATAGAATGGGAAGTTATTGTAAAGTCTGATATTGGGGGTGGGTTAAGTGACAGAATAAGGAAGTCCTGTAAGTTGGGGTTATGGTGTAAGATCTTTTCTTTTTAAAATAATTCAGATCATTGGGTATGCTAGTGGAGAATTTTTATCCTATAGACATACCTCAATTTAAACAAATCCCTTAAATCAGCACTTTCATGGCTCCTCTCACTTATGTAGATTCTCCTTATTCTGTATTTTTGTACTCTGTCTTCTTTATAATAGAGATCATATATTATTTAGCTGTAACTCTTTAGTTGTAAGTGAGAATTTTGAGGAGAATACTCTTCTTCCTGGTAGGAAGATTCAGGAATTTTTTTTACTGTTATGACTAGTAAATTTCATCTCAGTAGTGGGCTATCTTGAAAAACCTAGACTTTGGACTCCTAATCTTAATAGAATCTCCTTATCTTTCTATAGATAATGAGATGTTTTTAAGCAACTACTTCTGCCTTGAACTATAAAATTTGCGGAAACTGTGGAGACTATAGTCAGAATTGTTCAGTTGAAGTTAAGGAAGTTCCCTTTAAAATGTTCAGATTTTGCAGAGAGGAAAATTATAAAATCCTTAATAATCAAAAGTACTTGGACCAGCATTTATTAGATTTCCAGAGTTGGATTTAGCAATTATTTTTCTATTTTAGACAATACACCATTTGAAAAATTTAAGAAAAGGACAGAGGAGGTCTTCTGTTCTTGTAACTCACACCGAATTAATGCCTGACCAGATGGCAACGCATGAAGTTCAGAGACACATTTCCCACCATGCAAATGCACTGTGTCATTTCCACATTGCAGCAAGCATCAATCCTGCTACAGGTAAAGGATAGTAAAGTTTTAGTTCCTATAAATATTCTGAAATAAGATAAATAAATAGAAAAGTGGGACTACTTACAGAATCTGTTTTTCATTTTTATTAATATTCCATGTTTCCTTTAAAAATACTTCTTAATTCAAATAGGAATATAATATAAAGTACCATTTCTTAAATTGAGACTATGTGATTCTCAGGAAACAACTGCAAATAAGTATTTCTGAGCACCTCTGTTTGTCTAGTATACAGCAAGGTTCTAAGTAAATTAGAGCTTTAGTTGAACTTCAAATAGAATGTAATTAGTGATAGTATGCAGTAAATTCAAAACATATTAGAAAGGTTGGCTTTTCAACTGTATGGACTATGCTAATCAAATGGAATAGGATCATAGGATTGTCCCCTGCAGATAGGTATTCTGTCACATATTTGAGTCCTAAGTATTGGATATGTTCTTGTAGCCATTCAGCCTTGTCTTTCAGCATCTTTATTAAATAACCTTCACCTTTTAACCAATTTTATCCATTTTTACTAACTTACTACATACTATTTTAAAAATCATTTCATAAAAATATTTAACATCATGTATTTATAGGTACTGTATGTAAATATAACATATAGTTTGACCAAATTGATTGCTAAATGCAAATAATTTTGTATTGTAGGACTCCTCTTCAACTTTTTTTCAGGATACTTTTTGAATCTACATTAAAGTTGAAAGCATAGATCAACGAATACCCATATTACCTTTACCCAAATTCACCACCAGTTGTTAATATCTTGTCCTGCATGCTTTTATTCTCCCCTTCTGCCCATGTATGTATGTCTTTGATTACTCTTACCTTATTTTTGGCTGAGCCATTTGAAAGTAAAGTTGTCACCAGCATTATTTTTCATCTCCTAAATATTTTATGACATTATCTAAATATTTTAAGTGTGTTTTCTAATAAAAAAGGGGGTTTCCTCCATTACCCACAATACTGTTATTGTATGTATTGTATGGATAAGATTATATTTAATATATAGTTGGTATTAAAATACAGATTCTTTCTTTTATGCATTTGATTGTCATTTCTTTTGTTTTTTATTTCTTTTTTATTTTATTATGTTATGTTAGTCACCATACAATACATCATTAGTTTTTGATGTGGTGATCCAGGATCCATTGTTTTAGATTGTCATTTCTTTTAAACTCATAATCTACAATAGTTCCTCTCAGTTGTCAAAAAAAGTATCTCACACAATTCACAGCGCTCACCATAGCACAGACCCTCCCCAATGTCTATCACCCAGCCACCCCATCCCTCCCACCCCCCACCACCCCAGCAACCCTCAGTTTGTTTCCTGCAATTAAGAATTCCTCATATCAGTGAGATCATATGATACATGTCTTCCTCTGATTGACTCATTTCGCTCAGTATAATGCCTTCCAGTTCTATCCATGTCGTTGCAAATGGCAAGATTTCATTCCTTTTGATGGCTGCATTATATTCCATTGTGTATATATATACCACATCTTCTTTAACCATTCATCTGTCAGTGGACATCTAGGCTCCTTCCATAGTTTGGCTATTGTGGACATTGCTGCTATAAACATTGGGGTGCTGCATGTACCCCTTCGGATCCCTACATTTGTATCTTTGGGGTAGATACCCAGTAGTGCAATTGCTGGGTCGTAGGGTAGCTCTATTTTCAGCTTTCTGAGGAACCTCCATACTCTTTTCCAGAGTGGCTGCACCAGCTTGCATTCCCACCAACAGTGTAGGAGGGTTCCCCTTTCTCCGCATCCCCGCCAACATCTGTCGTTTCCTGACTTGTTAATTTTAGCCATTCTGACTGGTGTGAGGTGATATCTCATTGAGGTTTTGACTGTTGAATCACAGACCTGTACCTCTGAAACAAATAATACATTATATGTAAAAAAAAAAAAAAAAAAGAAGATAGTAGGAAGGGAAAAATGAAGGGGGGGAAATTGGAGGGGGAGATGAACCATGAGAGACTGTGGACTCTGAGAAACAACCTGAGGGTTCTAGAGGGGAGGGGGTGGGGGGATGGGTTAGCCTGGTGATGGGTATTAAAGAGGGCATGTACTGAATGGAGCACTGGGTGTTATATGCAAACAATGAATCATGGAACACTACATTAAAAACTAATGATGTAATGTATGGTGATTAACATAACATAATAAAAAAAAAGTCAGTTTCAAAGAACTCTCAGTTATCTTTTAGAGCATCTTGCAATCTGAATATTTGTTCATGATAAGGTGTTTTTTTAAAGATTTTTATTTATTTATTCATTTGAGACACAGAGATACAGAGAGAGAGAGAGCATGAACAGGGGGAGTGGCAGAGGGAGAGGGAGAAGCAGGCTCCCTGCCCAGCCAGGAGCCAGATGTGGGGCTCAATCCCAGGACCCTGGGATCATGACCTGAGCTGAAGGCAGACGCTTAACCACCCAGGTGCCCCTGTTCATGATAAGGTTTAGGTGAAACATTTTTAGTAAGAATAGGGGATGTATTGTTTTATAGTATTCCTAATTTACAAATCCTATTTTATATGATTTGTTTCATTTTTATTCAAAAACCAAGACTGTCATCCAGGAATTAGAAAAAAAGAATAACTTGGAACTTTATTTAACACTGATATATATTAATAGAACACCACCAGAATATCCTGTGCATTTTATCTTTAGACTTTCATATCTTTTCGCAGAGAACAATGGTTTTTTGTTTTGTTTTCATTTTTGCTTTCTGTTGAATGGATTATTTGTAATATAAATTGGGATTAGGAGATTAATTTTTTTAGCTTTACTGTTTTACACGAACTAATCTATATTGTGAATTTCAGTTACCCCAAATGGAGGAAGCCTGTTAATACACTTAGAAGTTTGCTTGTCTTCCCATGGTCTTCTTTGGCATTATTTTCTCCCACCTCTTTAGTTTCAAACATTTAGAAAGGTTGGAACAATACTACAGTGAACACTCACGTCTTTTACTTTGAACAACTGCTAACATTTTGTCACAGTTGTTTTATTCTCTCTGTATATACCTCTGTGTGTGTGGCGGGGGGTGGGCATGTGTGAGTGAAATTCTTTCTTAATCTTTTGAAGTAAGTTACATATGTCATGGCACATCACACTTATATCAGAAAGTATCTGCTAAGAATAAGGAAATTCTCTCACATGATCACAATACCATTATTATACCTAAGAAAATTAGAAGTGATTCCATAATCTCTAATATCCAGTTCATATTTTTTTTTAAAGATTTTATTTATTTATTTATTAGAGAGCGAGCGAGAGAGAAACAGCATGAGAGAGGAGAGGGTCAGAGGGAGAAGCAGGCTCCCCGCTGAGCCGGGAGCCCGATGTGGGACTCGATCCCAGGACCCTGGGATCATGACCTGAGCCGAAGGCAGTCGCTTAACCAACTGAGCCATCCAGGCGCCCTCCAGTTCATATTTGAACTTACATTTCTCCAATTACCTTAGATGTCTTTTATAACTGCTTTCTGTTTTATTTTTCTGTTCCTCCACCCCCAAACCAGGATTTAATACAGGTTCATGCATTTGGTATATTTGGTTTTTTAAATTAGTAATTTAATTCCATTAGTAATTTAAGTCTGTGCCATTGTTAATATTTACTTTTCCATTAAATTCAATTAAAGTTTGTACAAATCCTGCTAGAGTTATGTTGACCTTTTCTGTGTAAGTATAGAGCTAGTCTTTATAAAGCACTTGGTAATCCTTTTAAAGACATGAAAAATAAAAAAAAAATAAAGACATGAAAAATTCATATTGAAATTTTACCTTTTTTTCCCCACAGATATTCCAAATGTCTTGGTTGGCACTGTATTTAACATTGATGATGGAAATGGGGGCTTTGTGGTTCATTGGTTAAACAACAAAGAGTTTCATTTTACTTCATCTACTGAAATATTTATGCAGCAATTACGAAAACTTTCTGAGAAGCAGATAGATCATGAAAGTGACGAAGGAGATAGAGAAGATGAGGAACATTCACAGGAGGAAAAAGAGAGGGGTTTGCATATGAAACTAGACCATGGTTAGTATTCCATGTTCAGATTTTTCTTTTTGGCAAGTCAGCAGCTTTTTGTGATGCCACTTTTAGTTTACAATCCTTCCTTCCTGCTCTTCTTCTTACTTTTCCAGTCATTTACTGACTATCTGCTATGGACCATCTACCATCTAGCTCTGTATGCTTTGTTATACATATTGCTTTGAGTAATATATTACTTTGGAAGCCATGTCCTTTTTTGGGGAGCAAATTTTGCTAATGATAATGATAACGTGAATGAAATTCTGATTTCTTTAAAATTAAGAAATAATAGTAATTTTCAGTTCAGACCAGAAAATGATTTTCTTCTTTGTTTTTTCTCCTTCCCTCCCTCCCCCTGGCCATAAATTGGAAGAGGGATTTATAATTTCTTAATATAGTATTCTATTGATAGTTCAGTACTGATAAATTTATTTTCTGATTCAGAGTTATCCCTGGATAGAGAATCTGAGGCAGGTACAGGATCATCAGAACATGAAGATGGAGAAAGAGAAGGAAGTCCCAGAACCTTTTCACGACCTAGTATACCAATGCCACTGCCCACAGTCCTGCTTGATCGGAAGATTGAAATGCTGCTAACCGAATGGAATAAGAATCCTGACATGCTTTTTACTATTCACCCTGTAGATGGTACCTTTCTAGTATGGCATGTAAAGTATTTGGATGAATATAATCCTGGAATATTTAGACAAGTCCAGGTATATTTTACTGATGAAGCAATTATTACATTTCTTAAAAAAGAAAAGATCCTATTCAGATTTACCATGTTTTCAGAAATACTCATAAGAGTTTGTTTTTGAGAAGCAACTGAGAAGAGAATACTTATTCTTGTTACCAAAGGGGGACCAATGACCACAAATTTTATAAATCTGGTTAATTCAAAGTAAAATGAATTTGGCTTTGAAATGTGGTACTGAATATTTGAATACATGTGCGTTGGCTTTTTTCCTGGGAATTCACAATATTTTGAATAAACTTAAGGAAACTACCCTAAAAATGTGACTCAGAGTGCCCCCCCAGTTTTATTAAGTAAATCTAGCTACCTTTATTTATTATCATTCTAAACTTCATTTCTATTTATATTTGTGGTGTGGTCATTTAGCTGTACAAGTAAGGCACTTGAAACTTTTCTTTGATTTTCAGGCTTCTCTCAGGCCACAAATAGAGATACGATATTACATAAATAGAGGAAAGGAATTAGACCGAAAAGAGGTTGAAAATGATAGTTTTCCTAGGAAACTGAGATTTGACATTTTGAAAATGGAAGTGTTTTTGGAAGACTTTTTGAGAGGAGGAAAACTACTTACATTGAATTCATAACCGTGTTTTTCAGGTTTCTTTTTCTTCTCGGATTCCTGTTGCATTTCCATCTGGTGATGCGAGCTCTCTTAGTAAAAATATCATGATGTATGCCTGCATCAATGCTACGAAAGATTCTCCCCACACTCGGTTCCACCAAGAGATGATGGCTGTAGGCAGTCCTCACGGATCACAGCTGTACTCCCGATCACACACTACAAACGTGAACATTTTAGCTCCTACAGTAATGATGGTCTCCAAACACATAGATGGCTCTTTAAATCAGTGGGCAGTCACTTTTGCAGATAAGTCTGCCTTTACGACTGTTCTGACTGTATCTCACAAATTTAGATACTGTGGTCATCGATTTCACCTCAATGACCTGGCATGTCATTCAGTTTTACCATTGTTACTAACATCCTCTCATCACAACGCTCTGTTGACTCCTGAATTAGACTGTCAGTGGGACTCAGACAATAAAGTAAGTAGATTGATGGATCCTGTAAGACATATAAAAGGTTCCTCGAAACAACCTCTTAGAAATGCAGCAACACGTACATTTCATGACCCGAATGCAATATATAGTGAACTTATTCTGTGGCGTGTAGACCCAATAGGACCTCTGTCCTACACTGGAGGAGTATCTGAATTGGCTCGAATTAACTCTTTACATACGTCAGCCTTCTCTAATGTTGCTTGGCTTCCGACTCTTATTCCCAGCTATTGTCTTGGTAAGTGTTTATTTTAATTCTGAAATTAATAAAAGCTTTTAAACTTTTTTAATACACAAAATGGTTTATATTTGTCATTATTAGGATTTTTAGTAAGTATTGAGAATGTAGACATCAGACATACGTTTAGAATTTTCAGAAGTTTGTTTTTAATTTTTTCCCCTCTCGTAACATATTTTCTATTGAATTCTTTTGTTAATAATTTTATATCCATTAATTTTATCTGTTTAATTATGATTCTGGACTATGGTTGTGCCTAAAAAGAAAAGTGTGAATAGGTTTCTCATACTTCAGCCCAAAATTAAAATAAACTACATGTTATAATGCAAAGCCTTTACTCTTTCAGGCACATACTGCAATTCTGCAAGTGCTTGCTTTGTTGCTTCTGACGGCAAAAATTTGAGACTCTATCAAGCCGTGGTGGATGCAAGGAAATTATTGGATGAATTATCTGATCCTGAATCTTCGGTGAGTATTTCCTAATCTTTATTAAAATATCTAATCTGATAAGGAATTCTTTTACTTTGGGACTTTTAGTTGGTTTTTAGGGAGTGAGCACATGTTCTGGGCTCTATATGACAAATTTACTGTTTCTTAATTTGTGTTTCAAGGTACATGAATCAATATCACACATCAATACCTTTTACATTTAAAGAAATAAATATGACTTTTTCCTTAAAATACCCTCATTTCTGCTTGACATTTTTCACTCTCTAGTTTGGTTCTGTTAATCTTTCTTTGCTCTAAGGCAGCTTTACCAAGCTCTTTGTTTAGGTTGAAAATTTGAGCTTTTCTGAGCTTTACTGACCATTAAAAAAAAAAAATCCTGTGGTTAGAATATGTTATCAGTGGGTGGCAATATCTTATTCTGGTAGTTCTATAGCTGAACTGGAAGT
Organism: Mirounga leonina; assembly: GCF_011800145.1. NCBI lineage: Eukaryota > Metazoa > Chordata > Mammalia > Carnivora > Phocidae > Mirounga > Mirounga leonina. The sequence continues at coordinate 27,230,459 of NW_023270839.1, read as the reverse complement.
CAATGTATATTAGTTACTATTCAGATTTGAATAGTGAATTTTACCTTTACCTATGAAAACATACCTTTTTATAAAACAGTTGTTCTAACAAAAATGTTTCCAATATATATATATTTTTAAAGATTTTATTTATTTATTTGAGACAGAGAGAATGAGAGACAGAGAGCCTGAGAGGGAGGAGGGTCAGAGGGAGAAGCAGACTCCCCGCCGAGCAGGGAGCCCGATGCGGGACTCGATCCCGGGACTCCAGGATCATGACCTGAGCCGAAGGCAGTTGCTTAACCAACTGAGCCACCCAGGCGCCCAAATGTTTCCAATATTGAACACCAGGGATATTTTTGAGTATCTACTGTGTGTCCTTCAAAGTGTAGGGGATACAGAGTATAAGTTTCGGTGTGGCTTTAAGGAGCTTTTAATTTAACTGAGGAGAGAAATTATTAATAAAAGGTTAAATAACAGTTGAAGACAGAAGCAGTGTCTGAGGGTGGTATGTAAATAATTGTCAAACAGATGGTCCCAGAAGTATTCCATAATCCAGAGGTGAGAGAGATCAGAGGAGGTTAGGCCTAGAGATCTTTAGTAAGGACAGTATTTAGGTTTATTTTTGATGGGTGAATAAGGTTTAGAAAGACCTTTGCCTGAGTGAGAGAATGGCCTGAAATTGTGGATAAGGGAAAGTGCACGTATAAGTAAGGCTCGTTCCAGGAATGGTGGGAAAACTACTTGGACTGGAGCCAGAGGTTTGGCATAGAGGAAGTAGCATCTTAAAATCACAGAGTTGGAAGATACTCTATATGTTCCCTAGTCTACAGCAGCCATGTGATGCTTTATTCCCCTCTACCACATTCCTGCCAATCTCTCTTCTGGCCTCCGAGGGGGAAGCCTCAGCTCTCAATGCAGCTCTTGTTGCCTTTGAATTACCCTCACTGTTACACTGAAATTAAATTCATATTCCTTAAATTCTGCTTTTTAGCCCTGGTTCCATTTAGAATAAGTCTGATACTCCTTACATGGGAGATCAGATATTTGAAGACGACTGTCTTATAACCTATGAAACTTTTTTCCTCAGGCCAAATCTGCTCCCCTCCCCCAATAAACTAATTCTGTTTTATATTTGACCCTGGTTATTCTTAGCAGTTTTCAGTTTGTCTATACTCTGGGTGTTGTAGGGCCACTAGAATACAGCAGTATTATGGCCCCTCTCATTAGATTCCATTGTGTTTTTAGTAATCATGCCAGGTTCTTTGTTTGTAATTGATTCATACTGAGCTGGCTCTCATTTAAATATCCCAAAGTCTCTTTTTGCCAGTAAGCCATTCCATATTTGCACATTTGAGTTGTAGCCCAAATGAAGGCCTATTTTCACTGTTACATTTCATCTTGTTAGGCTCAGTCTTTCGGTATCTTTTTGAATCCAGATTCTGTTACTTGTGTTATTGCTTTATGACTTATATCACCAGTCTTTTTGATGAATGTTGTTTCCACATCTTTATCTTAGTCAATTATAAAAATGTTAAACAGGATAGGACCGAAAATGCCTAGAAGTGTACATTTGAAATATTTTTTGATTTTTATTGTCTGAAATATTTCTTCAGCTTGTCCCTAGAATTTCCATGAGGCAGCTTGTCATGCGCTTTGCTGAAATAAAATACACTCTGCCAAATATTCTGAAGTCAAAAAGGAAGTCAAATATGTCTGAGATGATTGTTTTAATGTGTAGAATGTTAAATGTACCTACCCTGATGTCTGTTGCTGACTAAAACCTTGTACTAAATAGACCTCAAGCTCTTTAATTTGCCTTACTGAATTACATTGTTTTCCTTTTTGAAAATTGGAACATTTACCTATTGCTAGTATTTTGGCTGTGACATTTCCCATGATTTCTCAGAGAACATCCTCTGTAGTTCATTGAACTCATTTGCAAAATTTCCCACTAACCCAGGCATTACTTTTCCAAAAAATATAAATTTATGTAGAGCAGTTAGATACATTCTTGGATTTTTTTTTTAAGATTTTACTTATTTATTTGACAGAGAGAGAGACAGCGAGAGAGGGAACACAAGCAGGGGGAGTGGGAGAAGCAAGCTTCCCATGGAGCAGAGAGCCCGATGCGGGGCTCAATCCCAGGACCCTGAGATCATGACCTAAGCCGAAGGCAGCCGCTTAATGACTGAGCCACCCAGGCGCCCCCTGGAATTTCTTAATTTATCCTGTCTTCTACTCTTCCCCTTACCAATGTACATTTTTTCTTAAACCTATTTTCATTAATTTTTTAATGTTAAAAAGTAATACATATTTAGTGTAGAAAATTTTTGTTTTTTTCTATTTTTTGCAAGCTAAATTCTTTTTTTTAATTAAATTTTTTTTAATTTTTAGATTGAGAGTGCATGTGTGTGTTGGGGGAGGGGCAGTGAGGGAGAGGGAGAGAGAGAATCTTAAGCAGGTTCCACACCCAGCTCAGGAGCCTGACTCAGGACTTAATCTCACCACCCTGAGATCATGACCTGAATCGGTATCAAGAATCTGTTGCTTAACCGACTGAGCCACTCAGGTGCCCCAACGAGCTAAAATTCTTGAAATGGAAGACCAGAGACAAAGTAGGAATTAGGAGTTCTTATTCTCTGCTTCTTTATTAATATGAAAGTATCAGCCTCTGTTTATGAGCTCATCTTTTACTTTATCTCTGTACCCTGAAAATAATAACTTATTCAGTTACTTAATTTTTTAAGTCAATTTTTAATTTTTGAATAGTTTTAGATTTATAGAAAAGTTGCAACAGTAGAGTTCTCATCCACCCCACAGCCAGTTTCCCCTATTGTTAACATCTCAAATCATCATTAGTATGATAAGATCAATTAAACTCTAGACTTTTTAAGATTTAACTGATTTTTCTGCTCTCACCCAGAAAACCACTTATTATTTAGTCATCATGAATCCTTAGCCTTCTCTGATCTGGGTAGTTTCTCAGTTTTCTTCATTTCTTTCTTCCTCAGTATTTCCTCATGACTTTGACAGTTTTGAGTAGTCCTGTTCAGACATTTTATAGAATTTCCCCTTGATTTGGGTTTGCTATTTTTCTCATGGTTAGACTGGAGTTCTGGGTTTTTAGGAAGAATATCCCAGATGTGAAGTACCCTTTTTATCACACTATATATGAGGGGTACATGCTATCAACATGGTAATTAGTGCCTTTCCTCTTTTTTTCTTTTCAGTCTTGCTACAAGTTTGTTAATTTTATTGATACTGTCAAAGAATGAGCTCTTTGTTTCATTGAACTCTTTGTTTTCATTTTCATTAATTTCTGCCCTTTTATTATTTTCTTCCTTCTTGCCCTTTTTTGGGGGTGGGTAGGGGAGGTTCTTTTTCTAGGTTTCATGACATAGTAGCTTTAGAGTCTTGGTTTGAAACTTTTCTTATTTTCTAACATATGCATTTAGTACTATAAATTTCCCTCTGAACACTGCTTTGGCATTTTGATAAGTAGTATTTTCATTTTTTTCACTTCACTATATTTTTAAATTTTCCTTGAGAATTCTTATTTGACCCATGGGTTATTTAAAAGTGTGTTGTTTAGCTTCCCAGTAAATACTGGGAAGAGATTTTCCTGTTACCATTCTATTACTGATTTCTAATTTGATTCCATGGTGGTAGAAGAACACACTCTATGATTCCAATCCTTGTAAATTGACTGAGGTTTGTTTTATGACCCAGGATGTTGTTTATCTTAGTAAGTATTCCATGGCACTTGAACATAGTCTGCTGTTGTTGGGTGGGGTATTCTAAAAATGTCAGTTAGCTTTTGTTTTCATTAATGGTGGTGTTGAGTTCCTCTAGATCTTTGCTAATTTTCTGTCTAAATTCTGTCAATTCCTGTGAGAAGGGTGTTGAAATTCCCAACCAGAATTGTGAATTTGTCCATTTCTGCTTTCAGTTCTAGAAGTTTTGTGTTTCACATATTTTGCAACTCTGTTTTTTGCATATACATTTAGTCTGAAATGAAGGTGTTGGTGGGATCATGCTCTTTCTGAAGGCTCTAGGGGAAGATCCTTTCTTGCCTCTTCCTAACTTCTGGTTGCTCCGACTAATCTTCAATGTTCCTAGACTTGAAACTGCAACACTGTAGTCTCTGCCTCTGTCTTCACATGGCCTTCTTCTCTCTGGGTGTCTCTATGTGTCCTCTCCTCTTCTTAGAAGGACACCCACCCTAATCTAGTATGACCTTATCTTAGATTAGATCTGCAAACATCCTTCCTCTAAATAAGAGGACATTCTGACTTTGCAGGTAGACATGGATTTTGATGGGACACTAGCCAACCCCTTACACTAACCAGCTTTTTGTTCTCATCAGTTGTGTTTGCAGTTGCATAGTCAGGAACCTCCAAGTCCCTCTAGCCTCCAGACTCTTTTAAGCCATTTTGACTTTCAGAGCCATATGAATTCTGAGATTTTTGCCTCTCTGAATGATAGACTATAGGGCCTCGCCCTTATTGTTGATCTTAAACTCTTAACATAGGATGACTGCTCCCTGTCAAGTTCCCATTATTTCTGCTGATCCAAGTCAGAGCAGCAGTTCTCCTAGTTACTTCCTCTACTGATTGTAAGTTGAAATATGGCAAGAAATTGTCACATGTTGTCCTCTTCCTCAAATGGGATTTTTAGTAGATGCTGGGTAGAGGCTAGCTTCCCCCCCCCCAAGAAACATTTGAAAATATTTGAATTTTATTCTGGAATCAAGAGATGGATTTAGGGGACAGTAAACTTTTTTGGACAGGGAAGTAAAGTGGTTAGTTTGCGGGATGGAGTATAGTGAAGGTATCTGGGTAGGTATCTGGAATCATTGGAAATGGCAGGAAATCTATTGAGGTCATCAAAGCATGTGGTAAAATAAACCTGAGCTAGAGTGGGATTTGGCAGATATCGAGAAAGGGTAGAGTAGGGCTTAGTAGTTGCTGAATATGGATACTAAAGGAAATGATTCTGAGGTTTCAAGTTTGTGATAGTGGATCCACGAGCAGTGGTTAGATATTTATGAGGTATTGTTGATAACTTAAGTTTGAGATACACTGAGCGTGAAGTGACTGAGGTTTTAGGTAAAAGATGTAATTTAGGTAACTGTTTTGCAGACATTTGGAAATAAATTCCTAATGTTCCTTCTGAGATTCCAGTGTACATTCGGTACTTATTATTAAGACAGCACTTGAGATCTTTAGACCTTTAAAGGCATGAGTAACAGTTAATGTTCATACATGTGATTCTGAGTCATCAGGAAGGGATTTTTATGTTGAATAAACTGTTTATGAAGGCAGCGATTTAAAGATTTTATTTTTAAGTAATCCCCACACCCAACGTGGAGCTCAAACTCACAGCCCTGAGATCAAGAGACACACGCTCCACCAAGTGAGCCAGCTAGGCACCCTGAAGGCAGTGATTTAATTAAAATTAAAAACAAATTTCCATGCACAATACCGAAGATATAACTGTTCTAGTGCTTGGTGTAATGTCCTCTGAGTTCATCCATGTTGTAGCAAGTGACCAGATCTTTTTAAAGGCTGCATGATATTCCATTGTATGTGTATACCACACAGTTTCTTTATCCATTCACCTGTCAGTAGACATTTGGGTTGCTTCTGTCTTTTGACTATTGTGAATAATGCTGTGATGAACATAAGGTGTGCAAATGTCTCTTCACAGTTCCGTTTTTAATTTTTGGGGGTATATACCCAGAAGTGGGATTGCTGGATCATACAGTAATTCTATTTTTAATTTTTTTGCCAACCTCCATATTGTTTTCCATAATGGTCACACCATCTTACATTCCCACCAGCAGTGCCCAAGGTTCCAACTTCTCTGCATCCACTCCAACACTTATTTTCTATTCTTTGGTAGTGGCCCTTCTGATGTGTATGAGGTGATACCTCCTGGTGGTTTTGATTTGCCTTTCCCTCGTGATTAGTGATATTGAGCACCTTTTCTTGTGCATGTTGGCCATTTGTGTATCTTCTTTGGAGAAATGTCTGTTCAGGTCCTTTTGCTTTTTGTGTTGTTGAGTTACAGAAGTTCCTTCTGTATTCTGGGTGTTAACCCTTTATCACATACATAATTTGTGGTTACTTCTTCCATTCTGTAGGTTGCCTTTTACTCCGTCGGTGGTTTTCCTTGACAGGCAGAAGTTTTTAAGTGTGATGTAGTCCATTTGTCTATTTTTTATTTTGTTGCCTGTGCTTTTGGTGTCATATCCAAGAAATCATTGACAAAACCAGTGTCCTGAAGCTTTCACCCATGTTATCACATGAATTTTAAGATGGTTTTTTCAGTTTCTGCAAAACATGCCACTGGGATTTTGATAGGAATTACATTGAATCTGTTGATTGCTTTGGTAGTATGGCCATTTTAACAATATTAAGTCTTCTAATCCACAGCATGAGATGTCTTTCCATTTATTTCTCTTCTTTGATTTTTCTTAGCAACATTTATATTTTTCAGTGTATTGTATGTCTTTCATCTTTGTTCAGTTTCTTCTTAAGTCTTTTATTCTTTTTGATGCTCTACTAAATGGGATTATTAATTTCCTTTTTGGACTGGTCATTGTTAGTGTATAGAAACACACCTGATTTTCGAATGGTGATTTTGTATCCTAGAGCTTTGCTGAATTCATTTATTAGTTCTAACAGGTTTTTTTTTTTGGTGTGTGTGTGTGTGTAATTTTTAAGGTTTTCTGCATATAAGATCATGCCATCTGCAGATAATTTTATGTCTTTTCTAATTTTTATGCTTTTTATTTTTTGCCTAATTGTTAGAACTTACAGTCTGTGTTGAATAATAATGGTGAGAGTGGGCGTCCCTGTCTTGTTCCGTATCTATCTTAGAGGAAAAACTGTCTTTTCCCATTGAGTATGACATTAGCTTTGAGCTTTTCATATAGTTTTTATTATATGGAAGTAGTTTCTTTCTATTCATAGTTTGTTGAATTTTTTTTTTTTTTTTTCATGAAAGCATGTTGAATTTTATCACTGTTAAATCTGTGTCTCTGTGGGGGAAGGTGGTCTTGGACTTCTTATTCTCAACATATAAGTCAGAATGATATTTCTAAAGCGTAATTTGTTTGGATCATGTCACTCTTAAGCCATTGTCTACAGTGAATTGTAATACTGTACAGACTCTACCTCTCAGCCCCTATCCTGCCTTCCTTCACTTCTCTGATACTGTGTTTTCTACTTTTACCCTCCCTCATTTGGCTGCAGCCATACCAGTCTCTTTACTGGTCCTGGAGCATGGCCAACTGTCTCTCATCTTAGTGTCTTTTACTTATTGTTCTCCCTGCCTGGGATGTTCTTCCCTCAGATAACACATGGCTTGTATTCTTGCCTCCTTTATGTCTTTACTCAAGTGAGGGCTTCCTGACCAGCATTCCTGTCCACATTCCCACTTCATTTTCCCCATAGCACTTAGTACCATTTCACAGTTTGTTTTACTTACTTATTTGTGTGCTATTTGTCTTCATTTGAATATAAAATGAGGGCAGTGCCGTATTCCCAGTGCCTGGTATCTGATAAGCATTCTACAAATAATTGTTGAGTTAATAAGTTGATGAATATCATGCTGAAGTGTTTTATTACCTTGTGAAGGCAGTGGGAAGCTAGCTGTTCTACCAATTTGAACTTCATCAGCAAAGTGTGTGAGTACAAGTTTTCTCCACCCTCTTTTTCTTTCTTCTCTCAAAATCTTCACTATTTTGAACTGTATCTATTTTTTTGACTCACACATTTTTTATCACTGCAGAAATGGAATGGTTTTTCATATTTTTATTGGCTGTATTTTTTTTCTTTTGATTTGCTTGTTCATGTTCTTTGTGGGATTATAGTATTTAAATTGGGAAGGAAGACCATACTAACTAGGAGAAGCTATTCAAAGATACTTCTTTGCATTTTGTGGGGAAGAGCACATTGGTAAGGGTTGTACTTTTCAGGGAGAGACAGTCAGTACTTCCTTGATTTACTCTCTATGTCAGTCAGGGCCTAGGTGGGAAACAGATGACACACTTATAAAGGTTTAACTGTGAAGAGTTTAATGAAAGAACTCCTTATAGAGGTGAACACATGGTGAACCCGCAAGTGATGATAAGGCACTCAGAGTTTAGCAGTAGGGTGAAGCCATTATTACCATTATCAGAAGAATGGCCCCCCAAAATGTTCATGCGCTAATCCCCAGAACCTGCACATTTGTTACCTCACATGGCAAAAGAGACTTTGCAGATGTGAATAAATTAAGGACCCTGAAATGTGGAAATTATCCTGGATTATTTGGGTAGGCCCAGTCTAATCACATAAGACTTGAAAGCAGAGAACCTTTCCTGGCTGTGGTCAAAGAGAGGGGTGACAAAAGAGGAATGGTCAGAGAGATGATATTACTGGCTTTGGGAGAAGGGGGGCCATGAGTCAAAGCATATGGATAACCTCTGCAAGCTGGAAAAGGCAAGGAAACTGGACTCTCCCCTCTAGTCTCCAGAAAGGAATGGAGCCCTGATGACAAGCTGACGTTAGTTCAGCGAGACCCATGTCAGACTTCTGACCTACAGAACTGTAAGATAATTCATTTGTGTGTTTTTTTTTTTTAAAGTTTGTGGTAATTTTTTGCAGTGGCAATAGAAAAGTATATCCCTGTGCCTGAAGGGACAAGAGCAGTAACGGTGTACCAAAGCCTGGGGAGAACTAAAGCCATGGAAAAGGAGCTGTCTGTTGGGAGAGGTGGCCACACAGGAACATAGCCACTGACAGAACTGTGGGGACCAAGGGGGACACATGCCCGACTTCTCTCTCTCTCTCCTCTCCAGTCTCCGACCAGTCCCTCCCACTGAGTGAATTCAGCCTGAAGCTGAAGCCGGCTTGCGAGCTAGGTGTTTGGGTCCAGAAGTCAATGTCTTGGGGCACAGAATAAGGCAGACAAGGGTGGAGAATGCATCAAGGTGTAGATGCAGGTCAAGAGTAGCCAGCCCCCTAGCATCGATTATTTAGATGGAGAAACTTTTATCTCCAGCACAGGGGAAACACAAATTCCCATTTGGCATCATGTCATTGTGTAATGATGCCGGTTTAGTCGTGGTCATACTTGGACTATTGAAGTCCTTGCACTTTTAGTACTTGTCCCATAGGGAAATCAGGGAAGAAGAAACAACATAAAGGAAAGCTGTTATAGCCCCTGCTTCTACAGATAGTCACAGAGCCCGAATTCAGTAATCATAGTCTCTTCTCCCACCACCAAATTCTGCGTTCCCTTACACTTTTGTCAGCACCTTGGGTGTTTGCCTTTTTTTTTTTTCTTTTTAAACCTGGTGGAATGGTCCAGACCTTAGTGTTCTCATTTTCTTTGAGTAAATACCCAGTAGTGGAATTACTGGATCAGGCAGTTTTAGTGCTATATTTTAAACAGTCAAAATTAATGCAGAAAAATCCTTGATGAACAAAATGCCAAAATTTTAAATAAAGACAGATCTCGCAGTGCCACGATGAGCCACATTGAAGCCTGGGGCAAAGGAAGAATGTGTACTCTAGAAACATACGTTCCTGTAATTTTTTAATGGTTAATTTTTTCCCAGAACACTGAAGTAGTTGAAAAGTATTGAAAATTGGAAGTAAGTATATTAAAATCCACAACATTATTTTCAGTTCAAATATTTATGTCCCAGACAGAATTTATTATGATTTTACTTTCACGGCTTTAACGGAAGCAAACACTTCAATAATATGATCAAAATTTACTTTTTTGCTAATCCAGTTTTCAGTTGAGAGTTGTTGGATATAGTGAGAGAAAGAAACTTTGAAAGTAAGTTTGGTGAGTAAATTACTAGCAAGAGGTGTGACTGTCATTCCTGAACCTGAAAATGAGTTAAAAACGAAAAAGAAAATGGAAATGTATGAATTACCAGATGTGGTATTCTTACTGGAAAAAAGAGCCAATCAAGTAAAAATTAAGGAGATTTGGGGCACCTGTATTAGTTTCCTAGTGCTGATACAACAAATTGTCATCACCAAATTGGTGACTTTAAAACAATACATTTATTATCTTATCTTTTTGGAGGCCAGATATTATAAAACCAAAGTGTTGGCAGGGCCATATTCCCTCTGGAGGCTCTAGGGGAGAATCCATTTTCTTGCCCTTTCCAGCTTCTAGAGGCCCCTGCATCTCTTGGCTCATGGCTCCTTCCTCCTTTTTGAAGCTAGGAGCAGAGCATTTTCAAATCTCTCTTTCTCTGGCCTTTGCTTTTCGTCCTCTGAATCTGACCATACTTCCTCCCTCTTATAAGGACCATTGTGATTTCAGTGGGCCCTTCTACCTAATCCAACGTACTTTCCCATCTCCAGATGTTTAACTTCATCACAGCCACAAAATCTCGTTTGTCATATAAAGTAACATAACCTATTCACGGGTCCTGGGAATTAGGATGAGGACATTTTTGGGGGGCCATTATTCTGAGTACAAAGCATACTAATTTCACATTCAAAATGGAGGTATGAAAAATTAACTGAAGTGCTTTAGATTTTGAATTTTTAGCTGGAGGAGACTTATGTGGATAATCTTGTTTATAAAAGGCAACCACTGACCTGGCTCTTAAATATTTTGACAATCATCTGAAATCGTTTTAAGTGTCATGCGATGTCCATAATTTGTAATATAAAATCAGCATTGTGTTTGGATCTGCTAAAACTGATTCACAAATTTTATTTAGTGCAGTCTTATGCAAATTTGGAAGTGAACTTCAGAACTTTAAAAAAACAATACACCAGTCACAATGTTGTCCTGCAAAAGAAGTTTCAGTAAGCTGAAGTTAATTAAAAATTATTTAAGGGGTGCCTGGGTGGCTCAGTCGGTTAAGCGTCCGACTCTTGATTTTGGCTCAGGTCATGATCTCAGTAATGAGATCGAGTCCTGCATCCTAACTGGGCATGGAATATGCTTAAGATTTTCTCTCTCCTTCTCCCTCTGCCCTTCCCCCAACTCTGTCTCTAAAAAAAAATAAGTTAATTAAAATATTACTTAAGATTTTCACTCAGTCAAGAGACTCTCAAACAGGGAAGTTGTCTATATTGAAAACAAGCAAAAAATAGATTTTAAAAATATTGATAAGTTTGCGTCCATTAAAGCTGGGAAAGTAAAATAATCTTATTTTAGTTTAAATAATTTTAAATATAAAATAATATTGTGAGTTTTAATACACTTTCTTTTCAGTTTTTCAATAATTTTCAACCACTTTAATGTTCTGGAAAAATATTAATCATTAAAAAATACATAAAAACATATCTGTGAATTTTTGCTTTTGTCTCAGGCTCTAATATGGCTCATCAAGACATTTTTCTTTTTAGTTTTTAAGTTTAATTGAGTAATTTCTACACCCAGTGTGGGGCTTGAACTCACAACCCCAAGATCAAGAGTCACAGGCTCTTGTGACTGAGCCAGCTAGGTGCCCCATGACACTGTTGAATCCTGCATTTAAAATTTTGATATTTTGTTCATCATGAATTTTTTTGCATTAATTCTGATTTTAAGAAATACTGCATTGGGGAACCTGGATGGTTCAGTTGGTTAAATGTCTGACTCATGATTTCAACTCAGGTCAGGGTCTCATGGGTCATGAGGTCAAGCCCTGCCTGGGGCTCTGTGCTCAGCCGGGAGTCTGCTTAAGGTTCTTTCTCTCCCTCTCCCTTTGTCCCTCCCTCCCCCGCTTGTGCAGGCACATGCTCTCTCTCTCTAATAAATAAATCTTTTTTTTTTTTTATTTGAGAGAGAGAGAGCACGTGCGTGCAGGGGGGAGGGGCAGAGGGAGAGGACGAAGCAGACTCTCCAGTGAGCAGGGACCATGATGTGGGGTTCGATCATGGGATCATGACCTGAGCTGAAGGCAGACACTTAACCGACTGAGCCACCCAGGCGCCCCAATAAATAAATCTTTAAAAAAAATACTGCATTAAGATATTATTTATCTTGATTATTGAGTTTTTGGCACCCCCCCCCCCCCTTAAATTTTGCACCCAAGGTGAGTGCTCTATTCACTTTACCCTAATTCTGGCCCTATCTTCTGCTGTAAAATGGGTTCTTTTGTTGGAGGTAAAGTTGAATAGGATCCTGTAGTGTTGAATAAGGCATTTTTGGTAAGGCCTTAGTCACAGTGCTAGCAGCAGAGTTGTGGGCAGGGAAGGCAATTCCTTACCTGGAATGGGTATCCCTGCAAGGGGATCGCAACCTTGGTTGCATGTCAGAAGCACGTGATGAGTTTGTAAAATGCCTGTGATCAGATTGTACTCTAGACCAATAAGTCAGTCTCTGCAAGTGGGACCTAAGCAACAATGATTGTTAAAGCTCCTCAGGTGATTCAGTGTGCAGCCAAGCTGAGAACCACTGATCTACATCAATACTTATTAAACTTTAGTATGTACACGAATCATGTAGAGATTGTGTTAAAATGAAGATGTATTAGCTTCAGGGCCTGAAAGTTGCATTTATAAAAAGCTTCCTGATGCTGCTATTGTTGCTGGTTCATTGACCACACTTGAGTAGGAAGGATTCATGGTCCAGTGTTTTAACCTCACCCTCTGTAGGACAAAGTTGCATCCAGATTTCAGTTAACAAACCCAGGAGACACTACTTCCAGGTGTCTGAGCTAACATTTTAAATCCTGAATCTTGGGTGAATATACTCATAACAATAAATTCAGCCATACCCAGCCACATATTTTGTCTTCCTTGGTCTAATAATCCTTGAATCTGTTCCTATCCCGTGTCTTTGGAATCTTGCTGATACAAATTGGAATGATGCTACAACCCCCGTGTATGTGCTGTTTTCCCAGGAGCAATCTTGTATTTATATCCCTAGGCTAAGCTGGGATCTAAGCCCTCTTAGCAGCCTGGAGGTGGTAGGAAGTAATGGTGGTGATGCTGAGGAGAATGGGCATCTCCTTGTGAAGTAACTGCTTCAGGTGAAGCTACTGAAAGGTTTTTATGCAAGGGAAGCCTGATTGGAAGGAGGGAGAAGGGACTGCTTTTTTCAGCAGAAAGGGTTGGGAGTTTGGGTGTCCAAAGTTAAACTTCCCGTGTTAGTTAAACATGCTCATCTCAAGTTACCGAGTCCCACTTCCTTTCAACCATTGCCCGTACCTTCTCACTGGCAGGGTCGTACTTCTACGTGGCATTGTAGATCTGCAAACCATACGTGTGGGCATGGGGCCACATCCTCAGCCAGGTCTGTCATGGAGCTTTAAGATTGCAAAATGAAGACATGTTGAAAGAAGCGGTTGCCTTAAGGTTCTACGCTATTAAGCTAGACACTATAGAGTTTTCTACCTGGTTAGTTAATTTTAAAAATGAGAATAAGAATGAGTACAGATATTTGAAATAATTCTTGGAATGAATGAATCGCCATTGCCAATCATTGAATATTTAGAAGGGCCTTGAATGTCTGAGATGCTGTATCATACTGACAATAGATTCATACATTGTTGATGATTCACATTTTCTGTTTTTTATTTGCAGAAACTTATTGGAGAAGTGTTTAATATTGTGAGCCAACAGTCTACTGCTCGACCTGGCTGCATTATTGAACTCGATGCAATAACCAACCAAGTAAAAACATGCTTGTGAATTGGGGGTATTAATATACTTTATTCCAGAGTGCTTTATGTGCATATATTTCATGGCCAGAATAATTCCCTTGTTTGAGAATACTAAATACAGCCAGTTCTCTTGATTTCCACAGTGAAAATCTAATGATTTAGTGATTATTCTCCAGCTGAGTTATATTTAAAGGTCATTCGATTCAGTCAGGGAAACCATGAAGGAAAATATAGTACAGCTGCATAGGGGCTTGGTTTGTGGTTTCTCTTTTTATATTATTTCTCATTTCAACTCAGTTGATAGTTCAGCTTTAGAGTGTTTGCCTTGTTAATCTGAATATTAGATATTTTTACGATATCCGTAAAATGCGGATGAAAGTAGGATCAAAGTATACATTTACTTTCTAATCATAGGTCTTTTGTATAGTCACTGTTCTTCCCTGGCAACTACCCAGGGAAGAGGGAGAACTCTTCTCCCTACAGTGAGTTTGTAAATCCCTTTCTAGTCCTCAAGATATTTGTTTCTTCAGGATATATTGATGGACTAAGGGATAGAACTAATGTATTCATTCCAAATAGGAAAAAAAGATTCTTTTGGTGAGGAAGTTACCAATATTTTCAAACAAGGAAATGAAGAAAGAGCTAACCGTATTTAAAAACAAATATAGTTGTATTTTTTTTTCCATTGTGCCTGGTACATTCTGTTGGGGAAAATGTAGTAATTTCCACCAATGTAGCAAAATTACCATGTCAGCTCTTGACAACAGGAATGTGGCTGCCAAACTCAAATTACTAATGCCTCCAAGGAAATCCCAAACCTGTGATTTCCTTATTTTCCTCCATAGGGATATGGGAGAAGAGTGGATTGTCTTCATTCCCATAAAGGTCTTCATTTTTAATGGGCTGGGTGTTAAATTCATCTCCCACTTTAGCTCCTTCTCTTCACCATGGGATGTTAACAGAGGTCACTCTTACTTAGCATTATGCTTTTTACTTCATACCTGTTCAAGATTTGTTTCCCCCTCTAGTTGTGACTGTCTTTAACACAAGGGCTGGTAAACTGCAAGCACTGATAAATAGCTAAAAGTCATTCTAGGTTTGTGCCCAGTGTGCTGTATGATTTCTATATCCATGAAGACCTCACCCTTCCCTTTTCATTTATTTTTTTCCTCTGGGGAGGTGACCTTTTTCTGTATATGTGAAGAGATTTTTGGTTTCTATCTGGAGAGACATAAAAATACCATATAACTTTCATAAAAATTTTGTGGGTCAACCTAATACTATAGTCCTTTCATTTCTGTGTAGTTTGTCAGGAGGTTGGTCTCCTTTATTCCGTAAGATTTAGCCCACCCATCCATGGTTCCCTTCCTTGAGATCTGTGGGGCAGCCATCTAATTGTCTTGACACACTTCCATCGTAAGATTTTGTTAGGATTTAGTTTTTCCTTGAATTTCAGCTCCCTTTTGTAATTTTAATAAGTAGCCATTTGTATTATTTTTACTCTTTTTCTCTGTGTTGTTCAAAAACATGCTCATGTAGCATAGCAGCAGCAACTGACCATGATGTCTCATCCATCCTTTTAGAAAGCCTCGCTACTTACGTGTAAATACATTAATCCAGGGGTGTGTCACCCAACTGGCTGTCATAGGGCCCCGCATAATTCCCACTAGACAGACTGGGAATACTTTCAGGACGTTTCCGGTTTTCCTATTTTTGGTTCCCAAGTGGAATTAGAAAAACTAAGGGAATCCTGTACTAGTTGCCTTATTACATAGTCAGCATAGCCTTCTCCAGCAAGTCATGTGACCTAATATTTTTGAGCTCAAAGTGGTGTAGATCGTGTGTGTGTGTGTGTGTGTGTGTGTGTTTTGAGAAGCAGATCTGTTGATCTGTTTTTGTTAGAGCTCTTCAATTCTGCTATTGGCGGTAGCATCTTTGAAAGCAATTTTCTCTGCCCAGGTCATTCTAATGATTTTATTTTCTGTTGCTTTTTCCTTTCTAATTTGTCAGTTGATGAAGAATAGAAATTTAGATTTATTTCTTCTACATTAATGTTCTTGGGGAGGTGGTGGGTGGAAGACAGGGAATTTCAAAGATAAAACTTCGTTTTTTTTTTCATATTTGTAGTGTGGCTCAAATACACAGTTGCTTCATGTGTTTCAAGAAGACTTCATCATAGGATACAAACCACATAAGGAAGATATGGAGAAAAAGGAAACAGAAATATTTTTTCAGCCATCACAAGGTACTTTTAAGAAGTAGTCTTGAGGGCGCCTGGGTGGCTCAGTTGGTTAAGCGACTGCCTTCGGCTCAGGTCGTGATCCTGGAGTCCCGGGATCGAGTCCCGCATCGGGCTCCCTGCTCG
>NW_023270839.1:27197099-27214484 GCF_011800145.1 Mirounga leonina | reverse complement strand
ATCCTGGAGTCCCGGGATCGAGTCCCGCATCGGGCTCCCTGCTCGGCGGGGAGTCTGCTTCTCCCTCTGACCCTCCTCCCTCTCATGTGCTCTCTCTCTCTCATTCTCTCTCTCAAATAAATAAATAAAATCTTTAAAAAAAAAAAAAGAAGTAGCCTTGAGTTTGACACCTTAATCTTAAAAAATCTCCAAAGTTTTATTGAGTATGGATCTTTATATCAAAAGTCATCACTCTCATAATTTTTAGCAAATAACACCAGTTCTGTAAAAATTGCTTGTTTGTATGTGAAGAAGGCATGTGGGTGAAAATTACATTTTGAAAGACAGTTTCACCAATGGCATAGACTTTTGCCAAGAAAATGTTACTTATGAATCCTAGTTTAATTGTTTTAAAAAGTAATTTTAATTGTTCAGTTCTGCAATTAAATTACTTTGATTGGTAGTAAGATCCCTGTGGTATCTCAAGCAAACCAATTAACTTTAGTGTAAGTTTTTAAAAGTCCCCAGTACATTGCTGAAGACCATTGATGAATATATAAGACATTGTTTTGTATGGTATATCAGGAACCTTAGGTACACTGTGAATTAAAGGTACCATCTCACGGTGTTCCCCTCTGACATGTAGTATTTGTTTTTTGTGTGTGATGGAAAGTAGTTCTCCATAAGAGCCTTCAAGAATAGATCCCATATGATATTTAAACTTTATTATTTAGCTTAAAATGTTCCCTTTAAGAGTTCTAACTTTGTAATTATAAAACAGTCATGTTCTATTTGAATGTAGAACATATGTGAACATAGAACAAATAGAATATTTTCTGTTTGAAAGAAGGAAAGACATGTTCTACTTTAAGAATTCATTTTATATGATGAACATTTTTTTAGTTTACAAAAGGTTTCCAGATACTTTACCTAATTTGGTTATAGATCATAAGTATCTAAATGGACATAATTAATTTTCTTGATGTAGCTTGTATCACAGAATTATATATAGACACTTATGAACAGTATTTGTACCAAATTTATACAGGTAATTGCCTTTTCTTTAGTGAAAAATAAGAAGGAATTCTTCTCTGACATGTCTTCGCCACTCACTAGTAATTTTTCCCTTTCATGCATCTTGCTTCTTACATTAATACTTTTCTTCTTAATAAGTTATACAGTTGTCACATGGTTTTATTTTACTATCAATAGGGTATAACAGGACTGCTTTATAGATTTAAAATGTGCTTTTCCATAATATTTCACCTTTATCTGGGTTGAACTTTTTTATATGCTTTCCCACAAACCTAGGTACTGTTTATCATTCTACCTCTAACAATAAATTCATACCAACCCTACTAGAAACAATGCTTATGGAAATTCAGTATTTTATTATATTTTTAATCGAAAGACTTATATTTAAAAATATTTTTGTATTTCTCTCTTTTGATATTTCTTTATGTCATTGCAAAATTAGGCCAAAAGATTTCCTAATGTCCTTCTTGGTTTTCCTTTAGATTTTGTGCAGTTTCTTTGATATTCTTCTTGATTTTATAGCTGTTTTCTTAAAGGACTTGATAGGCATATGTTCTTTCTTCCCTGCCCCTGCCTTATTTTGTACTTTCTAAGTTTCAATTAAAAATTAATTTCTCTTTTAATTTATTTTAAGTAGGCTCCATGCCCAACATGGGGCCTGAACTCATGACCTTAAGGTCAAGAGTCCCATGGTCTACTAGGCACCCCTCTAGTTTCTCTTTTAATTAAGAAAAATGCCAATTACGGACAAAAATAGAGTGCATTGTTTAAAGATTTTAAGATTTTGTTTCACTTGCTTTATCTATCCTATTTTCCTTTTATCCTGAAAAGTTTTTTTGAAAAAAAATTATTTATTTATTTATTTGAGAGAGTGAGCAAGAGTGGGGAGGGGCAGAGGGAGAGAGAAAACCCTGAAGCAGACTCCCTGCTGAGTGCAGAACCTGATGTGGGGCTCAATCCCACGACCCCAAGACCATGACCTGAGCCAAAATCAAGTCAGCCGCTTAACCAACTGAGCCACCCAGGCACCCCTTCCTGAAATATTTTAAAACAAACCCAGCCATCACGTTTAACTCCTGTGTACTTCACATGCATTTCTAAAAATGACTTTCTTAAATGAGTGCTATTATCACATTGATAAATAACAAAATTCCTCAGAATTATGTAATAACTAGTCCATATTTACTTTATTCAGTTGTCTCAAAAATGTCAAAAGTTATTTGGTTTTCATTTGTTCGGATCCATATCCAAATGAAATCTATACGTTATATTTCATTGTTTAAGGGTCTTTTAATCTAAAGTGACTCCCATTTTATACTCTCATCATGCCACTTATTTGTTTTAGAGAAAGTTATTTTGTAAGAATTTCCCTAACTAGTGGGACGCCTGGGTGGCTCAGTCGTTGAGCATCTGCCTTCAGCTCAGGTCATGATCCCAGGGTTCTGGGATCGGGCCCTGCGTTGGGCTCCCTGCTCAGTGGGAAGCCTGCTTCTCCCTCTCCCACTCCCTCTGCTTGTGTTCCCTCTTTCGCTCTGTCTCTCTCTGTCAAATAAAATCTTAAAAAAAAAAAAAAAAAGAATTTCCCTAACTAGTTACTTAGGGTGTTACTCAAACTTTCTCCTATCAGCAGATTACCTATGTAGATTTTATTAGATCCAGGTTCAACTTCCTAGGTGATGCTGTGTCCTTCATAGAAAGACATAAGAAAGAACATCACTTAGGATGTCTCATTTTTAGTGATGCTAAGATGCAGAAGATTCAGGTGGTGGTTCCAGTGTTTGCTGCAATCTACTATACCATGGTTTCTTCAATTAATGTTGTTTTTGAACCTGTTATTTCATCAAAGATTGCAAAATTACAATTTCCTAACTTTATCAGTTCTCATTTATTTATTAGCTGGAAAGTATTTGTAAAGAAAAGCTTTCCCTTATCAACTAGAGCTATTTGGTTACTTTGAAATAGAGTTATTTTTAGGAAAAGCAGGGTAAGTGTTTAGTTCCTTCCCTTTAATTAGCAATTTCAGAGGAGGAAGTTTGTGCCCAAGTTATCACTGATGAATATATTGTTGTTTAGCTTTCTTTTTCTTTTGAGTATCATTATGAATCCATTTTTTGGAAACTCTTTATAGAAGAATAATATAGATACAGAGAGGTACTCATCACTCATGGATTTTTATGTACTTAGCATTCAGTCAGTTTTCAGTCATTACTCTTTTTAATGCTCATATGGTCCTATATTAGGCTAGTGAGGACCCTTTCAAGTTGGTCCTGAGTCCTTTTGACACAGCCTTATTATTCTTACTATTTTACTTTCTTTCAGGTACTCTTAGTTATCCTAGGCTCATGTTGTAGATACCCTTTGCAAGAATGCAGTCATCACTCCAGGCTGTTCTTTTTAATGGGGTGTGGTATTCAAAGACCACAATTAGAGCTCTAGCAGTGCTCATTGCCAAGGAGTTGTCATTATGGGTTTTCATTTTTAAAGAAAGTTTTTGCTCAACATCACTCATCAGGGAAATTCAAATTTAAACCATAATGAGATATCACCTCACATATGTCAAAATGGCTAAAATAAAAAACATGAGAAATAACAAGTGTTGGCGAGGATGTGGAGAAAAAGAAATCCCCATGCATTGTTGATGGGAATGCAAACTGGCACAGCCACTGTGGAAAACAGTATGAAGGTTCCTCAAAATTTAAAAACAGAACAACCCTATGATGTAGTAATTGTACTGCGTGGTATTTACCTAAAGAATACAAAAACACTCATTTGAAATGTATGCACCCCTGTGCTTACTGCAGCATTATTTACAATAGCCAAAATATGGAAGCAACCCAAGTGTCCATCGATAGATGAATGGATAAAGAGGATGTGGTATACATATACAATAGAATATTATTCAGCCATAAAAAAGAATGAAATCTTGTCATTTGTAGCAACACGGATGGAGCTAGAGAGTAGTATAACGATAAGTGAAATAAGCCAGTGAGAGAAAGACAAATACCATGTGATTTCATTTATATGTGGAATTTAAGAAAAAAACAATTGAACAAAGGAAAAGAAAGAGACAAACCAAAAACAAACTCCTAACTATAGAAAATAGATGGTTACCAGAGGGGAGATGGGTGGGGAGATGGGTGAAGTAGGTGAAGGGGGTTAAGAGTACACTTATCATGATGAGCACTGAGTAATTTATAGTATTGTTGAATCACTATATTGCACATCTGAAACTAATATAACACATTAACTCTACTAGAATTAAAAGGAAAAGAAAAAATACTAATTTTTTGTTTTGTGCAAATTTTATTTTCATATGTGAAAAATACAATTGTCAACAGGGAAAATTATATCCACAATGTCTTTTGATAAAAGAAATGCATAAAGTTCCTAACAAGTTTCTTCTGTACCACCACTACTGCCCTTCCCCCATGACTTTTAAATTTAAAAAAAAGTGCTGTTTTCATAGAAGGAGGAGGATAAATGTTCCTTCAATTTTCCAAGTGAGGAGTTAGTGTCCCAGTTACTGTGAGGAGCACCCAGTGAAGCTGACTGTGCTCTTGCATACTTCCTCTTTTGCTCCGTCTCTCCCTTCCTCTCTCTCTCTCTTTCTCTTTGTTTCTCTTCCTTCTATTCCTTCTGTTTATTCTTGTCCTTCCTTACCTTTTTCTCTATGTGCCCTCTCTTTCTCTTTTCATATTTTTATGAGCTCATGGTTTTTTATATAGTCAGTATGTTTTAATAAATTGTATTCATTTTTATTCTTTGACACTCAGATTGTCCCATCTTTGACCAATAGGTGTACCTTCATGTTGGCTTTTGTGTACTTTTGACGTAGTCCCATTAGTCTTTGATAGCTACCTAACTTTTGGCACAAAAATTACATAAAATTCCTAAATATCTATTTTGCCCTCTTCCTCCCAACTTGTATACATATCAAGAGAAGTTTTTTAAAATGTCTTTCTTTTAACCCGAGAGAAATATAACTTAAATATACTTTTCTTTTGAACAATAGGTTATCGTCCACCACCATTTTCAGAAAAGTTCTTTCTAGTAGTAATTGAAAAGGACAGCAATAATAACTCTATTCTCCATATGTGGCACCTTCATCTTAAGTCTGTACAAGCATGCTTAGGTAAGTAATTACTTTATGCAGAGATGAGGTGAAATAAATTCAGTTTCCTGAGTATGTTTTAGGTTGGTTAATTCTTTAAAATGAAGATCCAGTGAACTATAAATTGAGTTGCTGGATTGAAGAATGGATATGCCAAGCTTTTAATTACAAGATCATAAATAATTGATGAAGCAGGTTAATCTAAAACCAAACCAGTCTGTGGGCACATTAGACATATTTTTTAAAAGTTTGATCAATTTATTTTTTCAATTAATATTTATTTAATGCTTATTATGACTCTGTTCTAGACACTATGTCTCTATAAATTTGTTTTGCCCGTAGAATTAATATTGTACTTTTCTGTGGATTAATACACACTTTCATCTGACATAATGTACTTAGCTTTAGAATCACTACATCGACATGGATGGAACTAGAGGGTATTAAGCTAAGGGAAATAAGTTAGTCAGAGAAAGACAATTATCATATGGTTTCACTCATGTGGAATATAAGAGATAACGCAGAGGATCATAGGGGAAGGGAGGGAAAACTGAATGGGAAAAAATCAGAGACGAAGACAAACCACGAGAGACTCTTGATTCTGGGGAACAAACTGAGGATTGTGGAAAGGGGGGTGGGTGGGGGGATGGGGTAATCCGGTGATGGGCATTAAGGAGGGCACGTGATGTGATGAGCACTGGGTGTTATACACAACTAATGAATCATTGAACAGTACACCAAAAACTAATGATGTACTATATGTTGGCTAATTGAATTTAAATAAATAAATAAATAAAAGAATCACTGGGGCACCTGGGTGGCTCAGTCGTTAAGCGTCTGCCTTCGGCTCAGGTCATAACCCCAGGGTCCTGGGATCAAGCCCCGCATCGGGCTCCCTGCTGCGCGGGAAGCCTGTTTCTCCCTCTCCCACTCCCCCTGCTTGTGTTCCCTCTCTTGCTGTGTCCCTTTCTGTCAAATTAATAAATAAAATCTTTAAAAAAAAAAAAAAAGAATCACTAAGAGAAGCAGATTTGCTCTTTATAAAAATACAATTGAGCATCTGAAGCTCATACATAAGTCATCTGTTTTTGTAGAATATTAAGAAATCCAGCAGTGATAAGTTATATTAGCCTTGCTTTTGCTGTACACATTCATATTGATTTCTTAGCGAATTAGAAAATCTGTAGTATGAAGCAAAGATATTGATCATGGATCCTTCTTTTTAGAACAAACTTTTACTTTCTGAGAGATAATTATTAAAATGAACTGCACAGACCCATATGAAACTGAATCTGCTTTAAACTGGTTAACTCAAAGTCTTTTAAAAGATTTTATTTTTTCTGGTGGTTATATAATTCTGATTTTATACACATTAAACATTTAATACAGTCAACTAATATTTGTTGTTCCCTTTGTAATTCACATTATCACATAACCTTGTAAATAGTTCTAACTGGGCCATGAACTTGGGTTAGAAAAGCCAAATGATTTGATAGAACCTTTACCTGTGCCCATTTGAACCTACTCTTCTTGAGGCAGCAGGAATCCAAAAGTTCTTTCCAAAGCCTTTGAATTTCATTCTTGGTGTTACATGTTGTTTCACAAAAATGCAAGAGTAGAGCTAGTTATATGACTATAGGAAAGTCATGAAGCTCTCTGAACTTAAATTCTTTCATTTACTATGTAAGGCAATACCTTGCTATTTCTCAAAGTTTGATTCATGATGCTCTGTTTCAGAAACACCCGGGCTGCTTATTAATGCAGATTTCTGGGGTTTATCCCAAAACAACTGAATCAGTCTTTCTGTGGTGAGGCCCAGGAATCTGCCTGGTAACAAGTTTCTCCTCAAGCTTTTGATACTTTTTAAAGATTTATTTATTTATTTATTTTAGAGAGCGAGATCCTGTGTATGAGTGCACAAGTTGGGGGGGAGGGGCAGAGGGAGAGAATCTCCAAGCAGACTCCCCACTGAGCACGGAGCCTGACCACTGGTTGGATCCCATGACCCGTGAGATCATGACTTCGGCCGAAACCAAGGGTCAGACACTTGACCAGCTGAGCCACCCAGGCACCCCAAGCTTTTGATCCTTTTTTAAAGTTTGAGAACATTGGACGAAATAACTTGAGGTTTTTTTTCTAGTTTTTACAAGTTGGTGATTAAGTCTCTGTGATGGAGTTGGTGATGCTAAGAATAAAATAGAAAAAAAAAAAAAAAGTCTGTCAAGGTAGCCCAGCGAAAGTCTGAAAATTGACCTTGTCTCCAAAGTACTTTTAAAATGTTTCTTAAATGATAACAAAGTATTATTCTAGCTAATGTATATAGTGATGATAGTAATATATTTCATAATTTATCTTCAAAGCTAAAGCTTCAGAAGGCATTTCATCAGAGAGTCTACGTTCAGTCCCTGGACAGAAGAATGTAGACTCTTCTCCAGAAACTTCTCCTAGTGTGAGCCCCATGCCACACTCTGCATCAATTGCCAATCTTCAAACTGCTAGTAAACTTATTCTGAGTTCTAGACTGGTCTATAGCCAACCTCTTGATCTCCCAGAAGGAGTTGAAGTAATAAGGGCAACGCCTTCCGCAGGTAAGGTAACCTGAAGACTGGGCAGCTGTAGCTCACAGTGGTCTTCAGTGGGTACGATGGATGAACCCTCCTGAAATATGTGTTATGTGGACAATTGTAATTTTCTAGTAATGATTCATCTGTTTAGAAACATGTCTTTATTGGGAAGTTTCCTGTGATAAATGTAATCAGCCTGATGGAAAATAGTATGTTTTGATGTGAAGTTTCTTCCCTGCAGTATGATTTCCTAGGAATAGGAATAATATGATAGTACAGTTGCAAAGAACAAATGTGTTCATTTGCAAATCATTGGAACTTTTTTTTAAATTGAGGCTGTTCATTAGCACGTTGTGCTAATCATGTATCACCAATATGTTTGAGCAGGAGTTGGCAGGTAGTGTGGGGAAGATATTTAGGATACACGATTATAGTTTGGCTAGCCTAGAATGATACTGAATTTAACAAGGCAGATAAGATAGTTTGGAGGGCAGATGTATTTAAAATGATCTGTCACTTGTAGAACTATAATTAAAGAGTTCCCAGAATAGTATTTTTGGGAAGTGAAATTGGAGGTTCAAGACTGTTCTAATTACTGGTGAATGATTTTGAGTATGAAGGTTCTTTTTTCATCCATAAGATAGGTTTGAATTCAGAGTTGGAAAGATCACATTAACGGTTTACTCTGGGCTTTTGTGGCAGGTGCAAACCTGGGCCAGTTTTTAGTCTTTCAAAGTGTTTGGAAAGTTTGAGGTATACACAAGTTTATCGGAATTGGTAATATAATAAATTATATTTTGCAGAGGCTTTGTAAAATGCTTGTAAATATGTTACTTGACAGTAACATTCCAAGGGAAGTCATAACATGACCGCTAATATTTAGATGGAAAAGGCTCAGATGTTGAAGTGGCTTTCCCAGCGTTTCAGAGTTATTGATGGACTAGAACTTGAATCCAGGTCTTCTGACCCCAGTCCTAATCACTGTTACTCCTCACGTTATAGTTGACAGTGGATGGGCATTGTTGGTCTTTGGCAGTCAGGATTAAATATGAGGATTCTGGTTCAATGTTGAGAGTTCGAATTAACCTTAGTAGAAATGGTGAGATCTAGCAGTCTGTTTAGCTGTCTGAAAACATTTTGTTGGTAGGGGCAGATTTAGGGTTTGGATTATTCAGGGGCCAGGTTAGGGGCATTTGAATGGGAAACTGTAGTGATGGCTTAAGCATCTCTGATGAAAGTGAAAACAAGCGGAGACTGAAAGTCCAGCGAGGCATGTAGTGAAGGCCTATATAAATTATAACAGGTAACAGATTTAGTGATAACAGGTTGACTTGTTTTATTGTGTTTGAGTTTTATTTTAATGGAATATTCACCTCATTTAAACTTAATCACCTAAAAACTAATTAAGTGATTATTATTGCATATTTTCATTTCACCAGTGGGCTGTTCAAGACTTGTATAGATATATTGGCCAATGGATGCTTAGTGTAAAGCACTAGTTAAGGGGGATTTGCAGAATTATAATGAAGAAGCTTATAGTGGCTTTGTATTTATCACATTGTAGAACTTGATTACTAGCATTTTATTTTGTGGTTCTGTTATCATGACTATCTGCTTTTTCTTTTTTAAGGTCATCTGAGTTCTTCTTCAATTTATCCGGTGTGCCTTGCACCTTATTTAGTGGTTACAACTTGTTCTGATAATAAAGTACGCTTCTGGAAGTGTAGTATGGAAGCCAACCTACAATGCAAAAGTGACGAGAGGGAAACTTACCATTGGAGGAGATGGCCCTTGATGAACGATGAAGGAGAAGATAACAGCAGTACGGTGAACATTGTGGGAAGACCAGTCGCTGTTAGCTGTTCCTACACGGGTCGCCTTGCCGTGGCTTACAAACAACCAGTCCACCACAATGGTTTTGTTTCTAAAGAATTTTCCATGCATGTTTGCATCTTTGAATGTGAATCTACAGGAGGATCAGAATGGGTTTTAGAACAAACAATTCATCTTGATGATTTGGTCAAGGTTGGGAGTGTACTTGATTCAAGGGTCAGTGTTGACAGTAATCTGTTTGTGTACAGTAAATCAGATGCACTTTTGAGCAAGGATAGATACCTTATTCCAAATATCAAACATTTAGTACACTTGGACTGGGTATCAAAAGAAGATGGCTCCCACATTCTCACAGTGGGGGTGGGTGCTAATATCTTCATGTACGGGCGGCTTTCGGGAATTGTGACTGAGCAAATCAATAGTAAGGATGGAGTAGCCGTCATTACTTTACCACTAGGTGGTAGTATCAAGCAAGGAGTTAGGTCAAGATGGGTTCTTCTTAGGTCTATCGACTTGGTGTCTTCTGTTGATGGTACACCTTCGCTGCCTGTTTCTCTCTCCTGGGTGAGAGATGGGATATTGGTGGTAGGAATGGATTGTGAAATGCACGTGTATGCGCAGTGGAAGCACGCTGTCAAATTTGGAGACGTTGAAGCTGATAGTCCTGATGCAGAAGAGACAGCAATACAAGATCATTCTGCCTTTAAATCCAATATGTTGTCAAGAAAAAGTATTGTTGAAGGCACAGCTATTGCTGATGATGTTTTTTGTTCACCAGCTGTAGTTCAGGATGGCGGCTTATTTGAGGCTGCACATGTACTTTCCCCTACTCTCCCACAGTATCATCCAACTCAGCTGTTAGAATTGATGGATTTAGGGAAAGTTCGAAGGGCTAAAGCTATTCTCTCGCATTTAGTAAAATGCATTGCAGGTGAAGTTGCAATAGTTAGAGATGCTGATGCTGGAGAAGGGACTAAGCGACATCTTTCCCGAACCATTAGCGTAAGTGGCAGCACGGCGAAGGATACCGTCACCATAGGAAAGGATGGTACTCGAGATTATACTGAGATAGATTCTATTCCTCCGCTGCCACTATATGCACTGCTTGCTGCAGATCAAGACACAACCTACAGAATTTCAGAAGAAAGTACAAAAATACCCCAGAGCTATGAAGATCATACCAAACGTGAGTCAGAAGATCAGTATTCAGAGCTGTTCCAAATCCAGGATATAACAACAGATGATATAGACTTAGAGCCAGAACAGAGGGAAAACAAGTCAAAAGTAATAAATCTTTCTCAGTATGGACCCGCTTACTTTGGCCAAGAACATGCTAGGGTACTTTCAAGTCATCTTATGCACTCAAGTCTACCAGGCCTTACCCGTTTGGAGCAGATGTTCCTGGTAGCTTTGGCTGATACGGTGGCTACCACCAGTACGGAGCTTGATGAAAACAGAGACAAGACTTATTCAGGTAAATATTCTCCCTAAAATTTACAAAGTTACCATGAATAGAGTCATTTGTATAATGTATATAATGACTCACATACTAAATTGCAGTCTTTCTTTAAACCTTGCAGTGACAAGACCTCTCTAGTAGACAGTTATTGTTACATAATATGATTAATTGTGAAAGAAAAGACAGTTGGGGTAGGCTATGACTTGCGCACATGACTTCATGGATTTGTGATATCTGTATGCATTCTCACATGAGTTTTTACACTGAAAGCTTTGTGTCATTTTAGATCTATGTCGTCTTGTTTCTTCAAACATATTAACTCCTATGGCTTATTTTAATTTTTATTTTACTTTTAGTAATAATAATGGCCCATTTGATAATTTTACTATTGAACTGTGAGGCTCATAGGGACCTCGTAAACTCAACTTGTTCATCTTCCCTTTTCTAGGTATAAATATATATATTTTTTACAATTACCTAATTTTCTCTGAAACGTCTCTTGAGAAACAGGTTTTAATACAATTCACTCTAATGTGTGTCTTGATTAATTTGCTCTGTAACCAGAACATTTTTGGCTGTCTCCTGAAACTAGATCCCACTCTCTTTTATGCAGATAGTTGAAGGTAATGGTGTTGATTGTAAATGATGGCATTAGCCAAGGAGACCGAAAATTATTGATCATTCATTCATTCAGTAAACATTGTGGAGGAGTGAACAGTTGCTATGTGCCAGGCACTTTATGTACTTTATCATACTTAATTATCACAGCAATCTTCTGGTAGGTAGCTATTATTATACTAAATTTTATAGATGAAGACATTGATCCTTAGGGAGATTAAGTGACATATAAGGTCACACACATAGTAAATGGCAGAACTGGGGTTCATATGTGGATACATCATTGCCTCCCAGCCTGTACTCTTACTGTTTCACAAGACCTCCAAATTTGAGGAAAAAAGACTGTTCTTCAAAGCTACCTGGAATATATCTCTTCACACAGGTTTATCTCCTTATAATATATCCCCAAAGTTTTCTCTTTGTAGATTAAAATAACTAGAGACCTTAGAAGCTTTTGCCTGTGACCTATTTTCTAAACATGTTAATTAAAACAAATCCTAATGATTATGAGATGTTGTGTGCAATAGAGCAAGATTCTCCCCAGAATAGTCTTAAGCCTTTGTTGGAAACTTTAGTGTTTTTACTCTAGGATATTAAGAAAATAGGCCACAATCCATGGAAAAAATAGCCTAAACTTCTGATTCAGAACTGTGTGATTAGCTGGGCAGTATCGAAATGGCTCATCCTAGTCACAGTGCCCTTTCGTGAGGTAGCTAAGGCAGGAATTAATGTGTCCATTTCACAGGTGGGAAACTGAAGCTCAGAGTTTAAGTATGTTGCACATCTCAGTAAATGGATTCTAAGTAAATGAATTCTCCCCAGTGGAATTAAAGGTATTCCTGACTCTCCTTTCACTTACACCCCATATCCAGTCTTTAGACAAATGCTGCCAGTTCTCCTATATTCAGGATCCAGTGATTTCTCACCACTTCTCCTGTTACCACTTTGGTCCAAGTCACTGTCCCCTCTGGCCTGGTTATCGACAAAGTCTCCAAAACGGCTTCATTCTTGTCACCTCAGTCTGTTTTCCACGTAGGAACCAGCGATTAATCACATTTAATCTCTCCTCTGCTCAGCATACACCAGTGGCTTGCTATCTCACTTTAGATTAGAAGCCAGATCCTTACAGAGGTCCACAAGGCCCCGTGTGATCTGCGTTCATTTTCACTCTACTACATTGGCCTCCTTGTGTCCCAGGAAGATGATAGACACAGTGCTGTCTCACAGTCTTTGCACATTTTGTTTCCCCTGTGTGGAATGCTCATTTTCCAAATTTATGCCCAGCTCATTCCCTTACCTCCTCAGGTTTCTGCTGAAACGTCATCTTCTTGGAAAGTTCTTCCCTGGCTATACTATATAAAATAGAACACTCTTGCTCCAGTACTCTCTTTCTGTCAAGCCTGCTTTTTATTTCTCTCTATAGCATTACTTGCCACCAGACACATTGTTTGTTTCTTTGTTGTTTGTTTTTGTCTCCTAAAATGTAAGCACTGTGAGAGGAGAGATTTTGTCTTATTTACCGCCAAATCCCCAGCACCTAAACTGTGCCTCACATGTAGTAGATGCTCGATTTGTTGAATAGATAAATGAACGAATGGATGAATGAAGATAGCTAATGGGAAGTAGAGCTGGAACTTGAACTTTGAGAATTTAAAACATTTTATTGTCTTCTAGAAAATATTATTTTATTCAACATTCTTAGTACTTCCTAAGTGGCACATACTGGTCTAGGTGCTGTTCATACTTTTGTGTTGCTTTTCTCCAACAGTGGCTATAATTTTAATTAAACTCACCACACTTTCATACCTTTGTGCAACTTTTAAATAGGAGTAATATTGTGAAATTAGGTTAAGGGTCAACCTTAGCTTTGTAAAACTAGCCTAGGGAATCGGATTTTATATCTTTCATAGTACTATATATCAGTTGAGCTAACCAGACTAGAAAATACTACCTTTTTAATTAATAATAATGATAATAAATAAGTGATTTCATTTTAGATATGTAACTCCTGTCTTTTAAATCTCATCTGACTTCACGTAGGAAATGCTTCTTACGTTTGTACCTAGCTTACTATAGTTAATGTATATTTTATTGTATTTCAAGATTTCATTTATTATGAGTAGCTGTAAGTACTGTTATTACCTGTACTAATAGGTAATTATATTTTCCCCAGGGATTTTTCATTTGGGAGTTTTAGTATTTATAAATATTTTTGGAAAGATATATATTTTTAATAAAGATATTCAAGTGTTGACAAAGGATACACACAAACACATATTTTGTGTAAATTGTTATTATTGAATTTAATGCCTATTTCCTAATTTTTTATTGGTTTGTTTGCTTTGCAGGAAGAGACACACTAGACGAGTGTGGTTTGAGATACTTACTAGCTATGCGTTTGCACACGTGCCTTCTGACATCGCTGCCTCCTTTATACCGAGTACAGCTACTTCATCAAGGTATTTAACTCCTTGTTTGAAGCTTTGCACAACTTTTATTTCATATTGTAATGAAATATTTGTATTTATATTTGGATAGAAGAATTAGCTAAGTCATTACATGCATACTTATCATTAGCCTTAAGATCTTCTTGTCAGATGAATGGATAAAGAAGATGTGGTATATATATACAATGGAATATTATGCAACCATCAAAGAAATGAAATCTTGCCATTTGCAATGACGTGGATGGAACTGGAGGGTATTATGCTGAGCGAAATAAGTCAAAAAGAGACAGACATGTATCATATGACCTCACTGATACAAGGAATTCTTAATCTCAGGAAACAAACTGAGGGTTGCTGGAGTGGGGGGTGGGGTGGGAGGGATGGGGCGACTGTGTGATAGACATTGGGGAGGGTATGTGCTCTGGTAAGCGCTGTGAATTGTGCAAGACTGTTGAATCTCAGATCTGTACCTCTGAAACAAATAATGCAATATATGTTAAGAAAAAAAAAAAGAAGATAGCAGGAGGGGAAGAATGAAGGGGGAGAAATCAGAGGGGGAGACGAACCATGAGAGATGATGGACTCTGAAAAACAAACTGAGGGTTCTAGAGGGCGGGGGGTGGGAGGATGGGTTAGCTGGTGATGGGTATTAGGGAAGGCACATTCTGCATGGAGCACTGGGTGTTATGCACAAACAATGAATCATGGAACACTGCATCTAAAAAAAAAAAAAATCTTCTTGTCACATGGTACCCTCTTACCCTTCTTCTGTGCCTCTTCCAGCTCTATTCTGTGACTTTGGCTCTTCTCTCTCAGTTTCTCAGACTTTACTCACTAAAGTCATATTAGCTTAGGAGTAAACCTGGTATGCCTAAGACCATAAAAAAGTGGCTCTGGATTTCTTCGATGTCTAATATCTTTTCTTTAAAAATTATGTGAATTTTGCCCTATGTATTATTATTTATGTTTATTTTATAAGCATTGCATTATAAGTCATACACTCAGAAGTAAAGCTGATGTTTCGGGAATATCTACCAGATAATAATCCAGTAAATTTGCATCCTTGTAGCGTACTGCCACACACCCTGATCTGAGATGTAAGAATTTATGTCAGCCCCCTAATTTACAGATTAAAAAACAAAGTAGGGGCACCTGGGTAGCTCAGTTGGTTAAGCATCTGCCTTTGGCTCAGGTCATGATCCCAGGGTCCTGGGATCGAGTCCCAAGTCGGGCTCCCTGCTCTGTGGGGAGCCTGCTTCTCCCTCTGCCTCTCTCTCTCTCCCTCTCTCTTGCTGTCTCTCATGAATAAATAAATAAAATCTTTAAAAAAAAATAAAAAACTGAAACTATAAAGTGACCTGCCCAAGATATAGGGCTATTTATTAATAGAGGTTGGAACTGGAATCCCAGCCCAGTGCAGTCTTCATTAGACTATGTTCCTTTTGAAACCAGCATCCTGGACACAGCCCCATAAGTAATGCTTTAGTATTGTAGGAACTAGAATACCAGGCTTTATAATTTGTTGTTCTTACCCATAGCACTTACCCTTTACCCTCATAAATGTTCTTTGATACACAGCTGTCTGATATTCTGTCATGTTTCTAAACTACATTTCCTCTATCCAGTCCTTTATTTTTGAGACAAATTTTCCTGGTTTTCTTTTCTATTTGATCACTGTAATGAATGACCCTATAACTCTGCATATAAATATTCATATATATATGTATATCTGATTATTTCCTCATGTTACTTTTCCAGCAGTGGAATTACTGAATCAGAGGGCTTGAAAATTCTTAATTCTTTTTTTTGTTTAAGGTAGTTGTTTGTTTTTATTTTTAATGCTTCAGTCAACACTTTATAGTATTGCCAGGCCGATATTCTAAATCCTGAACATAACTGTATCTTAGTATTTTTTTTATTCAAGTATAATTAACATACACTGTTAGTTTCAGCTGTATAATACAATGAATCACCAGTTCTGTACATTTTTCAGTGTTCATCAAGATAAGAGTGCTCTTAATCCCTGTCCTGTTTCACCCATCCACCCACCCACCTCCCCTCTTGGCAACCACCAGTTCTCTGTATTTAAGAGTGAAATTTCTTAACTCTTGATAAGTATGCCCCAGACAGAAACACTGTACTCATTTACATTCCCAGAAGCAGTGTTTGATGATTCCAGAACTTAACCCATTGTCGACACCTGATATTATCATTTTAAACAATCTGTGCCATTTGATTAGGTTTAAAAAAATGGTATCTAGAGGTTCTTTTACATTTTAGTTTTAAATGATAGTCACATGGTACTGAATCACTTAATGACAGTTGTGGAATTGAAAATTCCATTTTCCCTTTGATACAGTTAAAACAGTGCACATAAGAAGTGACTGCTATTATAGGTGAAGATCTCAGGAACAGTTTTCAGGGAAAAAGCTTAGTAGTTAGTATACAGATAGAAAGGCTAAGAAGAACAGAGAAAAACTGCAAAGAATAGCCTGCTATTGGTAGGCAAAAAATAAATAAATAACTACCTGTTGGTGCCCCTGTTCTTTTTTTTTCTTAATATCTTTTTTTTTTTAAGATTTTATTTATTTATTTGAGAGAGAATGAGAGAGAGCACATGAGAGGGGGGAGGGTCAGAGGGAGAAGCAGACTCCCTGCCGAGCAGGGAGCCTGATGCGGGACTTGATCCCGGGACTCCAGGATCATGACCTGAGCCAAAGGCAGTCGCTTAACCAACTGAGCCACCCAGGCGCTGTCTTTTTTGTTTTTTTTGGTATTAAGATATGGAGCAGGTCACCTTAAACTCTGTAGTTATGATTTTTTAATCTGTAAAATAGGGGGCTGATATAAATCCTTGTATCTCAAATCAGGGTGTGTGGCAGTATGCTACAAGTATGCAAATCTACTGGATTACTATCTGGCAGATATTCCCGAAACATCCGTTTTACTTGTGAGTGTATGACTTATAATGCAGTGCTTATACTGAAATAAACAGAAATAGTTAGGCTTCCAAATATATTCACTGCTCCTTTTTTTTTTTTCCATTTTTTTTATTCTTCTGTTAATCCCCATACATTACATCATTAGTTTTAGATGTAGTGTTCCATGATTCATTGTTTGTGCATAACACCCAGTGCTCCATGCAGAATGTGCCCTCCTCAATACCCACCACCAGGCTAACCCATCCTCCCACCCCCCTCCCCTCTAGAACCCTCAGTTTGTTTTTCAGAGTCCATCGTCTCTCATGGTTCGTCTACCTCTCTGATTTCTCCCCCTTCATTCTTCCCCTCCTGCTACCTTCTTCTTCTTCTTTTTTTTTTCTTAACATATATTGCATTA
>NW_023270839.1:27009945-27196999 GCF_011800145.1 Mirounga leonina | reverse complement strand
AGTTTGTTTTTCAGAGTCCATCGTCTCTCATGGTTCGTCTACCCCTCTGATTTCTCCCCCTTCATTCTTCCCCTCCTGCTACCTTCTTCTTCTTCTTTTTTTTTTCTTAACATATATTGCATTATTTGTTTCAGAGGTACAGATCTGAGATTCAACAGTCTTGCACAATTCACAGCGCTTACCAGAGCACATACCCTCCCCAGTGTCTATCACCCAGTCACCCCATCCCTCCCACCCCACCCCCCACTCCAGCAACCCTCAGTTTGTTTCCTGCGATTAAGAATTCCTCATATCAGTGAGGTCATATGATACATGTCTTTCTCTTTTTGACTTATTTCGCTCAACATAATACCCTCCAGTTCCATCCACATCGTTGCAAATGGCAAGATCTCATTCCTTTTGATGGCTGCATAATATTCCATTGTATATATATACCACATCTTCTTTATCCATTCATCTGTCGATGGACATCTTGGCTCTTTCCACAGTTTGGCTATTGTGGACATTGCTGCTATAAACATCGGGGTGCACGTACCCTTTCGGATCCCTACTTTTGTATCTTTGGGGTAAATACCCAGTAGTGCAATTGCTGGATCATATGGTAGCTGTATTTTCAACTTTTTGAGGAAACTCCATACTGTTTTCCAGAGTGGCTGCACCAGCTTGCATTCCCACCAACAGTGTAGGAGGGTTCCCCTTTCTCCGCATCCCCGCCAACATCTGTCGCTTCCTGACTTGTTAATTTTAGCCATTCTGACTGGTGTGAGGTGGTATCTCATTGAGGTTTTGATTTGGATTTCCCTGATGCCGAGCGATATTGAGCACTTTTTCATGTGTCTGTTGGCCATTTGGATGCCTTCTTTGGAAAAATGTCTGTTCATGTCTTCTGCCCATTTCTTGATTGGATTCTTTGTTCTTTGGGTGTTGAGTTTGATGAATTCTTTATAGATTTTGGATACTAGCCCTTTATCTGATATGTTGTTTGCAAATATCTTCTCCCATTCTGTCGGTTGTCTTTTGGTTTTGTTGACTGTTTCCTTTGCTGTGCAAAAGCTTTTTATCTTGATGAAGTCCCAATAGTTCATTTTTGCCCTTGCTTCCCTTGCCTTTGGCGATGTTTCTAGGAAGAAGTTGCTTCGGCTGAGGTCAAAGAGGTTGCTGCCTGTGTTCTCCTTTAGGATTTTGATGGGCTCCTGTCTCACATTGAGGTCTTTCAACCATTTGGAGTCTATTTTTGTGTGTGGTGTAAGGAAATGGTCCAGTTTCATTCTTCTGCATGTGGCTATCCAATTTTCCCAACACCATTTGTTGAAGAGACTGTCTTTTTTCCATTGGACATTCTTTCCTGCTTTGTCGAAGATTAGTTGACCATAGAGTTGAGGGTCCATTTCTGGGCTCTCTATTCTGTTCCATTGATCTATGTGTCTGTTTTTGTGCCAGTACCATATGGTCTTGATGATGACAGCTTTGTAATAAAGCTGGAAGTCCGGAATTGTGATGCCGCGAGCTTTGCTTTTCTTTTTCAACATTCCTCTGGCTATTCGCGGTCTTTTCTGGTTCCATATAAATTTTAGGATTATTTGTTCCATTTGTTTGAAAAAAGTGGATGGTATTTTGATGGGGATTGCATTGAATGTATAGATTGCTCTAGGTAGCATTGGCATCTTCACAATATTTGTTCTTCCAATCCATGAACATGGAACGTTTTTCCATTTCTTTGTGTCTTCCTCAATTTCTTTCATGAGTATTTTATAGTTTTCTGAGTACAGATCCTTTGTCTCTTTGGTTAGATTTATTCCTAGGTATCTTATGGTTTTGGGTGCAATTGTAAATGGGATCGACTCCTTCATTTCTCTTTCTTCTGTCTTGTTGTTGGTGTATAGGAATGCCACTGATTTCTGTGCATTGATTTTATATCCTGCCACTTTACTGAATTCCTGTATGAGTTCTAGCAGTTTTGGGGTGGAGTCTTTTGGGTTTTCCACATAAAGTATCATATCATTTGCAAAGAGTGAGAGTTTGACTTCTTCTTTGCTGATTTGGATGCCTTTGATTTCTTTTTGTTGTCTGATTGCTGTGGCTAGGACTTCCAATACTATGTTGAATAGCAGTGGTGATAGTG
Organism: Mirounga leonina; assembly: GCF_011800145.1. Classification (NCBI taxonomy): domain Eukaryota; kingdom Metazoa; phylum Chordata; class Mammalia; order Carnivora; family Phocidae; genus Mirounga; species Mirounga leonina. The sequence continues at coordinate 27,194,877 of NW_023270839.1, read as the reverse complement.
GACATCCCTGCCGCGTTCCTGACCTTAGGGGGAAAGCTCTCAGTTTTTCCCCATTGAGATTGATATTTGCTGTAGGTTTTTCATAGATGGCTTTTATGATATTGAGGTATGTATCCTCTGTGCCTATACTCTGAAGAGTTTTGATCAAGAAAGGATGCTGTACTTTGTCAAATGCTTTTTCTGCATCTATTGAGAGGATCCTATGATTCTTGTTCTTTCTTTTGTTAATGTATTGTATCACATTGATTGATTTGCGGATGTTGAACCAACCTTGCAGCCCAGGGATAAATCCCACTTGGTCGTGGTGAATAATCCTTTTAATGTACTGTTGGATCCTATTGGCTAATATTTTGGTGAGAATTTTTGCATCCATGTTCATCAGGGATATTGGTCTGTAATTCTTCTTTTTGATGGGGTCTTTGTCTGGTTTTGGGATCAAGGTAATGCTGGCCTCATAAAATGAGTTTGGAAGTTTTCCTTCCATTTCTATTTTTTTGGAACAGTTTCAGAAGAATAGGTATTAATTCTTCTTGAAATGTTTGGTAGAATTCCCCTGGGAAGCCATCTGGCCCTGGGCTTTTGTTTTTGGGGAGATTTTTGATGACTGCTTCAATTTCCTTAGTGGTTATAGGTCTGTTCAGGTTTTCTATTTCTTCCTGGTTCAGTTTTGGTAGTTGATACATCTCTAGGAATGCATCCATTTCTTCCAGATTATCTAATTTGCTGGCATAGAGTTGCTCATAATATGTTCTTATAATTGTTTGTATTTCTTTGGTGTTGGTTGTGATCTCTCCTCTTTCATTCATGATTTTGTTGATTTGGGTCATTTCTCTTTTCTTTTTGATAAGTCTGGCCAGGGGTTTATCAATCTTGTTAATTCTTTCAAAGAACCAGTTTATTCACTGCTCTTTTAATTTTGCCTTCTGGACCTAATTCCCCTGACATCCCTGTGTTTTTTGTTTCCACTTAATCATACCAAAGATTTAATTAATCACATTTCATTTAAGGGTATAAAATGTAATATATTTTACATTATTCTTTGTATTATAAATTTGCTATTAGCAAAGGTATACTGTGTGCATTGCTATGTAATAGCAGCTTCTAAAGCAAAGTGTCAGTTATTTGTTGTAGTGTTTATTTCTCAAATCAGGCAGAGATTTAAAAATTAATCTGCCTTTTAGGTTCTGAAAAACTACAAATTGGTGTTATTAAATTTTGACCATTTTCCCGTAAATTTATGGTGTCAACAAGTCAAAGGCTTGTTGCATTGATTTTGTGTGTGTGTGCTGTGATTTCAAGCACAGTTGTATATAAATGTTAGCAATGGGAAATTTAAAAGATTTAAGATTATTATTAAAAATGGTCATAATAGTTTTTTCTTTTTATACTTTTTAAAGGAAATATTGTGAAGCAGTAATGATTAGAAAAGTTTTAAACTATATTGGAAGTCTATATGGTAGTTGTCAATGAAAAAATTATACTTAGTAACATTGATGGTTTTCTAGCATTGAGAAGCCTGGGCTGTAATGTGACTATCGTTGACTTCAGACATGAGCTCCAAAATGGGTCCTTACAGATGGCTACTTTCACCAGTCTGGCTTCTTTTCTAGGCTGCTCTGGGAATTTTTCCTGGCTTCCCACTATCTGTCATCAATTTGTGTGCGTCATTTCCCTCGTGTTTCCTCTTCACCTGCTCTAAGTGGAATAAAGTGTTCTCAGTAGTTAAACTGCTGATAAACTCCCTTGTACTCCCAAGTCTGATGGTGTTGCCTCTAAATACAGCCTAGATCCCTGTCAGTCTTCTATCAGGACAAAAAGAGTTTGCCATATACCATCAGTATTAGGCAGCTTTAAGCTGCTTTTAACCAGGGTGCAAAAGGCAGAGGAATGTATCTCCTGACTGTTGTTATTCCCTGCAACTCTCTTGAAGGTGAGACCTTACTGTGAAATGATATTTAGCTCCTTGGCCAGAGGGATGAATGGGGAGTTTTCAGTATTCAGTGCTAAAGGATGTGGTCTGCAAGCAAGTGGCTTGCTGTGAAAAAACACCCAAGGACACAGACCAAGATATTTTGACTTGACCAGAGCTTTCACTGTTGATAAGTTTGGTGTGTGTACGTATAAATGACTCGATGTTCAAATATCTTTCCAGTGATTAAGTTTTAGTGTCCTTATTTTTGCAGAGAAAAAAAGCAAATACTTTGGAAAAAAGATAGAGATTTTTGGCTTTATGTATTCTGCCATTGCTCTTATATTTAAAAGTTTATAGTGTAAAATCCCGAATGATGAAAGACGTCCTTTTACCCTGTTTTTTCTGCTTGAAAGTTCTTTCCAGAATGAATGAATAATTACATGACTATGTGAAAAATTATTTTTGGTCTTTTTTTTGACATAGTTCTGAAGGTTATTATTTTGTATTTCTAATTTAGGTGTGTCTACCTGCCATTTTGCCTGGGCTTTTCATTCTGAGGCTGAAGAAGAACTGATTAATATGATTCCGGCAATTCAGAGAGGGGACCCTCAGTGGTCTGAGTTAAGAGCTATGGGAATAGGTTGGTGGGTCAGGAATATTAACACTCTTCGAAGATGCATTGAAAAGGTAATTTTACTTAATTGGATGCTTAAGTTAAAAAAAATCTTAAAGATATTATTTAAAAGATATTATCTTCCAGAAAATCTGTAGTGGGGAATTAGTTTTTACATCTTGAGATCTTGAGAATTTCTTAAATAAAAATTTTTGGAGATTCCAAAAACTTGACCTTTATAAAATGTTTTTGTAGTATATCAATTGCCTTTTGCATATATACTGACTTTATAATATTTATGGAATTGCTTATTTTCTGCTCTCAGTTGAGGTGTGTCATAGTTTGAGAAAATTCAAAATCTTTTTTTTAGTAACTGGAAGTTTGTCATGGATATGAAAAGTACAGCACAGGGAATATAGTCAGTAAGATTGTAATAACACTGTATCGTGACAGATGGTGACAGCACTTACTATGGTGAGCATTGCATAATGTATAGTATTGTCAAATCACTGTTATACACCCAAAACTATTTTAACATTGTATGTCAACTATACTTCAATAACAGTATTTACAAAAGAAAACACAAAAATCTAAATTAGAAAGCAAGCTTAAGTTCTTATCAGGTATGTACATTATAGATATAAAAGTTCTTTTTATATAAAGGATTCTCTGTATGGCTAGGTTAATAAATAGCAAACTTCCTTTGTACACTTAAAATACCATTCAATAAAAGGTTTTGATTTTTGTGCACTTGAAGAATGTATCTGTGGCAGCAAATTAAACACGCTATAAAATTTTTTAAGACAGGCTTTTGGAATCTGTTTTCTGGTAGGTTCCCTTAAGAAAAAAAATTGTTCAATTGTTACTGGAAGCTGAAAGTTCTTTCAGTGTTGCAGAAACAAACCATTATTGAGCACCTGCTGTGTGCCAGGTTGGTGCTGGTTGCTTTTCATAAATTATTGCATATAATCATCTTATTGGGGGCACCTGGGTGGCTCAATCGGTTAAGCATCTGCTTTCGGCTCAGGTCATGATCCCAGAGTCCTGGGATCGAGTCCCACATCAGGCTCCCTGCTCAGCGGGGAGCCTGCTTCTCCCTCTGCCTGCCTCTCACCCTGCTTGTGCTCTCTTTCTCTCTCTGTCAAATAAGTAAAACCTTTGGGAAAAAAAATCATCCTATCAGCCCTGCATTACCATCTCCATTTCTACCTGATGGACTAGGGCTAGAGAGGTTAGGTAACCCGCCCAAGCTCCAAGTTAAGTGTTAGACTGAGTCTCTGCCCTTTCTACTCTACTGGGGTTAGAAAGGTGGAATTCTCATATTGTTTACTTGTAGGAGCTCATTGAAATTCCCACAAGTACAATTAATGATACTACATTTGTGAAGAAGTATAGATTTATTTCTCCCAAGAGGAGTTCATTCCTCTACAGTAGTAGTCATCAAATTTTAGTGACGGAAGAATCACCAGGCAAACTTATTTAAAACGTATATCCCCCAGGCGTATTTTCATTTGGTAGGTTGAGGGTGGTTAGGGATGCGCCATCTTCATCTCAGTTAGTATCCTGAGATTCTTGTGTTCATTGTGGCCCTCAGATCAGTTTGAAATTGAAACACAGAAATGTTATTTTCCTGTACATGTAAAGTTGCCAATAAGATAATCAGTGTTTCTCTCCTCAAAATAGGCACAAATGTAAGAAGGAATTTATTCTCACACCAACCAAGTAATGTAGTTTCTGGTGTATAGGGAAAGTTAATTGTTATAGCATGTAAATAACACAGTATCTACATTAAATTTTTATATTCTGAAACAATGGAAAAAAGAAGACATATATTCTCTGAAATGTTTCAGATGTTGTCTACAAAGATCTCTTTAATTTCTTGTCAACAATCAGTTTTGTCATATAATTATTTCTGATATTTACATATGATTTATTTCCACAAGAAATGTATCTCTTAAAATTGCATCAAAGGGGTATGTGAATTTTTTGCCTTGAGATGTATAAGCTAAAAATGAATAAAAATTTCTCTAAAAATAAACATCAAAATACTAAGTTACATGATTGAAGTCAGAGAAAATACTAAAAAGGGAGAAGAAAAATAAATAAGTATTGAGAATACAACATTTTCATGATGCAATTTCCGCCTCTCCCATGCCTTGGTAGTTTCTTGCTTCACCATCAGTCAATGTGAGCTAATAAAACGGCTGTTGTTTTTTATTGTTCTATCTCTCAACTTAGTGATTTGCAGAACTTACGTAAGTGTCTCTGAAAAATTAAGATGTGGTCTGTATAGTAATTGTGTTCAAAATAATATAATTATGTACAATAATGTTACTGGCTTAATTTTTAAACTTAATCCTGAGTTGATTAATTCTGCATGAATTCAGCAACTTTGGCTGTAAGCTCCGAGGAGATTATCAGTCATGTGCTCATTAAGACTCTTTTTCATGGAATTTCTAAGAACTGAAATTTGTAAGCTCTTGAAAATAATGGAGATTCAACCTTCTGTATTTGAATTACATGCCAGAAAGAGGGTGTCTGTCAGTCCTTTAGAATTGTCAAAATTTGATTGGCAAAATACCAAAAAAGAATGTGTTTTTTTTTAAAAAGTACGTTTAAAAAACACCAGAGCACTTATTTTTGTCTGTAGTAAATGTGTGTATATACAATTGATATTTATTCACAGATGTCTGTATCAGTATGAGTTGAGAGAGCTTTAAATTGTGAAATCACATCCACTATGGAAGTTAGCATTTTAGCTTTTACAAAACATTAAGAAATGTAACATTTGGGGCACCTGGATGGTTCAGTCGTTAAGCGTCTTTGGCTCAGGTCATGATCCCAGGGTCCTGGGATCAAGCCCCGCATCAGGCTCCCTACTCTGCAGGAAGCCTGCCTCTCCCTTTTCCACTACCCCTGCTTGTATTCCCTCTCTCACTGTGTTTCTCTCTGTCAAAAAAATAAATAAAATCTTAAAAAAAGAGAAGTGTAACATGTAATTTTCAAGAAAAAGGTCACATCTGTTGAATATTCTGCCTTGTTTTTTGTTTTGTATGGGTGACAGTTTTATTACTACCTGGGTTCTAATACCTTTTCCACCCCTTACTGTGTGACATTAGGCAGTTCACTTAACCTCTCTGTGTCTCCGTTGCTGCCTATGTAAAATGGGGATAATCCTCATGGATTGTGGATGTAATAAGATAAATAAAAGGCACTGAGACTGGTGCCTAGTACACGGAAGTAATCAGTAAAATTGCTAGTTGCTATTATTATTTTCATTATAATTACTGGAGTACAAATGGTTGTCTCTCAGAGCATATATTATAAGCTACTGGAGATCGTGGAATAGAGCCAACTTTTCTCATCTCCATGGTTACCATCAGCCATGTAAGAGCAGGGAAGCATTAATTGTTGGTTAATTGGTTGTAATTCTTTTATCAAATAGTTAATTTAATAGAATATTTTATTTACCATTTAGGTTGCCAAAGCATCTTTTCAGAGGAACAATGATGCCTTGGATTCTGCGTTATTCTACCTTTCAATGAAGAAGAAAGCAGTAGTGTGGGGTCTGTTTAGGTAAATTGCCTCAACAATGAACGTGAATTTAGCAGAATGAAGATTGTACTGCAAATCTTCTGATGCTAATGCTTTTGAAAGCACTTAGATATATGAGTGTGATCAGATGAGCTTACTTTTTTGTATCTTGGTTCCTTTATCTGCAAAAAATGGGTATAATATTGGTTCAGCTTAACCTAAAGGGTGGGATGTTGTTAAAAAAAAAAGCTGATAAAAGCACTTTGAAAAGTAAACAATGTGTCCTGTTTATGTATATACAGGGACTTTGAGCTTTCCTTATTAGAAGTGAAGAGAAGCTTGATAACAGATACCTATCACTGAAGTTATTATTTCAGATGGATGTTTGAGGTTATTTTCACATATTCTGCAAGGAGTTCACAATATTTTAGATTTCCCTTAACCACTGGTACTTGTGTTCTGGTTCCCAGGTCACAGCATGATGAAAAGATGACAACATTTTTCAGCCACAACTTTAATGAAGATAGATGGCGTAAAGCCGCTTTGAAAAATGCTTTCTCTTTACTTGGAAAACAGCGCTTTGAACAATCTGCTGCTTTTTTCCTGTTAGCTGGTTCATTGAAAGATGCCATAGAGGTACAAGAAAATATGCTGTGAGATACTTGTAGGAGATTGAAAACCTGAAAATGTAGAGTAGACTGTAATTTTCTTTTTTTTTTCAGTTTGTAATACTGAAATTAATTTTATTACTTGCATTATAAATTAAATTTTTTTAAATCAGAAAACTTGTGTGCAGTAAATTAGGTTACAGATTTGTAAAGTTCATTACAACATAATTCTACATACTGAATTGCCTTTTTTAAATTATGTTCAGTTAGACTGAATTTTCTGTCCTATGTTTATAAGGACAGAGAATAACTACAGAGGTCACTGAACTTAAATAGTGGTGTGGTGATAAACGAAATTATAAATCAATTCAGGTGTGAAACATAAACCAAAACTTTTCTATAGGGAATATTGCAAGTATATATGTATCAAAAAATGGCAAAAAATGGCTTATGAGTATTTTCTTCCTAGCCATCTTATGATTCTGAACTATTTGAAGTGTGTATAGGTCACAACCTCCTCCTCTGGAGTAGACAGCTGCTTTAAGTTCTTTTTTTCTAAATGAAATTCATAGATAAGGAACTGAAATTGCTATTTGTATTGTTTTGTAATATAGTTGTCTTAGGTATTGGAAATGAATGAAGAGGTAAAACTTTGCATTTTTTGATATAAACGCCTGGCAGCTGATTAAGAGAGAAACTGTGGGGACACCTGGGTGGCTAAGTCGGTTGAGCGTCCAACTCTTGATTTAGGTTCAGGTCATGATCTCAAGTCCTGAGATGGAGCCCTGCGTTAGGCTCCATGCTCAACAGAGAGTTGGCTTGAGATTCTCTCTCTCCTTCTCCCTCTGACACCCCCACCCCGGCTCGCTTGTTCTCTCTCATAAATAAATAAATCTTTAAAAAATGAGAGAAATTATGAATGTTACTGTTTATGAGATCTTCCTCCTTGATACTTACTGTCATTATGAACAATCCAAACCAGTGAAGGAATAATAGAAATAATTGGAAATAATACATTTTAGAAGAAATAGGAAATATCCAACAAAAAGAAATTCTCTACATTTAGAATTAGTCATATTTTCAAAATTATCTCTGGTGTATGACTTTTTAAAATAACAAATATTTATGATTTTGAAATGGGAAGTTTAACCTAGAAGATAATCAGGAGAAGAAGAAAAATGTTGATTGAGAGAGGCTTTTATTGCGTGAAATGACGTCAAATTCTCTATATGAGTAATTACATTAGAATATAAACTTACAGAGAGTAGAAATAGAATATGTGACTTTATTTCATACGTTGTTATTTAATTAGAAGGTTCTTTTAAAATAGTAGTAGTTGTGTTTATGTGGAAATGTATTTGGGAATTAAAAGGAACTGATATATACAAATTCAAATGTCGTAAGTATATTTAATTTAAAATGAATATTATTAATTTAAATTGACCTAAGTCTGAGGTGATGTTGATATTTGTCTTATGCTTATTTTATAAATGATCTTTCTAGGCCAGAAGCTGCTAAGTTCTAGTTTCTTATTCTTCTTGCTATTCCTTAATCTCCTATCAAGCAGTCATTTGCTTGACTTACCGTCTCAACCTCTGGACACCCTCACCACTATGAGAATATAAATGGTAGATTCCAGGGTATCAGTGGAATATTTCATATCTCTAAGTAGTTATCATTAAATAAGTATTTCTTAATATTTATAGGTATGTCTTGAAAAAATGGAAGATATTCAGCTAGCCATGGTTATTGCCCGTTTATATGAATCTGAATTTGAGACTTCATCCACTTATATATCCATCCTAAATCAGAAGATTCTGGGCTGCCAAAAGGATGGCTCAGGATTTGATTGCAAAAGATTACATCCTGATCCTTTCCTGCGTAGTCTTGCCTATTGGGTAATGAAAGATTATACCCGAGCTTTGGACACATTATTGGAACAAACACCAAAGGAGGATGATGAACATCAAGGTAGGACATTTGTGGGTTTCTCTCTCTTTTTTTTAAGATTTTATTTTTAAGTGATTTCTACACCCAGGGTAGGGCTTAAATGTACAAAAAGAGTCATACGCTTCACCGGCTGAGCCAGCCAAGTGCCCCTCTTTTTCTTTCTTAAAAGAAGGCCGTTAGCCCGGTGATGGGCTAACGGTATTAAGGAGGGCACATACTGCATGGAGCACTGGGAGTTATATGAAAACAATGAATCGTGGATCACTACATCAAAAACTAATGATGTATTGTATGGTGACTAACATAACATAATAAAATAAAATAAAAAAAAGAAGGCTGTTTCTGAACTTATCTTTATTTAGGAAAAAATACAAAACAAAAACCAATTATGTTAAACTGAAGCATACATAACGTTTACACATTGTATAGCTCTTTCCATATAATCATACAGCCAGTGTTTTTTTGTTTGTTTTGTTTTTTAAGTAGGAATTTTGGCTGTTGCACACACTGGTTTAGTGCATGGACCTTTATTCTTGTGTGATAAGCTTTCTTTACTTCTAGTTATCCCAAATAATTCAGATTTTTTAAAAGGGTCTGGAGGGCATTTATAAGCACTCTTTGCCATAATTTTTAGAAAATGGAACATTCTAAGTGTTTGTCAATAGAATAGTTAAATGAATTCTAGTATATCCATACTACAGAAATAGTGTACCATTAGAAAATGAGGAGATCAATGTGTTAATATGTGCTGTATTATTAAGTGAAACAAGTAAGATACAGAACAATGTGATTCTTGTTGCATTTTATTTACATATGCATGTCACAAACGTGTGTGCGTTTACCTACTGGGTCTAGTCTCCTTCTTCCTCTCCCTTTGTTGTTTTCTGGAACAAATCAAAAGAAACTGAATACAGGGGCGCTTGGGTGGCTCAGTCAGTTAAGTCTCCAGCTCTTGATTTTGGCTCAGATTGTGACCTTGGGGTTGAGGGATCGAACCCTGTGCTGGGCTCAGTGCTGGGTGTGGAGACAGCTTAACATTCTCTGCCTCCCCCCCCACCCCCCACTCATGTCTTTCTCACTCTCTCAAAAAAAAAAAAAAAAAAAGAAACTGAAGACTGGTTACTGGTTACCTTTGGGGAATAGGTGTGGGGAGATCCAAGCTTTTACTTTGCATTTTGTCCTTGCTGTAGTTATAATTGGGTGATGAGTATTTTTTTTTTTTAATTTTTTTTTTTTTTTTTTTTTTTTTGAGAGAGAGAGCATGAGAGGGAGGAGGGTCAGAGGGAGAAGCAGGCTCCCTGCCGAGCAGGGAGCCCGATGCGGGACTCGATCCCGGGACTCCAGGATCATGACCTGAGCCGAAGGCAGTCGCTCAACCAACTGAGCCACCCAGGCGCCCCTGGGTGATGAGTATTAACACTTGGAGGGCACTTGTGATAAGCACTGGGTATTATATGTAAGTGATGAATCACTGAATTGTATTCCTGAAACCAATATTACCCTATATGTTAACTAGAATTTAAATAAAAACTTGAAAAATTTTTTTGTTATGTATTATTTTTAAATGCAAAAAAAACCTTTCATGGATAAAGAGATTAGGGACCCATTTTTACATTCTTTATAAAGAAGAAATATTTTAATAAATAATGTTAAAAATTTTAAAGGAAAGGAAGTAAAACCTTTAGAAGGAAAATAAGTATCTGAGTTTCCCAGGTGATTTTAATAAAATGTGCACATTCTTACAGAAGGAAGGTTCTTTTTATTCCTTAATGTTTTCTAGGTTAATTTTTAAAAACTAGTTTTTCCCAGTTGTGGAAACTGCAAATATATATAAAAGAGTGAATAATATATTGAACGTCTCTGGATCCATCACCCGGCTTCAGTAGTTACCAACTTAAACCAACTTTGTGTCATATATACACCATTCTTTTTACCTCTTCCCATTCTCAACATAGATTTATTTTGAAGCACATTCCAGCATAGCATTTCTTTGGCAAATATTTTGCAATGAATCTCCAAAAGGTAAGGACTCTAAACACAACACGTATCACTGTAACAAAATTTGATTAGTAATCATGCAATGGGCAGTGTTCAGACTTTCCTGGTTGTGTCATAAAATCTTATGCAATTTGTTTGAGTCAAGATTCAGATGAGGCATATATGTTATGATTTGTTGAGGTGCCTCTTTTGTCTACTTTATTTTTTTATTTTTTTTTTAAAGATTTTATTGATTTATTTGAGAGAGAGAGAGAGCACAAGCAGGGGGGAGGGGTAGAAGGAGAAACAGACTCAATCCCAGGACCCTGGGATCATGACCTTCACCGACGGAGCCACCCAGGTGCCCTCTTTTGTCTACTTTGATCCACAGTTTTTCCTTCTTCCTTTTTCTTGTCCCTTGTAATATATTTGTTAAAGAAGTCAGATTGTTTACTTTGTGGCTTCTCACTTTTTAGAATTTGTTTGTTTTGTCCCTTTTATGTCACTTCATGTGTTCTTCCCCCATGTTCTCTATATTTCCTATAAATTGGCAATTAAGATTCTAGATGCTTTTATTGGATTTTTGGCAGAAATATTTTATGGTAGCGTGGAGTACTTCTTTCAGGGAATGCATATTGTTTTCTTGTTTTGCTCTTGTTGTATTAACAGCCATCAGTGATCACTGCAAAATCCTTTCTTTCATTAATGTTTGTAAAGTGATGATATTCTAATTGTGTCATTTTATTCTTCCTTTATGAGTTGGAATACTTTTCTAGAAGTACAGTCTCCCTTTGCTGTTTGATTACTCTGAAATCCAGTACTATACATAGTGAAGGGAACATAAATGTTTGATTCTTTCTCTTTACCAGTTTTCAAAATAGTAGTTTGGTTCACTAACATACTACCAAGGCAGCTAATTAGCTTTTATATTTATTTGAGTTACTTGAACTCAAATATAGGTAGATTTGTGTTTGAATCCATTGTAGGTTATTATGGATGTTCAGATTATCTCATTTTTAACCAGTGGGAGCCTCTACAAGTTCTTGAATCTTTTTGATACTATTCCTTGATAGCTTTGCTTTCTGTTATGACATGATGATTCAGGCTCCTCTTGTACAGTTCATGTCCCAGGCCGGGAAATGGCCATCCTTCCAAAGAATCCTGGTTCCTTTTAATGGGGAGTAATAGAGACTACAGCTTGGGCATAGGGATCCTCATTTGCTATAGGTTTGGCCATTGTGTCTAGGCTGTTTTAATGAATGGAGCTAGGATATATTTTACCTGAGAATTCATAAATTCACACTGAAATTTTTAATTCAATATAGATTATAAATTTCTTTTTAGATTTCGTATTTGTGTCTTATAATGAAAAGGTTGAATTCTTATAGCCTTAACATATTTGTTATTTTATATGTAATGATAGCTTCAGAATAATGATGCAAAAATTTTTCACAGCAACATGATTACTGAGAACAGTTTAAGCTTTTTTTGTGGGGGGAGTAGTTATTTTTGTTTTTATGTATATCCCAGTAAGGGTGTGCAGCCAGATTACTTATTTTAAAGTCACTTTATAGTTCCTCTTTGTGTGGTTATGCTACCAGCTTGATATACAGAATCACTTATTTAATTTTGCTGTTGCTTTTTTTTCAAATATAATTGTTCTTTTAAAATTTTATAAAATGTGGGGTGCCTGGGTGGCTCAGTCATTGGGCATCTGCCTTCGGCTCAGGTCACGATCCCGGGGTCCTGGGATTGAGCCCTGCATTGGGCTCCCTGCTCCGCGGGAAGCCTGCTTCTCCTTCTCCCACTCCCCTTGCTTGTGTTCCCTCTCTTGCTGTCTCTCTCTATCAAATAAATAAATAAAATCTTTAAAAAAATTATATAAAATGTTGACATGGCTTTGAAATAAAATATATCAAACCAAGGTATTTTCAGAGGGATCTAGCTTGTTTCCTGACCTCTCCATTCCTATTCTTCCCTCCCTTTTTAGGGAACCAATTAAACATTTTTTGGGTGTTTTCTTTCCATTTAAAAAATAGAAGAAATATTAAAAATAAATATGTAAATAATATTTAAGTATCCTTTATTTTGAGGAAATGCTGACATATTTATTCTTTTGTAATGTAAGTGCAAATTAACATAATAATAACTTGTGATTGTATGTTTTAATTCTATAGTTACCATCAAATCTTGTAACCCAGTGGTGTTTAGTTTCTACAACTACCTTCGAACTCATCCTTTGCTTATTCGAAGAAACCTTGCCTCCCCTGAAGGAACTTTGGCGACCTTAGGTCTCAAAACTGAAAAAAACTTTGTTGATAAAATTAACCTTATAGAAAGAAAATTATTCTTTACCACTGCAAATGCTCATTTTAAAGTTGGATGCCCTGTTCTAGCTTTGGAGGTACTCTCCAAAATTCCAAAAGTTACCAAAATATCTGCCTTACCTTCAAAAAAAGGTCAGCCTGACTCGATTCCTAAAAAGATGGATGATGTACCTTCAGAATCAAAGACTGTGAGTGATGACAATGGAAGTTCTGGCATTGATTGGTCTAATGTCACTTCATCACAGTTTGACTGGAGCCAGCCAATAGTAAAAGTTGATGAGGAGCCTCTTAATCTTGATTGGGGTGAAGAGCATGATAGTGCCTTAGAGGAAGAGGAAGAAGAAGATGCTGTTGGTTTAATAATGAAAAGTACAGTTGCCAGGGAGACAGACAGACAAGATCAGAAAGCCTCAGACCCTAATGTATTATTGACTCCTCAGGAAGAGGACTCTCTGGAAGGTGACACTGAAGTTGATGTGATTGCTGAGCAACTAAAATTCAGAGCTTGTTTAAAGATCCTTATGACTGAGCTAAGAACACTCGCTACAGGTTATGAAGTAGATGGTGGAAAACTCCGATTTCAGCTCTATAACTGGCTTGAAAAGGAAATTGCTGCCTTGCATGAGATATGTAACCATGAATCAGTTATTAAAGAATATGCCAGTAAAACACATCCCAAGGTAGAGAGTGATCTTCTGGACCAGGAAGAAATGATGGACAAACCAGATATAGGTTCCTATGAGCGCCACCAAATAGAAAGACGGAGATTGCAGGCAAAACGAGAACATGCAGAAAGACGAAAATTGTGGTTACAGAAAAACCAAGATCTCCTGAGAGTGTTTCTTAGTTACTGTAGCCTTCACGGGGCCCAGGGTGGTGGTCTGGCCTCCGTAAGGATGGAACTCAAATTTTTGCTACAAGAATCACAGCAGGTACGAATTTCACTCTTGTTTTCAATCTTAGTTATTTTAATAATTTTAATAGCTCTTTTTACTAGTTAACCTAAATATGTCCAGCTCCTCCGTTCTTGGGGGACAGATATTTATGCTCTGCAGGGTCTGTGGAGATCAGAGCTTTAGTGATTATGAGTAGGCTTGACAGCTTGAGAGCCCAGCTGTGTCCTGCTCATCTTTATATCTTCTGCATCTCGCAGAGCAACTGATACTGTTGGGTGCTCAATATATTTTCATAGAATGAGTGAATAAATACCTACTGCTTTTATTCAGTTGTTGTCACCAGTATATTTATCATGTAACTGCTAATTGATTTTTTTCCTCCATTTTAACTACTCTGAAAAAAAAATAATCCACTGTAACCCACAGGAGACTACAGTGAAGCAGCTCCAGTCTCCACTTCCATTGCCCACCACCCTACCTCTGCTTTCAGCAAGTATTGCTTCAACAAAAACAGTCATAGCTAACCCTGTACTATACCTAAATAATCACATCCATGATATACTTTACACTATTATTCAGATGAAAACACCACCTCATCCCAGTGTTGAAGATGTGAAGGTAATGTAAAGTTTATGATCAGTTGATATTGTGCACGTTGAGAAGGTAAATATGTTAAACTCGTCTTCCAGTTTGAACTTGGAGGAAATATTTCAAATTGCTCTTCGTGTGCTACGTCCCCAGTCCTGATCGTGGAAGACTCTTTATGGAAAAGTAATTTGAGACAGGCAAATACTCTTGATTATGAAATTTTCTAGACCGTATTCTTGCCTCTTGATATTCCTTTAAATCCCTCATTCCCCTTAAATGAACCATTAATTTAGAAATGTTTATGACTGTATGCCAGGATATTATGAGAATATAAGCTCAGGGAGTATCTTTGAGAGAACCATGACTGATCAGAAATATCCCAGAGAAAGTATCCTCACTACTGTTTCCTTGATGATTGTGTGTGTTGGAGGCTCTGCAGTATTAGAGGCAATCAGGGTTTTGACAGACTTAACTACCCCCAAATGAAACCCCATACCCTGTGCTGAAGACTTAAGAACAGGGAGATCCCAAGAAAACACTGAGAAGCTTGGCAGGATTTGGAATTGACGAGACTACCTCTGTGCTAGCCTGTGTGAATTCGTGCTACACTTTTCCAATTCCAGTGGCTGATGTCATTTCGGGTCCCCAACATTTTTTGTTTTTTATTTCTTTTGTTTAAAAGGCACATTTGACCTCTGGTAGTGCATTCTTCTGAAGGACCCATGATTTACTGGTTACATCAGCCTATTAGAGACTTGGAATCCATAGCATGAATTAATCTGTATTAGTCTTTCAGGAGAGATTACTTAAATTATTTGTTAGGTGAATATGGACACTTAGAAAAGGCATTAAATGCATATAAATTCTAAGTAAACATTTCCAGTTCCTAGAAATTTGGATAAGGCTTTCAAAGAGGATGAAACTGTTTCTAAGTTCCCATAAAATTTAAGATGTTATGAGTCTGAAAATGTTGATTCAGTATGGGTTTTTTTAGGATGTAGTTTTTATATTGATAATTTTTAAACTTTCTAAATTTAAAATTTTAGGAGTATGCACTACTCGTAAGTACTAAGTAAACTACTTGTTTTCTGAAAAATCAGCCATTTCACACAGTGATTGATATAGCTAAACATTTAATTCATTCTTATTGATAAGATCAAGTGTTTGTTTTCATCAAGGGAAATTTTGTAAGGCAGTTTAAAAGCTTGGAAAATTGTATACTTATTTTGGTTCTGCTTTTTTGGAATATGAATCTTTAACCATTAGCAAGTAGAATCGTCCCAGTAATAGATGAACATTGGCACTTTGCTCAGGCTCACAGTAAGTAAATATTTGATGAAGATGTGTCTGAATCAGTTAGCTGTGTTGTGGGCATGCATATAAAGTTGGGTGAGAAGTTTTAAAGTAGAGTTAGTAGTCTCAGGATCCAGTCTTGTTTAGGATAATGCTCGTTTGCTGGGTATTTTCTAATATGTAAGATATTACTGTTGTATAGAAATGTTAGTATGAAATGTAACTGGCTGTTTTGGTTTTAGGTGCACACACTTCATTCACTCGCAGCATCGCTTTCTGCATCAATTTACCAGGCACTGTGTGACAGTCATAGCTACAGGTAAAAAAAAAATCATGCTAAGTTATTAATATGACAAAAACAGTCAGCTGTTCCAGAGTTATATCAAAGTTCTGTTTCCTAGGGACAGAAAAATCCTCAAACATACGACTGTCATGTATACTCTAATAGATGAGAGAGAATGAGAAATAAAATAGGTTTGTTTAATTTAGCTGTCACCTAGTAACAACAGAGGCATATAGAACATGATACATAGTAAAGGGAAATTATCATCATCACTGTCTTTTTGATTTTAAAAGAATTTTTCACTCTTCAGAATAACTTACGAAGTTTTCTATGTTTTTCCCATAAGAACCATTTCTTTTAGAATTGGATTAGCTCCTGTTTAACTGGTTTTCATTTGAACGAGGAAATACTTAAAAAAAAAAAAACTCAAAAAGTACATTTCTTACATAGAATTATTGAAATCAGTTTTACTTACCCATTTACATATAATATAAAAGTCTTTGGAAGTGATATCAATGAGAGTTAATGGTTTAAATTTTCCTAAAGGTCAGATTACCTTTATCGGTATATACTGTGCATTTTAATGATGAGAGCAATGTAAGTAGTAAGAAATTGAATCATTTGGAAAGATGACCCAGATTTAAATGAATTATATTAATAAATGAAAAGTTTGTAATATAAAGAGTCACATTAAATTTATATTAAACATGTCTATATTTTTTCTTATAAATTCAGCAGCTTTTGTTTTTTTAAAGATTTTATTTATTAGAGAGAGAATGAGAGAGAGCACATGAGACAGGGGAGGGTCAGAGGGAGAAGCAGACCGCCTGCTGAGCAAGGAGCCCAATGCGGGACTCAATCCTGGGACTCCAGGAGCATGACCTGAGCCGAGGGCAGTCACTTAACCAACTGAGTCACCCAGGCGCCCTCAGCAGCTTTTTGTGAGAAGACTTGATATTGCAAAAGGAATTATTTCCTTAAAATGGCCCGTGTTCTGCTTTTAGTCCAATGACACCCCCTCTAAGTAACTACAAAGACTTGGACATGTAAATAAGGAAAAAAGAATTTATTTAATTGACTGTGATCATCTTAATGATCAAAGACAACTTGTTTGATATCAGTCACTGGTTAAAAAGGCACCAAATAAATATTTTAAAATGTGTATTTTCTCATCCTTAGGCTATGATTGACTCTTTTTTTTTTTATTCTTATGTTAATCCCCATACATTACATCATTAGTTTTAGATGAAGTGTTCCATGATGCTATGATTGACTCTTAAGGGAGTTAGCTTTACTTTCTGCTTTTATATTTTCCCCAGCTCCACAAAGATGAAGGAAATAAATATTGAGGCACATTTGGCTTTAGGATTAGATACTTCTAAGATATGATTCTCCAGATTTTAGTTCATATTTTAATTCAAGGGTAAGCTCACACAACTTTGCAGAGCTAAGAAATTCAAGAAAATAGTACCCTGAAACTTTCTAATATAGTCTAGTACCAACAGTAGTCTTCTTACTCTCAGATTTTTTTTAATAAAAATTGGTGAATTTAGAAAAGATTTTAAATTATTAAGTGGCATTTAAAAAAGATTTTAAAAAGACTAAATGTCATATTCCTGAAACCAGTATTACAATATATGTTAACTAGCTAGAATTTTTTCTTTTCTTTTTTTTTTTTTTTTTAAGTAATCTCTATGCCCAACATGTGGGGCTCGAACTCATGACCCACGAGATCAAGAGTCGATGTTCTACCAACTGAGCCAGCCAGGAGCCCCTTAACTAACTAGAATTTAAATAAAATCTTGAAACATGGAAAAAAAAAAAAGACTAAATGTCATGATAATCATCTAAAAGAAATATATATAAAGTGCAATTGCTTTTTACCTGTGTTAGGATGCTAAATAATTGAACCTTATTTGTATTAGCAGTCAAACAGAAGGAAACCAGTTTACAGGAATGGCTTATCAAGGACTTCTTTTAAGTGATCGCCGAAGACTGAGGACAGAAAGTATTGAAGAACATGCAACACCAAATTCTTCTCCTGCTCAATGGCCTGGTGAGAATTTTAAGTGCTTTTGTTTGTTTATTTGATTTTTTTTAAATCTTCTATTTGGCAATTCCATTTTAAAAAGTTACTAACTGGTTTCCTGATTGTTGTTCTTTGTGGTTTTGGTGAATGGTTTTTTATTTGTTTGTTTTTGATGATGTTTTCTGCCATGGATTAGGAATTCTTAAGTACTGTAATGTTGTCTGAAGACTAAGAAAGTTAAGGCTTCAAAACCCAGCTGTGTTGACCAGCATAAAAAAACAAGGTTTAACATCTTTCATAAGGGTGAGCACATCCTCTTCCTTATCCTTAGAAATCCTAAATTAGAGAGCAGTATCACAGAGATATTTTCACAGATGTATCAGAGAGGCTACAATTATCCTCGAGTGTAAATTTGTATGTTGGGATAAGAGTGACCGTTCTGTGGCACTTCTGTCATTCTGTCAACCCTTCTCTTTCCCTGGTTAGCTCTCTTTCTCATTCTCCACATCAGTTATTTCAAACCTTCTCCACTCTCTTCATACCTTTTCCTGGTCTGCTGTGTCATTTAGTTTTTACTCTACTTGATTTATAACTCTGACTTTACACATTAATGATCGTTGTGAAGAGTGGCAGTAGAAAAAAGTGACAAACTCAAAGTGTATATTTAAAATTCACTTATGCATAAGTTTCTGGAAACATTGTCTTCATTTTAATTTTTTTAAAGATTTTATTTATTTCTTTGAGATAGAGTGAGAGAGAGAGCACATGAGTGGGGCGAGAGAGAGAGAGTGAGAGAGAGAGAGTGAGAGAGAGAGAGCACATGAGTGGGGCGAGGGAGAAGGAGAAGCAGGGAGCCCTACATGGGGCTTGATCCCAGGACACTGGGATCATGACCTGAGCTGAAGGCAGACGCTTAACTGACTGAGCCACCCAGGTACCCCTTCATTTTAATTTTTTATTGAAATAAATGAGGCTTACAAAAAGTTGCAAAAACATACAAAGAATTTTTGTATAGCCTTCACCCACATTCTACACATTTTAGCATTTTGCCATACCTGCTTTACCATTCATCCTTCTCTCTTTCTCTCTCTCTCCCCCACTGTGTGTGTGTGTACATATATATTTTTTCTGAAGTATTTGAGAGTAAGTTGCAGACATGATACCCTTTTACATCTAAATATATCAATGTGTCTTTCCTAAAAACAGACATTCTCTTACATAACCATAGCAGTTTTCAAACTCAGCATCTTAACATTGATACAATATTGTTCTTCTAACCTATAGATCTTTGAGAAATTTCACCAGTTGTCCCACTCATGTCTTCCATGTAACATTTAGTTGTAATGTCTCATGAATCTCCTCTGATATGGACTAGTTCTTCATTCCTTTTTTTTTTTTTCTTTCATGATTGACAATTTTGAAGAGTACTAGTCAGTTATTGTTTAGACTGTCCTTCAATGTGGGTTTTCCTGACCTTTTTTTAATATTAGACTCAGGTTATGTATTTTTGGCAAGGATACCACAAAAGAGATAGTGTGCCCTTAGTGCAGAATATCAAGAGGCACATGATATCGACTGGTTCCATTCCTGGTGCTGTTAACTTTGACCACTTGTTAAGGTAGTTTCTGCCAGATTTCTCATTTGTTAAGCAGTTTTTTTTCTTTGAATTAATAAGTTTCTTTTGAAGAGATATGTAAAATATTATACTCTTACCCACTAATTTTAGCATCCAGTGATGATTCTTGTCTGAATCAGATATTACTGTGGGGATTACTGGATGGTGATTTTTTTCTGATTTTCTATCATTCTTTCTACTTTTAGTTGAAATTGAAATGAGGAAGAGCTTTCCTTTCTCTCCTTTTCATTTATTTATTCACTCATTTATTAGTATAAACCAGTGGGTCTTATTTCATTCCGTAGGCTAGAATCCATTTCTATCATTTATTTTGTTGCTCAGATTATGGGTATGATATATATTACATAATATAGATACATAATTTTGGTTAAGTTACAAAATTGGATTTTTTTCTTCTGGAGCTTTCTGCTGATATACTTCTTATTATATACCCTAACAGGTGTGAGTTCACTCATTAATCTCTTGAGTTCAGCTCAAGATGAAGATCAGCCAAAATTGAACATTTTGTTGTGCGAAGCTGTTGTTGCTGTTTACTTAAGTTTATTGATACATGCTCTAGCTACAAATTCCTCCAATGAATTGTTTCGACTTGCAGCCCACCCATTAAATAATCGAATGTGGGCTGCTGTTTTTGGAGGGGGAGTGAAACTTGTTGTGAAACCTCAAAGGCAATCAGAAAATATTTCAGGTAAGATAAATTTGATACCAATAACATACGTAAATGTAAATAATTTCCAATGTTAAAGTAAAAGACTTTTTAATGTTTTAATAATTTTTATTTTGAAAATGAGTGATGTTTAAAACATCATCACTCTGGTTAGGATAGTAAATAACTAAACTCATGTTTGGATAAAAAATATAGTTTTCATTTAGCAGTTTTTGATAAGTCAGGAAAAATTTGAGGAGGATAAGAAAGAAATAGAGGACAGGTAAAGGTAAGTGAGGAGACCGTTAAGGAATGGAAAGGGAAAAAGATAGTTTTTAGAGAAGGAAGATTTAAATAATCTTTATAGAATATACCAGCAATTGGCTTTAGATTAAGTTCATGGTCATATGCAAGATAGCCTTTCCAGTCATGCTTATGGTTTTTGAAATTCCATTTTCTGTCTTTTTTTTTTTCTTCCCTTATATACTAGAATGTGTTTTTCATTCCACTTTTTAAGATGGTAGGATATGGTGAGGTGTAGACTGATGCCATAGGAAAGGTTTCCATCTTGGTGCTGAAACATCTTAATTATCTTAATTTATCCTTAGAAATTATCTTATTACAGATGAGGAATCAGTGGCACAAAGAGTTTAAATGGCACTGGTTCTAATCTGTGTCCTTACTGCCCAAGGTTGAATTATTTTTTTTAAAGATATTTATTTACTTATTTGTTAGAGCACATGTGCAAGGGGAGGGAGGGACAGTGGGGGAGGGAGAATCTTGAGCAGACTCCCCACTGAGCGTGGGGCCCAATGGAGGGCTGGATCTCATGACTGAGCTGAACAAGAGCTGGATGCTTAACTGACTGAGCCACCCGGGGGCCCCTGCCCAAGGTCAAATTAAATGTAAGTCTGTAAATCAAGGTAGCGAAGGAGATCTTACCCACTTTCATTGCTTTCACTCCCAGTATTTGCGGGTGACTCTTCATCTTTATCAAGTTCCTATCTTGTTGTAGTCCACCTTAAGTTTGAAAGTTTTCCCCTTAAATCACCTCTTTCTCTTCCTGAATTTTCTATTATTTTTTCATGGTAATTCATTTATCAAGTCATCCATGCTTAAAACCTCTGAGTACACATTCGTGTTTGCATTCACTTAACACCTACTACATGCCAAGCAGTGTTCTAGGCTTTGGGGTGAATAACACAGACAAATCCCTTACCTTCATGAAGCTTACATCTAGTGGAGGTAAACACACAGTAGACAAATTAACAAATAATATTTCAGTTATGATAAGAACCATGATAAAAATAAAGCAGAGTCGGTGGAGGGTGATGAAGGAAAGTGTATGGGAACAGTCTAGAGTGGTGATAAAACACATTTCTGATGAGACTGTTTGATCAGAGTTCTGGACAAGTCAGGGATCATACCATGCGTGTATCAGGCCAGACCCTTTCAAGCTGATGGTTAAGGGGAGTGTCAAGGTCATGAAGTAGGAATGAGTTTGGTATTTTCTAGGAACTACAGAGGAGGCCAGAGTGGCTGTCTTAAGCTGGGGAAGTTTGGACAGAGATAGGGTAAGACAACAAGCTGGGGGTGAGGTCATTTAAATGGATTTCATGGATCATGGTAAAGACTTCAGTTGTTGTTTTAAAGAAAGATGGGAAATTTACTGGCACGAGTGACGTAATTTGATTTAAGTTTTCACAGGGCCTACTCTAGCTGCCGTATGGAGAATAGACTGTGCAACAAGAATAAAAGAAGGGGGCTATTGCAGTAGTCCACTTGAAAGATAATTATGGGTTACCATCAAGAATGATGAGTGGATACACCAAGTGTGGTATATACATAAATGGAGTGTTACTCAGCCATTAAAAAGGAACAAAGTGCTGATACATGCTATAACCAGCATGAAGCTCAAAAATATGCTAAGTGAAAGAAGCCAGACACCCCACTCATGGAGGAAGAGTCTGCTTCTCCCTCTGCCCCTCCCCCCCACTCATGAGTTTTCTCTCTCACTCTCTCAGATAAATAAAATCTTTTAGAATTATGATTTCCTGTAAAGAGTTTTAAGAGAAGAGTGGGTTGACTTCTACTTTCTGGCCTTCCCCTGTCCAATTAGTTCCTGAATCCTTTTGATGTTTGTTTTTTGTATTCCTCATATATAACTCTTCTCAGTCTTGACTATCCACCATCCTAGTTCGCCCTCCTGACGTGATCATCCTCCATCTTCTGTCTCATTGACCGAGCAAACCGTACCTCACCCTGTGACTAGCTCAGGAAGTGTTAGTGAGGATTGCCCATAGGATAAGCTCCCAGCTTCACATCCAGAGCCCTGTCCTAGCCCAATTCTGGACTGTTCTTGTTATTCCCCCTCCCTACTGCCTGTCTGGCAAAAGTAGTTTACTCCTTGTCGACCAGGGAAAAAAGAAAGACAAAATCACAAGTTGCAAAATAAAATGTGTGCATTTATTTGGGGTCTTTGGGATTGCAGTCTGGGAGACACAGAGTTGACCGAAATTGAAAGCATGCTCTGGAGAGACAAAGGAGGCTACAGTTTTTAAGGAGAAAACAGGGAATTTACATACATTGTTTTGAAGGAGATGTGATTGGTACTGTAATAGTTACAGTTACCCTAATCTGTATGTGATTGGTTGCTATGACTAGTGCTAGGTGAAAAGTCCATTTATGTCCATTCTAAATGCAGCAGTTGCCTTGGCTTTAGTGGAGTTCAACAGCAGTTACAAGAATTGGAGACAGGAGACGCATAAACCCCACTTCCTCAGTGTCCTCCTGGCTCCATTTTAAATAACTCTCTTAGCGATGCTTACTCCATATTATTCTCTCTGTTATCATCCTCATTCATCCAAACCTTTAGTCACTGGTTTCTCTTGCCCCTTGTTTGCACATTGAGCTTCTGCCTTCTTTTTTAAAGGCGTGCTTTACATGCTACATCTTCCGTGAATCTTTCCTGAACTGCTTAGCCAGAAATAATCACTTAAGCATTAATGAATATGCCATTTATTTGATGCATTATACATAGAATTACTTTAATCCATATTCTGTGTAGCACACAGGCTGCTTCATGGCAAGGTATTCTTTGATGCTCTGTCCTCATCTGCATCTCTGCCATGATTGCTGGAAAATGGATGCAGTAACTAAGAAAGTTTAGAAGCACAGATAGAAGTAATTTAGGCTAAACTAAAACATGGCAAGAGTAGGTTGAAAAGAAAAGTTAACTTGAACTCTTTGAATTAATAATGGAAAATAAATGCTGTTTTTTATTTTTCCTCTTCTGTCTTTATTCAGCACCTCCTGTTCCTTCTGAAGACATAGATAAACACCGTAGGAGATTTAACATGCGAATGCTAGTCCCCGGAAGACCTGTAAAAGATGCTACCCCACCACCAGTGCCTGCAGAGAGACCATCTTACAAAGAAAAATTTATTCCTCCTGAACTTAGTATGTGGGATTATTTTGTTGCAAAGGTAAGGGGTGTGAGGAGCACAAGCTTTGTATGTGTTTATTTTATTAATTCTTATGTATGCATCACATAGGAATGATGAGGCAGCTTCTGGGTTGAATAACTACAGTTTATTTTTATTTTTTTTAAAGATTTTATTTATTTGAGACAGAGCAGAGTGAGCGAGAGAGCATGAGTGGGGGGAGGGGCAGAGGGAGAAGCAGGCTTCCCGCCGAGCAGGGAGCCCAATGTGGGGCTCGATCCCAGGACCCTGAGATCATGACCCAAGCCGAAGGCAGATGCTTAACGACTGAGCCACCCGGTTGCCCCCCCCCAGGGAGATTTTTATTGCAATTAACTTAAAACCTGTAAATTAACTTGTAAAGAATTATAGTTTTACATGTTTTGGTCTCCTTATATAGCTTTTAGAAGGATTTGTGGTTTCCTTCACTATAGCTCTTTGACAAAAACGTTTTCATAAACTTTTTCCTTTGGTATTTATGTTTTTCAGTGTGTCCTTTTTCTTTAGACTTTTCTCACTAGTTATGTTGATACATAAGAAGAAGGCTTGATTTTTAATATTTGTCATATACATTTTATTTTTTATTGAAGTATAATTGACATAGGATGATCTACTAGTTTCAGGTGTGTAACACAAGGATTCAGAAATCGTATACATTATGTTATGCTCACCACAATAAGTGTAGTTATCAGTTGTCACCATGCAACATTATTACAGTATTATTGACTATATTCCCTTATGCTATACTTTTCATCCCCGTGAATTATTTATTTTATAACTGGAAGTTTGTACCTCTTTATCCCCTTCACCTATTTTGCCCATCTCCCACTCCTCTGGCTACCACCAGTTTGTTCTCTGCATGATTCTGTTTCTGTTTTTTTGTTTGTTTTTTACTTTTATTTACTTTTTTAAAGATTTTTATGTATTTGAGAGAAAGAGAGCACATGAGCAGAGGGAGGGGCAGAGGGAGAAGGACCCTGGTATGACCTGAGCCGAAGTTGGCAGCTCAACTGACTGAGCCACCCAGGCGCCCCAGTTTGTTTGTTTTTTAGATTCTACATATAATTGAATCATATGGTATTTGTTTTCTCTGTCTGATTTATTTCACTTAGCATAATGTCCTACAGGTCATCCATGTTTCACAGATGGCAAGATCGCATTCTTTTTTATGGCTGAGTAATACTCCATTGTGTATTATCACATCTTCTTTATCCATTCATCTATCTGTGGACACTTGGGTTGCTTCCATAAGTTGGCTATTGTAATTAATGCTGCAGAAATATTTCTGTTGGATCTAGCTATTCAGGTATTTTATGGAATTTGCCTAGTTTTCTTGACTTTTCTAGGTCTAGTATCACTTGCGAAAGGATATTTTTACTTAGACACCACTTAAAATATTCAGTATTAAGTTAGGACAAAAACAACCCAATTATATATTTAAAAAATCACTTTATCTTTTATTGCAGCCATTTCTCCCTTTGTCTGATAGTGGTGTTATATATGATTCTGATGAAAGCATTCATAGTGATGAAGAAGAAGATGATGCTTTTTTTTCAGATACACAAATACAAGAGCACCAAGATCCAAATTCTTATAGGTAAATAAGGATTTTCTCCTTTATTTTTGTAAAAAAAAAAATCCTGATGTTAGTAATTTTAAGTAATATTATCATGAATTTATACAAGAGTTGACTTCCATTTTCAGGTTAGTAATTCTGTACCTTTGAGGTAAATTTCTAGACAGCGTATTTCTTTCACATCTAGTTTCAAAGAATAGCTTACATGTAGAGGGGAAACAAACATTTTTAGTGAGAAAAAATACATAATTTATTGATGTGCTATTAGAACTTTAACATAGCATTGATATGCTATTAGATTCCATGTGACTATGTGGTAAATTTTTTCCATTAGTTAATTTTCAGATATTGTAAGTGTGACATATTGTTACATATTTTCTATTTTTTGAGTGTATCCAAAGGTTCAGGTTGTTAGAAAAAAACAGCTTTTTTTCTGGGTTGGAGATTGGGTTAAGCAATTGACAGGAATCATTACTATGCTTCTCTCCTGATGTTATTTTCAGTGAAGGAGAATCTGTTTGTTTGTTTTCCTTGAACAGCTGGGCTCTTCTGCATTTGACAATGGTTAAGCTAGTACTTCACAATGTCAAGAATTTCTTTCCCATTGCTGGGTTGGAATTCTCTGGTAAGTAAGTAATGTTCTTAAATATAATAAATTAGCATCAAGTTTCTCGTCACGAAAATCTATGTAAAAGAGCATTTGGTAGTAAAAATTAGAGATTTTATGAGGTCTTGTGTTTTTTAGGTCCCAGTCCATGATTTTAATTCATAGCAAGAACCACTGTTTACCCAGAGGGTTGAAAGAAAAAGCAAGAAATTAGACCAGAGAAGCTATATATTTTCTCAGCTCATTTTAGAGAGCTGGCCTTCCATTTTGTTAAAAGCACTAAGAATCCAAATAGTATAAGATTAACATTTTCAGATTTATTTGTGTTTTCAGAGGTTTTGGCTCTAAAAATTCAGATTTTTAAAATATGTGGATGATCACCATTTTTTTAAATCAAAACAAGATATTTTCTATCGCCTTTTAGAGTTGCCTGTGACATCACCATTAGGCATTGCTGTGATTAAAAACTTGGAGAACTGGGAACAGATCTTGCAAGAGAAAATGGATCAGTTTGAAGGTCCACCCCCTAACTATATCAACACATACCCAACTGACCTTTCAGTAGGAGCCGGACCAGCTATTCTTCGAAATAAAGCAATGCTAGAACCAGAAAATACTCCATTCAAGTAAGGATGCTCTCATAATGCTCATGAGAGTGTAACCTGGTTTAACTTTCCTTGGAAGATAGTTTGGCAAAATGTGCCCATATTATGTTTATATAAAAACGTTCATAACTTTGAACCTGTGGTTCTATTTCTAGTAGTTATATGTTAAGGAAAACATTAGCAATCTGCATAGAAAGCATTTTTCCCAGTATTACCTATAATTCAATAGACTTATTACTTTTATAATCAGAAAAAATTTATTATATTTTTGCCATTATTTTAAGAACTTATACAGAAATATTTTGGAATAATCTACTTGTGCAAACAAGGTGCTACTGACATTTTGGCAGTAATTTAACAATAAACATATTAAGGTTTTTTACTGATGTTTTGAACTTCTACCTGCCCTCCTGCCTGTCCTTTGGATAAGCAACATGCTTTTGTGAGGCACCTGTCCCATAATTAAGAGTATTGCTGATAAGCTTGAAAGAGCAAGGCTTTTTAGTTGGGCTATTGGAAATGAAATCTGTGACTTTATAGTCATTGGTGATGTTATGTAACCAACAGAACCAACCCTACAATATAATTTAAAAAGAGAATAATAAGAACTTCTTTTGACTCTCAGCTCAACCTGTTCATTCAGAGAACCTGTAATTAGAGAATTAATTGCTGGATGAAGGAATGATTTTTAAAAGAACTAAAAATTAAA
Organism: Mirounga leonina; assembly: GCF_011800145.1. Classification (NCBI taxonomy): domain Eukaryota; kingdom Metazoa; phylum Chordata; class Mammalia; order Carnivora; family Phocidae; genus Mirounga; species Mirounga leonina. The sequence continues at coordinate 27,167,606 of NW_023270839.1, read as the reverse complement.
AGAGAAATAAATTATAAAATTTTATTGAGCTTAATAATGTAACTTATTTGCAATAGATAATGGAGGGTTTTTTTTAAAGTTTCTGCAAATATGAAGCATATTTTCTACAGAGTAAAAGAAGATACGTTAATTTTTTTTTCATAGATCCCGGGATTCTTCTGCACTTCCAGTCAAACGACTCTGGCATTTCCTTGTTAAACAAGAAGTCCTTCAAGAGACATTTATTAGATATATTTTCACGAAGAAAAGAAAACAGAGTGAGGTATTTTGAAAAAAATTTTTCTGTGTAGTTTTTGTTTAGTTTTAACATTTCTAATGAAGTCAGTGCTTGATTCACTTTTTGGTTGGAACTTACTATCTTTCATACCTTATGCATAATAGTTTATTTACCAGACTACAGTGAATCTCTTTTATAAGATAAAATCTTATAATTTTCATTTTAGAACAATGAAGCCAACATAGACCCCTTGGTAAATCATATATAACTAAGTGAAAGTTGGTCCTTCTTGTGCAGTACTTGCCATTGGGCTTTTACAAATACTAAATACTGTGATGGATGATTTGGGTAATTTAATATATAAATGAGTGTACTCTATATGATGATTATTTGAAAATCATTTAATTGGAAATCTAACATAGCCCTTTAAAAGCATCTTATTTATTTAGCACTTAGAAATGAACAGGATAAACTTTAGAAGCAAGAAATTCAGGATAATTTTGTGAAGGAGAATAAACTACAGAAATACCAATACGAGATGAAGGAAGTTTGCTTTTACAAAGTGAGGCAGAGGTTCTGCTTTGCACAGTGATTTTTAAGCTGAATATAAATTAATGTAATGCCATACAGGGTTCAAGAAGAATCAGGAACTTGGGAGACTAGGACTTTAGAACTTAAAAGTTGCCTCTTCCTTCTTAAATGAGGGGTGCACAGATCTGTTCTATGAGCATATCAGTCCTACATACCAGGCTACTTAATGAGGGTAACGGGCAGTGTTCAGAGTAGAGTATCAGATGAGATTAAAGATATGGTAAACAAAATCTATGAGAAAAGAGTAACGAATTATATTTCACTTAGGAAAGTGAAAGGTGAGAGGGACAGTTTACATGGCTCAGTTTCCCAAGGTAAAATACAGAACTGCATCTCCGTTTCCCCCCATACCTGGAGTGGCAGAACCTCCCCGATTCATTCTTTTCGTTAGTCACCCATATCTAGATGGTAATTGTGGTCAGCCCTTGTGAATGGTCATTTATTTTCTGTATGGATTTAATATTATGTATCTAAATGAAGAAGTAGGTGAAATGAGCTGTGGGGATTCTTTGGAGTCTTAGAAGCTTTTTTCGATAACAAAAGATCCAGATGGTATTGAAATCATCGGTGTGCTGGGTTTTGTTAGGGAAATCGTAGAGTCAAATTCTCTTTTGTTCAGTCGACTGTTTATTTCCTGTGGTGATGCTGAGTCCAAATTCCGTAGAATAAGGTCTAGAAATCTAAGAAATAGGTTTAACATAAAAGATATTTGCTCAGTTAGGACTCTCTTATTCCCAGAAAGCCAGTTCACTGAAGGATCAATTTTTTTGAGTGTTTAGTTCTTCAGATTATTAAATGTAATGATTGATTGAAAACATACTTTAATTATTCATGCGGTTTGTAGTGGTGGTTTGGTTGGATTGTCAGAGCCTCGGAGTGCTGTGGGAAGCCAGGGTTCTGGGTTGCTGGGACCCTCAGACTTGTCCTTCAGGATCTGTTCCCTCAGGTTTCTTTCTTCTTTAACTAAGTCTCTCCCTTTCCTGCCCCTTAGTCTCTGTGTTCTTGGGATCAGCAGCCCATGCTGTGTGTTCTCTCTTCAAATTTTCTAACAGCAGAGGGTCTCCATGAAGAGGGAGGTGGGATACAGATAAATTGAACATTTCTTAAAATGCTCTGTAAGCATTGGTTGGCTCCACAGATGGGAAGTACGTGGTGGGACTTTGGATGGGAGGAAGAATTTTTATTATGTACCCCTTTTGTACCTTTTGAATTTCAAATTATTGAATAGAATTACTATCTTGTCCAGTGCTATCCAGTAGAACTTTCTGTGATAATGGAAATTTTTATCAGTTCTATACAATAGTTAGCAGCCACATATGGTTACTGGACACTTGAAATGTGGCTAGTGTGACTTAATTTTGTTTAATTTAAATGGTCATATATGATTAATGGCTATTGTACTGAATAGCACAGATCTGCTGAAAATTTGTTTTCATTAAGGAAAAAATTGAAAAAATGTTAAAGCTGTTAAGACAAAATAAAAACTGGTCATTAAGCTCAGAAATATGGAACATTTATCAAAACTACCCACTCAGTGAGAGTGTTTTATTTCTTTAAATCGTTAAATGGGATTTTGGTACTCGAAAATTTGATAAATTCAGTAAATTGATTGACAAACTAATCCTAAAAATTCTAAAATGTTGCCTCATTTTTAAAAATTACTTAGAAAATTCTCCTGAGAAATGCTGAAATTTTAGATATATTCATAAGAAGATATTTTTACTCCTTGAATATATTAAAGAAGAATATTCTATAAGACAGTTTTTTGCGAAATCAATAAATGGTGCAAACTCAGCTACTCGATTAAAGGCAAACAGGTCGTTCAGCAGTTTGGCTTTTGCTGAGTGGGTCTTGCACACATTTGCCTTTCTGTCATTGTCCACCGCAGCAGCCCTGGGCAGTCGCTGAAGGCATGCACAGAGAATTTGGCCTTTTTGGCTAAAAGTGAAGCAGTCACTTCAAGAGGTATTAGGAGGAGTGTGTTGCTCTGACCAAACCTTCACAGGTTTCCACAACTATTATTTCTGATCGTAGCTGTCCCTAATGACCCTGTCATCAACCAGGAGCAAGCTGTTTATGTGATTTCTTTCCTGTGCCCCATTTTATCAAATATTTCTTTACGTATAAGGAGAAAAATTTGATTATAGTAAACAGTTGATGGGAATTCTAATCCCTGACTCCTCCTTCATGGATATATTTCTTATGAGTAAGAGTGAAATAATTCAGTACTTTGAATCTGCGTTCAGAAATAGTTTTAATTTGTATTTGGAGTAACCCCCTGTAAGATAGGAATCTATGTAGTATAGAATGCATCTTTTCGTTCAGGTAGGTCTTATTTTTAGAGATTGCAGTGTAAGTTAGGATTTTAAGTTACATAACTGGTACGCCAATAACTAATTTTTAACTATGCTAGCCATCTTATTTTGAAACAATCTTTATATATGTAATAGTCACTTTAACTTGAATTTTGCTTGCTTTGCTTTGTGTTCATCTGAAGACATCATATTTACTCAGTTTTTCTTTCTTGATTTTGTGCTTTTAAAAGGAAAGTTTACACATTCATTTTTACCATCTTTAAGTTATGGATTGACCATTTCACTTTGAAATTTTTCATTCTTTTTATAATTTCGTTTCATGCATGTGTTTTGTGTTTGTGACATGTGGTGTTATTTAGTCTGTAGAAGAACATGTGGAACAGGTCAAACAAAACTGCGTAGCGGAAGATTCCCGCAGCAAGGTAGTAGTCCATGCTCTTGTACTTTGCTCATTCTCAGAGTTCAAGGAGCTAACCTTCATCTCTAGTACTAACCATGTTGGCTAATCAGAATGCTCATTGCTCCCATACACCTCAGTGGCCTGGGGTAGGAAATTCTCCACTGTTTCCAACTTGCTCTTCCTAAGCATCGATGCTTTTCTTTCCTTCTTCCTGTGACATCTTCATGTCTCCCCCTTTCCAGTCTGTCCTTAAACATGGTGGTTTTGTCTTTCCTCAATTCTGCATCTTCTTTCCTTCCCATCATCTTTGACCCTAAGCCAGTGTACCTTTTTCTCATCCATCTCCTTTGTCCCTTTCTGTTCTTTCCAACTTTTCCTTATTCCTGTCTCAGCACCCTATCTTAAAATGTTTAATTTCTTATATGACTCCTTTGTCTTAATGTCTTTTTCCTCCACTCTGCCTCCTGATGCACACACATTCTTACCACAGTGTCTGCACGCTTTTGGAAGAGATGCAAGTGGCATTTTGCTGTTACAAATACTAATGAAAACTATGCTAGCCATCTTTCATGACAGTTAATCAGTATCCCAATGGAAATCTTTATAATTGGGGTGATTACAGGACATCAGAGAATTTAAGCTAACTCCAAAGCTAAGTCTCAACATACTAAAATTACTGGTACTTTTTTTCTTGCTGTTGCTGTTACATTTTCTTCTTATCCTTCTTTTAAATTTTGTGGAATGTGTGTATGTCTCACGCATTGCTACATGACAACTGAAACTGTCAATAAACATTTTGTAGGTTGAAGCTGACCTGGGCTATCCAGGTGGAAAGGCAAAAATCATTCATAAGGAATCGGATATGATCATGGCATTTTCCATTAATAAGGTAAAAGCTTTAGTCATTATAAAGATTGTACTTTTTTTAATTAGTGAAATTGCTCAAATTACTGACTCTGCTTTGTAGGCGAACTGTAATGAAATTGTCTTGGCTTCAACACACGATGTACAAGAACTCGATGTTACTTCCCTGTTGGCCTGTCAATCATATATATGGATTGGAGAAGAATATGACCGAGAATCCAAAAGGTTAGTCTGTCTTGTGTAGTCCATCTAAAAATGAGGTTTTCTTAAAGAACCCGTTAAATGGTTATGCCCATGACTTGAATTATCTTGAAAAGCATGTATGTCTTTCCCTTTATTTGGATAGGAAACAAACATAATTGGTTTAGCTGCCAAAAAGAGGTTCTTCTTACATCAATGAACAAATGACCCATACTTCTTCCATTAGACATGGAACTATTCATAGTGTTGGAGTCAGAATAATCCCCAATACCAAAGCCTAATGCCGTAAATACAGCATTGACATTTAACCCCAAAGAAATGTCAGGAATTACATAGTATTCAGTAAATTCGGCTGATTTGGATAATTAAAGCAAAAAGTAGAATACACCAATATATTAATTAGACTGATAAGTCACATTTACTGAGTAATTTTCAGTGTGTCTTCTTGATTACCACCTGACAAGCATACCCTTTTTACAGATAAAAATGTAGCCAACTTTACTTTTCAGTAATGCTATGGATACTGCACCAACAGTATTTTGCAACACTTTCCTATTTTGGGGATCCTCCTCCATGTTTGCCTTCCCTCTTGCTTTTCTACAGATTCTTGGACATTTTATGTGCTTGGGAAATGGTGCATCATAGCTTCTCTCCTTGGTCTGTTGGGTTTTCTGTTTTGTTAGTATAAATATTACTATAGAGTTGATGTCAGCATATAATATTACTTCAGAGTTGATGTAACCATGTAATATGATACAGTCCATCATAAAAATTTAACATTTTTATGTGATGATTACTAATACTTGAAGAAATTTTTAAACTCAGATTTCTTTAAAATGTATGAATCTCCCATCCAAGTACTAACCACCCTGAACACGTGAATCTGATACATGGGATATCTGTATTTGAAGAGACCTTATATAATCTTTTTCTAGACATGATAAAAGAGTATTTGTGTTAAATCCTTCAAAACATTTATTCCAACTTGTGCAGCAGTAAAACTGCCCCCAGACAACATTAAATTTATAAGTTTTGTCTAAAGGGAAAAAGTTAACCAGTACTAAAATTGCCTATGGCTAGGAATTACACCTAAGTTTTTCTTAAGGGTATTCATTATTTATAAGTAAAAACCTGTGGGTACATAAGAAGCTCTGTAATTGGAATTTGTATTATGAGAAAATGGAACTTTCACAGTAACACATAAATGTTTTTCACAGTTCAGATGATATTGATTACCGTGGTTCCACTACAACTCTTTATCAAGCCAGTGCAACAGGCTATTCAGCAGGTCAGGTGCGTCCACCTTCACCTCTGCCGTGGCTGGGCAGTGGGCAGACCAGCACTGGAGCCAGTGTGGTATGTTACTTACTATTAAGTGTGGTTTCTGGGTATGGACTCACCCAAAAATAAGTTGAAATCATTTTGACTTGGGAATGATCCTAAAGATCAGGGGCAGTGACTAGTTAGTACTCCGTAATAATAATAGCTAAGATGTTGTGACTTTCTTTGTGTCAGGTACACGCTTTCCTTCACAACAACCCTAGGTGGTAGGTGCTTTTATTATCTCCCATTATCATTTTATAGATGAGCGAACTGAGAAGCACCAAGTGGTAAAGCAGAGACAAAGAGGAGTTGTGTCTACTGCAGGTGTTTGAAAAATGTGTCTATAACGTTGTTGTTAGTCACTGTAGTTGAAGGGGTCCTGTTCTCATGTTCTGTTCTGAAGAATCTGCAGATACTCCTCAGTGTCCTCAGGGAGGGCACTTGGAGGAGAGTTCTCTTAATCACTCGATGAAGCCGCTTGGTATCTGCCTGGTCCATATGGGCCAGGGCTACGCTCGTGAGTGACTGCTTCCACAGCCTGTTCGGACAAGTGTCATATGTGAAGTGGTTCAGAAAACCCACAACAGGTCATATGTTAGTAATAATCCAGTTGTGAGAGAATAAAGGTTATGAGAATTAGAGTTGGCCTGAAGCATATTCTTCCTTGTCTCTTCTGTGATGCACAAAATGAATTTGTCTTTTATCTTCTTTTAAAGCTTATGAAAAGGAATCTACATAATGTTAAGAGAATGACCTCCCACCCAGTCCATCAGTATTGTAAGTGTTTTGTGACCCAGAGCATTGTAAATGGCCTCTGTCATTCTGAAATTCATTTATAGAATGGGAAATATTGGAACTCTGTAGTTTTTTCATTTCTTATTTTCTGCTTTTCCTTTTGTTTCAGATCTTACAGGTGCTCAGGATGGCAGTGTACGAATGTTTGAATGGACACGACCTCAGCAACTTGTCTGTTTCCGCCAAGCCGGCAACGCAAGAGTTACCAGATTATATTTTAATTCACAAGGCAACAAGGTTGGCTCTTGGGGCTTACTGCTAAATTCATCTGAAAAAGATATTTATGAGTAGATGGTTAGTAAAACTACATCTGAGAACCAGTTCAGTGACCTGGATTTAAGCTGGGCAGGCAGTTTATTGGGTTCTGCTTATACACTCCTCTTGGCTCCCAACAAAGCACAGATCTTCAAAATTTTGTATGGATCAGTCATCCATTTAAAGATATTGAATACTGTGAAGGTAAAGAACTCTTTCTGTTGAGTGTGTTGGTGGTGCCTCTAAGCTCAGTCAAGCACCTGAGAAAAACCTTCCAGTTTCTTACTAAATTATCTTAGAGATGTTTGGAGGGAAATGAAGTAGGTGTGGAAAAGCACTTAAATAAGGTTGCAGGATATTTATGGTGCCTGACTTTCATAGGAACTACGGTAATAGAAATAGGTGTAGGCAGAATGTTGAGTGAGGTTTGAGTGACTCTCCATCAGTGATTTTGCCTTCGATATGCTTACTAAGAGGCTGTGTTTTTTTATGCCATTCTTACAGTGTGGTGTTGCAGATGGAGAGGGTTTTCTGAGTATCTGGCAAGTAAACCAAACGGCATCGAATCCTAAACCTTACATGGTAGGTATCATTTGGCATTCCCCAAGCACAGAGAGAGGCTGCTTTGTTTACGAAGCGTCTGTTTCAGACACTGACTCTCATTGGAGATGTTGAGGAGGAGACACCTCTGCCCAGCAGCACAGCACCCATTATTGCCCTAGTTTAAACCGAAATGACTTTGCTTTTCAGAACTTGAAGGATGACTATTACATTTGAAAATGTTCAGGGGATTTCCCTGTGAGTGGTCCTACTTTTTTGAAAACTCTAACTTCTTGATAGATTTTTAATATAGTACCTAAAATGAATCACCACAAAATTCTAACAGGTTTTGTGTATTCTAATTTGCTTCAGAATTTTTCTTACTAAATTAACAAATCCCAGTATGTTCATTCATTAATCCAAATCGTATTAAAACATTTGGTGGTGCAGACAAACCTATCTTTACCTGGTGGGGGCTCAGGTAGAGTAGGAGGGCTGGAAGGTAGTGCCGTCTTGTACAGAGCTTCAGGCTTCATATATGTTAATTTTCTTTTCTAGACTATATATATATGGTTTTAGTTATGTATATGAGACAAGATATTTCTCTTGAATTAGTACCCTGTAGACTATCATAAAGTCTTTACAGAAATGGAAGTGATCTTGAATCTATCCTTTTGCCTTCACTCGGATCAATACCATGATAATTCCAAACAGAAGAATGTCTATTTTAAAATACCTGGACACCCTCCTGGGTCTTTGCCTCCAAATTTCTATTCATTCACTTGATCCAACAAGCGAAGTCATGCCTGCCTCAGTAAATCATTTCCCACAGTGCTGGAACATCTTTAGGAGTGGTTTGGGGCAGCTGTAAGCCTGTAGATAATTTGCAGGACCACTTTTGACCTTGTTTTTATTATTGCTAACGGTCTTCAAGTGGAAGGAAAGAGATGGTAAGGAAGGTGGATGTTTGCATTAGGTTACAAAGTTAATTTGACTTGAGCTCTTCACACTGTAGTCTAAGACTACGAGATGGGCATGTAGGAGTTTCCCTCCTTGGGTCATTATTGTTCATTATGATTTATATTATTATGTAAGATTTATTAGATGTATTTGAGATCATTAGCAGTGAGTTTGATTGGGCCCTTAATGTAATTAAATGGTTAGGTTAAGTTCATCCTGTTCCTTTGTTAAAGGGTTTCTTTTTTAGATTATCTAATTCCATATTTCTTACTATTCCCGTTTTAAAATACCATTGGATATTAGCTAAATAATATGCAAATGATAGCTAATGCTCTTCTCACTTATTCTCTATTCTCGATGTTTAACGATGGTTCTTAGTTCCCGCGTATGCTGCTAGCAGAACTGTGTGTGTGTGATTGCGGATTGTCTGGGCTTCTAGGTAACATCACTTGCGCTTTGTTTCTCATAGAGTTGGCAGTGCCACAGTAAAGCCACAAGTGACTTCGCATTTATCACCTCTTCAAGTCTGGTTGCCACATCTGGACAGTCCAATGACAATAGGTAGGTTGACAGAAGCATCATAAGAAATAAGCAGAAAGGTATTCTGCTGCAAAGTATGGACTTTTTTACTTAGTAGAGTTTTTCCACCTCGTGAATACAAAAACTTTCTCAGTTTTCCTTACCAAGAAGAAACAAGTACTCCTAATGTAGACTCTCAATAAGCATATGTAATTATGTTAAAGCTTCCTTTTTTTTTTTTTTGCTGTTGACAATGTCTTGAGACTCTGTAGCCATCGTGCTGGATATTTTCTTTGACCTGACACTGCTGTCATTGGCAACACATGCCATGAATAAAACCTCTCATTTACTGGCAGTGGTTACCCCTGGGGGTCAGAAGCATCCCTTCTCCCCAGGAAGTTGTGCCTCAGTTTCCCTGGAGTGGTAATGGAAAAATGAGGGGTTGGGGGATGAGATGGCAGAGACACATGTGAGATAGAACTGTGCAGTTCGAAAAGGATAAACTCTTCGCTTCTATCCTCGTCCTAGTTGAGAGTCATTGCTTTATGAATACGAGTGAACAAAAAAGATAGTAAGATGCAATGAGTAAAAATATTTGACTTGAAGTCAGTAACAAAAAACACATCATGAACCATTGTTGTGTTTTCTTTATAAGAAATGTATGCCTTTGGGACACATTGATATCACCTGGAAACAGCCTCATTCATGGTAAGTGAGTTAAGGTCTGTGATTTTTAGTACACTATGAAGGAATGCTTTCCTGGTTTTATTCTAACCAGTGAGTGTTTATTCATGGGTTATAAATGAGTATCTTGCTGAGGGTAGCTATCCAGCTAGCATAGAATGGTCTTTATTTTGTATTCTATTTGGAAAATAGGACATGGAGATTCCTTTTTAGGAATTAGTTGCAAAATATTTGAGCTCAGTAGAAAGGAGGTATTTTAAAGAATTATACCTAACTATAAAATAAATAAAAGTTAATCTTATAAGAACAAGAAATACGAACAATGCCACTTAAATATTATTCCTTTTAAGACTGTTTTTCCAATTGGTGTCCAAGAGAGCCCTTTTTCCTGTGATGCTGTTGAGAGAAGGCTCCATGCTCCAGTACATTTGGGTTAAACATAGTTTTACAGAAAGATTTTTCAGTCTTTTTTTGTACTGATACACGTTTTGAAAGTATAGTTATTTCTCCATTTTATTTGATTGCAAATTGTTTTTCTGTGAAGAATTAACAACTGTTAAAAGATTTACCACATACTGGTTTAAGGCTTTAATTGTATTAAAATGCAGAGGATCTTGGGACAGCTAACTCCTCACCTTGTAACGAGTCATTTTCACACAACTGTAGTTGAGTTTGTGACTTACCTGACACGAACTTGTGATGAGGCTGTCTGGGCAGAAACGAGGAAAGGGTAGATACTTGTCCTGGTGGGCATTAATGTGCTGGCTGAACGGCTCATTGAGAAGCTTGGTCTCCTCTGCACTTCTTGCTTCTACAGGCTTCTTGCGAGGCAGCGTAACTGAGCTTGGGCTTAACATTTAAACTTCCTGCATGTGTTTTCATATTGAGATTATGGATAAGAACCTTTTTTCTGTCATTGCTTGGGATCTTTTTTTAATACTTGGATCATGATTACAGAAATTAAAATGAAAAATTTGTCAGTAGTTTCTGTGTTATTTAAATGTACATTTAAGCCTTACCAGAATTGTCAGGATAGAAATTGTCTGGGAAAGACGTCTGGTGTTTTCCTTCTTCAGGTTTCACATGCCACGATCATGGCGCCACAGTCCTTCAGTATGCGCCCAAACAGCAGCTCCTAATCTCTGGAGGTAGGAAAGGCTGTGTCTGCATTTTTGACATCAGGCAGAGACAGCTGATTCACACATTCCAGGCACATGACTCCGCTATTAAGGCTCTGGCTCTGGATCCTTGCGAGGAATATTTTACTACAGGTTCAGCAGAAGGTAACATAAAGGTGAGCCGGTACAAGAAGTTGGAAGGTGCTGAATATTATCTGTAGATGCTGTCAAGACCGGGGAACAGAAACTCCCCTGCACTCTTTGGTCTCTCTGTCTTTTCTAACAACTTACCCTTTGTGTTTTTACTCTTTTCCAACAGGTTTGGAGGCTGACGGGCCATGGCCTGATTCATTCCTTCAAAAACGAACATGCTAAGCAGTCCATATTCAGAAACCTTGGGGCTGGCGTCATGCATATCGACATCATCCCGGGCAACCGGATCTTTTCCTGTGGGGCCGATGGCACACTAAAAACCAGGGTGTTGCCCAGTGCTTTTAACATCCCCAACAGAATTCTTGACATTCTCTAGACTTCAGGATCGGGGCTTTATTTTTATAAACATTTCAATTAAAATACACTGTAGTAATGAATAGGCATTTCTGCTTCCCAAGCAGCTGTTCACACACTAAAAACAATGCAGAGAATCTCTGTGTGGAATCTGAGACTGACCCAAGCTGAGCGTTGCCCATACAGGTTGGTAGAATGACTGTGCATGTACTTTGTTATCATGCTGACATACTTTAAAACAAAACAAAACCCTAGTGTTGTATGAAGGGTAGCTATTCTTTACAGCCTTTAGCGAACCTGATTCAGAAAACATTTGAGGTTAGAAAGTTAGCCTGTCAGTAAGTTATAATAATGGGAAGGACCTTTATACCAAATTAAGGAGGAAAATGTTGCTGGTTCAGGTTTTTCTTCCTAGTCTTACCACTGATGGAAGCATGCCCGCAGGCTCCTGTGTTCAGGGAAGGATAGTCACGAGGTGTGAGAAGCTCTAGATCACCAGAAACCTTTTCTGCTGTGGCACAGGGTGCAGTGACTAGTTCTCTGCTGGGAGAGGTCATTTCCATTCTTTCCTGCTAATTATTTTTCCTGTTAGTGTTTTTACTGAGCTAGTACTGTAACTTGCAAATGAGTGCAAATTTAAATGCAACGTTTTCCTTACAATTCGCACACTCACATTTTTTTGGACTGCTAGTTTTTCTATTTAAATATCTGCCTTCATGTTAGGAATGTAATATGTGAACATGACATATTTGTAGTTGACCAAACATACCAGTTTAGTACTTTTTCTTTCAGGGTTAAACACCCGCCACATTTAAGGCTATGTTGAAACTACACCAATAGAGCATTTCATATCATAATTTAAATGAATGTTGGGCTTTTTGTGGCCAGTTAATAGTTGATGAGATTGGTGATATTATTTATTACCACAGCCTATTGTATAAACTATGCAGAGTTAAAATATTATTTGCTTATAAATTATTAGCCAGTGTTGTCATATTTTGATGTACCTCCTTGGTTATGACCAAAAAATGTTCTTGAGATATTGAAACCAATGTCTGTGTGTTTAAATGTTTACCAGCAAATTGTCTCATCATGTTAATGAGAATGTTTAATTCCTGTGTGGTAAATAGTAAAATATAATGGCATAAAAGCACCTTTCTCTGAAGGCGATGTGATGTTCGGGCTGTGAAATACATATGTAAAAGAAAAATAAATGTTATTTGTTAGAGTTTTACCTTAGTTTGGTCTGGCCTTCTTTAAAAGTATTTTTAGCTACTTACCCATTTTAAATTTGAGTAAATCTTTGTTAAAAGAATTTTTAAGCTACTAGGCTCTTCATTTATTCACAGATATTTACTGAGTACTTTCTGTAGCAGAAGCCATTCTAGGAAATGGGATGCAGTGGTGAGCCAGACAGAAGGCACTCAGCACTGGGATTTGGTTGGGTAAGAACTAACGTGACTGTACCTTGTCTCGCTTATTGAATTAAATGCTGATTTTGGTGCTGACCCTGGTGAAGGAGCTGAGCTGGGAATAGTGCTTATGTGGAGTCAAGGTGAGGGAAGGAGGATGTCTGAATACATAGAAACACCAATTTGACAAAAAGTACAAATATATACATACACTTACCACAGTTTAGTATGCAGTAAGCTGTGTGTGTTGCATCTTCTCCATCTTTGTATCTATTATACTAAGTAGTACAGCCAATCCAGACGATCTGCAAGAGAATAGAATTTTGAAACAAATTCAGACTTTCGCAGTAGCTGCCACCTTCTTTGAGCTGTTGCTTCACAGTAATCTGGCATATGTCATAATACTTTGTTTTTAAAAAGTTTCAAATACATTTTTAGAAGTTCTAGGTTTGTAAAGAAAAAGTGAGCCAATACTAGGGTTTCCATTTACTCACCACCCCCCACCCTCCGCCGTTTCCCTTACTAAGGTTTCGCATTTGTGTGATATTTGTTAGTACTAATGAACCAGTACTGGTGGATTATATTACGCTTCACCCTTTGTGCTGTACAGTTCAGTGCGTTTTAGCAAATGTATAATGTCATGTATCCATTACAGAATCATACAGAATAGTCTTCATTGCCCTGCAAGTCCCCTGTGTTCATCTCTTCATTCCTCCCTTTTCTCCCAACCCCTGGCAGTCACTGATCTCTCTACTGCCTTTCCTGGAACGTCCTATACGATTGGAATCCTATACGATGCAGCCAGTTCAGATTGTCTTCTTGCGCTGAGCAATATGCGTTAAAGTTCTTTCCTCTTTGGCTTGGTAACTCATTTTTTGAAATCACTGAATATTCCATCTATGAATATCCTGGTTTATCCATGCACCTTTCAAGGACATCTTGATTGCTCCCAGTTTTTCAAGGTGCTATAAACATTTGTCTGCATGTTTGTGTGTAGACCTCTAAGTTTTCAGCTTTGTTGGGTAAATACCCAAGAGTGAGATTGCTTGATCTTATGGTAAGACTAGCTCTGTGAAAAACTGCCAAACTGTTTTCCAAAGTCACTGCACCAATTTGTATTCCTAGCAACAGTGAAGGAATTCTGTTGAGAGTTCCTGAATTCTGAGAGGTCCTGTTTGACATCCTCATGAGCTTTGGTGTTGTCAGTGGGATTTTAGCCATCATAGAAGACATTACAGTGGTATCTCATTGTTTCAGTTTGCAGTTCCCTAATGATACAGGATGTTAAACATCTTTTCATCTGTGTGTTTTCTTTGGTGAGGTGTCTCTTCAGCTCTTTTGCCCATTTTTTAATTGGGTGGTTCTCTGTTGAGTTTTAAGAATTCTTCATGTATCTAGAATGCAAATTATTTTATCAGGTATGTGTTTAGCCAATATTTTCTTCCAGTCTGGGGCTTAGCTTTTCATTCCCTGAAGGGTGTCTTTTGCAGAGCATAAGTTTTTAATTTTAATAAATTCCAACTCCTGTTTTGCTTTCATGTATCATGGTTTTGCTGTTATGTGTAAAAACCGATAAAAAAACCCGGACAATGTCAACTAGATTACCTGCTTTCTCATCTTCTAGAGTTTTTATATTTAGGTCTATGATCCATTTTGAATTGTTTTTAAAGACCTGTGTCTAGATTCATTTTTCTGCTTGTGAATGTCCAATTGTTCTCACACTTTTAGAAAGACTAATCTTTCTTTCTCCACTGAATTGTCTTTGCTCCTTTGTCAAATATCAGTTGACTGTATTGGTGTAGACCCATTTCTGGACTCTATTCTGCTGATCTATTTGTTCTTTTGCCAGTACCATACTGTCTTGATTACTGTAGCTGTATAGTAAATCTTGAAGCATTTTCTGCACCTATTGATTTATCTGATTTTTTTTCTTTAGCCTACTGATATGATTATGTTAATTGATTTTTAAACATTGAACCAGTCTTACAAAAAAACTAGAATAAATCTCAATCATGGTTTATAATTCTTTGCATGCATTTCTGGATTCAGTTTGCTAATATTTTATTGAAGATTTTTTCCTCTTTGCAAAATAGAGAAATCCGTCTGTAGTTTTCCTGTCTTGTAATGTCTTTAGCTGGTTTGGTATTAGATTAAGAGTGGCTTCATAGAAGGAGTTCAGAAGTAGCTCTGCTTCAGTTTTCTCAAAGATTTTAAATAATAGGTCTCATTTCTTCAAATATTTGATAGGATTCACCAATGAAACCATCTGGGCCTGGGGCTTTCCTTTTGGAAGGTTATTAATTGTTGATTCTGTTTCTTTAATAGATATAAGCCTATTAAACAGATACTTCTTTCTCATTTTGTGAATTCTGGTACGTCATATGTTTCAAAGAATAGGTCCATTTCATCTAAATTATCAATTTTGTGGGCATAGGTTCTTAATATTTATTTTCTTTTTAATATACATGGGATCAGTAATGAGGACCCCTCTTTCATTTCTGATATTAGTACTTTGTGTCTTTTATTTTCTCAGCCTAGCTACAGCTTTATCATTTTTTTTAAAAAAGATTTTTTTAAGTAATCTCTACACTCAACCTGGGGCTCGATCTCATAACCCTGAGATCAAGAGTTGCACACTCCACTGACTGAGCCAGCCAGGTGCCCCTACAGGTTTATCATTTTAATTGAATTTTTCAAAGAGCCAGCTTTTGGTTTTATTTACTTTCTCTATTGATTTCCTGTTTTTAATTTCACTGACCTCTGTGCTAATTTTTATTTTTCTTCTACTTTTGGTTTGCTCTTATTTTTGTAGTTTCCTAGAGTAGAAACTTAGATAACTGATTTTAGATCTTCTTTTTAATCAATGCATTCAGTGCTGTAAATTTCCCTCTAAAAGCAATGCTTTTGCCAAGCCCCACAAATTTTGATGTTATGTTTTCATTTGCATTGAGTCCAACATATTTACTCTCTGAGACTTCTTTGAGTTGTGGTATTTAGAAGTGTGTTTAATCTCAAATATTTTAGAATTTTCCACCTGTCTTTGTCATTGACTTCTAATTCAACTTCATTTTAGTCTGAGAGCATACTCTGCTTGATCTCTATACACTGACATGTTAAGGTGTGATTTACAACCCAAAATTTATCTTAGTAAATGTTCCATTTTTACTTGAGAAGAATGTGTATTGTTGTTAGATGATCTAATTTTTAAGTGTCAATTAGGTCCAGTATTGGTGGTGCTGTTAAGTTCAACTATATTCTTACTGATTTTTCTGTCAATTACTGATAAAGGGGTGAAGCCTCCAACTATAGTAGTGGATTTAGCAACTTCTCCTTTCACTTCTGTTAGTTTTTGCCTCCTATATTTAGATGCTGTGCTGTTAGGCATGTTCATGTCAAGGACCATGGACTCCTTTAGCATGTCTTGTTTCTCTTTATTCCTATCATATAGTCGGCTTTGTCTGAAATTAATAAAGCTGCTTTAGCTTTCTTTTGATTTGTGTTAGCATGGTTTTAGCTTTCTCTTTCAATTGATCTGTAGTTTTATATTTTAAGTGGATCTTCGTGTTTGTTTAATCCTAGCTGTCTTATTGGTTTATTTACAGTTTACCTTTAAAGTGATTATTGATACCATTGTATTAGTATCTATTATGTTCATAACTTTGTTGCACTTTCATCATACTCTTTTTGCCTTATTTTAATTGAGCATTTTAAATTATTCCATTTTATTTTCTCTTGTTATATCAATTATCTTTTTAAAAAGGAGTTTAAGAGTTGTCCTAGAGTTTGCAGTGTACTTTTAAAACTAATCTAAGCTATTTTCAGGTAATCTTACACCACATCATAGGGAGTGCAGGGACATTATAACACAGGATTCCCAGCTGCTCCCTCCCATCACTGTAACACTGCTCTGATTTATTTCCTTGTCTGTAATCCCGATACATTGCCACTGTTATTACTTCGAAAAGTTACCTGTTAGGTCAGTTATGAATAGGAAAAAAAGTTTCATTTTACCTTCACTTATTTCTTTTCTAATGCTCTTTCATTCTCGATGTAGATGTTTCTGCCCCATATAATTTTCCATCTCTCTGAAGTACTTCTTTTAACATTTCTTCTAAGGCAGGCCTACTGGCAAAAGAGTCTCAGTTTTTACTGATACGAGAAAGTCCTTTCTTCACTTTGGAAGGACAACTTTACTGGATACAGAATTCTATAGAATTCCACCCCCTACCCCCCCCCAATGCTTTAAATAGTTCATTCTTTTCTTCCTTCCATGGTTTCTGAAAAGGAGTATGACATAATTCTTATTCCTCTACTTACCTTAAGAAGTTGGTGGGCTTCTGATGGCAAAACCCACAAACATGTGGAGTCCATTAAGACGGGGCTCCAGGAGTTTTTAACTTGCAAGCTGGTCCATACTCAGCCTCCAGGAATTTCTTAATTACCTTTTAAGTGTTCCTACCAGTGACTGGCTCTATCAGCTTCAGCTCGAAGTAGGCTGTCATTCCCTGTATCTGCAGGTCTCTTCAGTGTTTGGAGTGGCAGTTTACCCTGGGTTTTCACATCCAGACTCTAATGGATCTAAGAAAATATGTTGATTTTATATTCTGTGCTTTTTTCTTAAGATAAGGACAGGAATGATGACTTCCAAGCTCTGCACATTCAGGCTGAGACTGGAAGTTCTACTTTGTGTTTTTATAAGCATTATAAACTGTTTCTATAGCTAAAATTTTACTGTGCCATGGTATAATTTATATAAAGTTAAATTTGCATGAGTCAATGTTATGTACCCAGAGTACTCATATATTTGGGCTCCACTGGAAATTTTAGAGGATATTGTGATGCAATTATGATGGTATTTTCTCCAGAGAAATGATGATTATTTATGGATTACTTGCTGTACACTAGCCCTGGGCTAAGCAACTTACATAGATTATCTCACTCCCAAAACAAACCTATGAAGCATTATGTCTATTAGAGATAATGCATTTTTAAAATCCCTATTTTTCAAATGAAAATAGTTTGAGACTTAGAGAATTAATTTAACTCAGTAGTATAAAGATTCTAAATTAGTTTGACTCCAGAGTTCACACCCACTTAACCCTACATTATAAACATTCCCCACAGATTCCCTGAAGCTCCTCACAGAAACATAAGCTAGGCATATATTAGTAGGCAGATCTTTGAACTCCATGGGAGATTCTTTAACATAAGCTATGTGTACACAAAAGCTTAGCACCTGAAGCAGGCAAAAACAAATCAAAAACCTTTGACTTACCTCCTACCCAAAACTCAAATCTGAGTCTTGGCTCCTATGTTGCTCCAGAGTAAAGGAGAGTATACACAATGATGAGAAGAGCCAGAGGGAAAAAGCTTGTGAGATTTTATTACCCCAATCCCTAAAGATAAATTGGCCCAGCTCCCCCCCCAGGGTAGATTTCAAGCCTAAATGCTCTGAGAGAGAGATTTCAAAAGGAGGGAGAGAACTTTCTACTGTCAAAGCAGTAAGAAGTTCTAGATTTACCTGCTTACCTGAAACAAACAAACATATACAAAACAATGGTTCTCAAGACATAGAACATCAGGCAGTGGAGGACAGGGATCCCTCAGAGGTGAGCATTATTATTGTCCCAACTTATTACCTGAAGAAAATGTTCAGGCCACCAACAAGGAGGGAAAACCAGGCAAAGCTTGATGGTCTGAGTTAACAAATAGAACTGGGCATCTGGGGAGTGCAAGATAGAGTGGGCTGAGAAGAGGGCTATGAGAGAGGTCTGCAGAATTTCCTCTTCATGTATTCAGCTGAACATGAGTCAGTGCATCTTTAGGAGAAAACTACTGGTGGCCAGGAAAAGAACCACCTGAAAGGATGAGAAGAAACAATTGAATCACACTAAGCTAGAAATAGTTCATACTCTAACCAACCAACCAACCAACCAACCAGGAAACCTCATAATTCACAGGGTGTTAGGTACTCATAAGAGTTTTGCTGCAGTGGGGTGCCTGGGTGGCTCAGTCAGTTGAGCTTCTGCCTTCTGCTCAGGTCATGATCTCGGGGTCCTGGGATTGAGCCCCACGTTGGGCTCTCTGCTGAGCAGGGAGTCTGCTTCTCCCTCTCACTCTCCCTCTGTGCTCTCTCTCTTAAATAAATAAATAAAATCTCTTTAAAAAAAGAGTTTTGCTGCAGTAATGGGACAAAATTAGTGAAAGACACTGCTGTAGTCCCACCTAAGAAATCTAAAAAGGAAAGGATTAAGCTATTTTCAAAAAACTACCAACTCAGAACACAGTTCCAGAATATTTATAGGAATACAAAAAGAACCAGCAAGGTAAAATTCACAATGTTTGACATTTAATAAAAATTACCAAGCATGAAAGGAAGTAGGATAATATGAGCCAACTGAGGAGAAAATTCAGTCCATCAGAAAATGGTCCAGAAATAACACAGGTGACAGAAAATGATATTAAAATAGTTGTTTTAAATACATATATGTCCAAGAAGAGCTTTAGACATGTTAACTGAAGAGAATAAAGCATTTTTAAAAAAATCAAAACTTCTAGAAATAACCTACAGACTGCAATATTTGAGATGAAAAATACCTGGATGGGATTCACAGATTAAACACTGCAGAAGAAAACAGTACTGACTGTGAAAATATAATAGAAATTCCCAAAAGAAACAAACCCTGGAACAAAGTAAACAGCCTCAGTGAGTTGAAGAAAACCATTAAGCAGCTGAATATATGTGTTCTGGGGTTCCTACACAGAATGGGAGGAAAAAATATAATTAAAGAAAGGCTGGGACCCTAAGGGAAGATGGTGGAGTAGGAGGACCCTAAGCTCACCTTGTCCCATGGATGCAACTAGGTAACACATCAGCGTAAATAATCCAGAAAATGACTGGAAGACTGGTAGAACAAACCCCACAACTAAAGGTAGAGAGGAGACCACATCAAATAAGGTGGGGAGGGCAAAGATGCTCAACAAACCATGGCCATCCATGGTCTCGAGGGAGCTGGTGGAGCAGAGAAGGCTGATAAACAGACTATCACACTGGGAAGACGAATCCCCATTTCGTTTGGCTTTGAAAGTGAGAGAGGCCAAATCTTGCAAGTTCTTACAACCATGGGATTTAAAGTCTGGAATTTTAAAAATCAGGCTCAGGGGCGCCTGGGTGGCTCAGTTGGTTAAGCGACTGCCTTCGGCTCAGGTCATGATCCTGGAGTCCCGGGATCGAGTCCCGCATCGGGCTCCCTGCTCAGCAGGGGGTCTGCTTCTCCCTCTGCCCTCTTCCCTCTCGTGCTCTCTGTCTCTCATTCTCTCTCAAATAAATAAATAAATAAAATCTTAAAAAAAAAAAAATCAGGCTCAGCTCTGGGAGAGCCCTAAGGGCATTAGGAAGTGGAGTCTCTGCACTTAAAGGGACAACACAATAAACAGCCAGTGAAAATCCAGCATGGAAGCAGCAGATTGAAAAATGCTGAAGGCAGAAGGGAGAGACAGTGATTTATTCATCTGAGAATGTGGTCCCAAGAGGCAGGGATCTCAAGGAGACCTCTCCAGGAACAAAGGAGCTGGCATGGACCATTTCCCTCCCCTGCTGCCCCCCCCCCCCCCCCCCCGTTCACCCGTGGGAACCAGCCCAGCATCAACACTCACTACCTAACTTGCTTACACCAAGCCCTACCTCCCCACCCTGCACTTTGATCTCATTTTCCAAAATGACCAGCACACCCCTTATTAAAATACACCCCTCCTGGCCAGGGACCAAATACTGCCTACAACAGGCAAAGAGAACCTCTGCAGATGACTGGACTGAAGGAAAAAGCAGCCAGGATTCAATAGCAGAACACATGCAACACACGTAGGAAACGCTGAAGCACCAGCCCCTGGAAAATAGGAGACACTGCACTGCAGGGCACTGTAGGACCTCTTCTTCATAAGAGCATTAAACTTCAAGAGCAGGAGACTTAGCTGACTTTCATAACACACAGACACAGAGACAAAATGAAGAGACAGAGAAATATGTCCCAATGAGAGAACAGGACAAAACCACAGCAAGAGACCTAAGCGAAATGGATATAAGTAAATATGCCTGATAAAGAATTTAAAGTAATGATCATAAAAATACTCACTGGCCTTGAGAAAAATACTGAGGGAAATCAGTAAGACCCTTAACAAAGAGATAAAAAAGAACCAGAGATGAAGAACACAATAAATGAAATTAAAAATACACTTGATGGAATAAATAGCAGGCTAGATGAAGCAGAGAAATGAATTCATGACCTGGAAGATGGAGTAATGGAAATTAATCAAGCCAAGCAAATGAGAGAATAAAGAATTAAGCAAAACAAGAATAGACTTAGGGAACTCAGTGATTCCAGCAAATGTAATAACATTCGCATTAAAGTGATGCCAGAAGAAGAATAGAGAGAAAAGGGAGCAGAACATTTATTTAAAGAAATAATAGCTGAAAAGTTCCCTAATTTGAGTAAGGAAACAGATACCTAGATCTAGGCAGCACAGAGATTCCCCTCAACACACACACCAAATCAACTCAGGAGTTCCACACCAAGACACATAGTAATTAAAATGGCAAAAAGTAGTGATAAAAAAATCTTAAAAGCAGCAAGAGAACAGAAGACAGGTACCTACAAGGGAAAACCCATAAGTCTATCAGGCAATTTTGCTGCAGAAACTTTGAATATATCATGCCACTCCCTTCTGGCCTGCAAAGTGGTGAAAGGAAGGTACTAAATGAGAAAAATATGCAGCCAAGAATACTTCATCCAGCTAGGCTGTCAATTGAAAATAGAAGGAGAAATAAAAAGCTTCCAGGACAAACAGAAAATAAACGAATTTTCAATCACCAAACCGACCCTACAAGAAATATTGGAAGGGGTCCTCTAAGCAAAGAAAGAGCCCAAAAGTAACAGACTAGAAAGGAATAGAGACAATATGCAGTATCAGTCACCTTACAGGCAATACAATGGCACTAAATTCATATCTTTCAATAGTTACCCTGAATGTAAATGGGCTAAATGCCCCAATCAAAAGACAGAGGGTATCAGATTGGATAAAAAAGCAAGATCCATCAATATGTTGTCTGCAGAAGACTCATTTTAGACCCAAAGACACCCCCAGATTGAAAGTGAGGGGGTGGGGCGCCTGGGTGGCTCAGTTGGTTAAGCGACTGCCTTCGGCTCAGGTCATGATCCTGGAGTCCCTGGATCGAGTCCCGCATCGGGCTCCCTGCTCAGCAGGGAGTCTGCTTCTCCCTCTCCCACTCCCCGTTTGTGTTCCCTCTCTCGCTGTGTCTTTCTCTGTCAAATAAATAAAATCTTTAAAAAAAAAAAAAGAAAAAAAGAAAATGAGGGGGTGGAGAACAATTTACCATGCTAACGGACATCAAAAGAAAGCTGGGGTGGCAATCCTTATATCAGACAAATTAGATTTTAAACCAGAGATTAATAAGAGATGAGGAAGGACACTATATCCTACTTAAAGGGTCTATCCATCAAGATCTAACAATTGTAAATATTTATGCCCCTAAATGGGAGCAGCCAATTATATAAGCCAATTAATAACAAAATCAAAGAAACACATCAACAATAATACAATAATAGTAGGGGACTTTAACACCCCCCTCACTGAAATGGACAGATCATATAACCAAAAGATCAACAAGAAAATAAGGGATTTAAATGACATACTGGACCAGATGGACTTCACAGATATATTCAGAACATTCCATCCCAAAGCAACTGAATACACATTCTTCTCTAGTGCCCATGGAACATTCGCCAGAATAGATCACATCCTGGGTCACAAATCAGGTCTCAACTGGTACCAAAAGATTGGGATCTTCCCTGCATATTTTCAGACCACAATGCTTTGAAACTAGAACTCAATCACAAGAGGAAAGTTGGAAAGAACTCAAATACATGGAGGCTAAAGAGCATCCTACTAAAGAATGAATGGATCAACCAGGAAATTAAAAAAGAATTTTAAAAAATGCATGGAAACAAATGAAAATGAAAACACAACTGTTTAAAACCTTTGGGTGCAGCAAAGGTGGTCCTAAGAGGGAAGTATATAGCAATACAAACCTTTCTCAAGAAACAAGAAAGGTTGGGGTGCCTGGGTGGTTCAGTCATTAAGCATCTGCCTTCGGCTCAGGTCATGATCCCAGGGTCCTGGGATTGAGCCCTGCATCGGGCTCCCTGCTCTGTGGGAAGCCTGCTTCTCCCTCTCCTGCTCCCCCTGCTTGTGTTCCCTCTTCCACTGTGTCTCTCTCTGTCAAATAAATAAATAAAATCTTAAAAAACAAACAAAAAAGAAACAAGAAAGGTAAAATACACAACCTAACACTACACCTAAAGGAGCTAGAGAAATAATAGCAAATAAAGCCTAAACCCAGCAGGAGAAGAAAAATAATAAAGATCAGAGCAGAAATCAATGAAATAGAAACCAAAAGAACAGTAGAACAGATCAACGAGACTAGGAGCTGGTTCTTTGAAAGAATTAATAAGATTGATAAACCCTGGCCAGACTTATCAAAAAGAAAAGAGAAAGTACCCAAATAAATACAGTCATGAATGAAAGAAGAGCGATCACAACCAACACTGAAGAAATACAGTTATAAGAACATATTATGAGCAACTATATGCCAGCAAGTGAGACAATCTGGAAGAAATGGATGCATTCCTAGAGACTTATAAACTACCAAAACTGAACCAGGAAGAAATAGAAAACCTGAACAGACCCACAACCAGCAAAGAAATTGACACAGTAATCAAAAATCTCCCAGTAAACGAGCGCCCAGGGCCAGATGGTTTCTCAGAGGAATTCTACCAAACATTTAAAGAAGAATTAATACCTATTCTTCTGAAACTGTTCCAAAAAAATAGAAATGGAAGGAAAACTTCCAAACTCATTTTATGAAGCCAGCATTACCTTGATCCCAAAACCAGACAAAGACCCCATCAAAAAGGAGATTTACAGACCAATATCCCTGATGAACATGGATGCAAAAATTCTCACCAAAATACTAGCCAATAGGATCCAACAGTACATTAAAAGGATTATTCACCACGACCAAGTGGGATTCATCCCTGGGCTGCAAGGTTGGTTCAATATCTGCAAATCAATGTGATACACTACAGTAATAAAAGAAAGGACAAGAACCATAGGATATTCTCAATAGATGCAGAAAAAGCATTTGACAAAGTACAGCATCTTTTCTTGATTAAAACTCTTCACAGTGTAGGGATAGAGGGTACAAACCTCAATATCATAAAGGCCATCTATGAAAAACCCACAGTGAATATAATTCTCAATGGGGAAAAACTGAGAGCTTTTCCCCTAAGGTCAGGGGATGTCCACTATCACCATTGCTATTTAACATAGTATTAGACGTCCTAGCCTCAGCAATCAGACAACAAAAAGAAATAAAAGACACCCGAATCGGCAAAGAAGTCGTCAAACTCTTACTCTTTGCAGATGATATGATACTTTATGTGGAAAACCCAAACGACTCCACCCCAAAACTGCTAGAACTCATACAGGAATTCAGTGAAGTGACAGGATATAAAATCAATGCACAGAAATCAGTTGCATTTCTATATACCAACAATAAGACAGAAGAAAGAGAAATTAAGGAGTTGATCCTATTTACAATTGCACCCAAAACCATAAGATATTTAAGAATAAATCTAACCAAAGAGGCAAAGAATCTGTACTCAGAAAACTATAAAATACTCATGAAAGAAATTGAGGAAGACACAAAGAAATGGAAAAACGTTCCATGCTCATGGATTGGAAGAACAAATATTGTGAAAATGTCTATGCTACCTAGAGCAATCTACACATTCAGTGCAATCCCCATCAAAATACCATCCACTTTTTTTCAAAGAAATGGAACAAATAATCCTAAAATTTGTATGGAATCAGAAAAGACCCCGAATAGCTGGAGGAATGTTGAAAGAGAAAAGCAAAGCCGGTGGCATCACAATTCCGGACTTCCAGCTCTATACAAAGCTGTCATCATCAAGACAGTATGGTACTGGCACAAAAACAGACACATAGATCAATGGAACAGAAGAGAGAGCCCAGAAATGGACCCTCAACTCTATGGTCAACTAATCTTTGACAAAACAGGAAAGAATGTCCAGTGGAAAAAAGACAGTCTCTTCAACAAATGATGTTGGGAAAACTGGACAGCCACAGGCAGAAGAATGAAACTGGACCATTTCCTTACACCACACACAAAAATAGACTCAAAATGGATGAAAGACCTCAATGTGAGACAGGAAACCACCAAAATCCTAGAGAAGAACACAGGCAGCAACCTCTTCGACCTCAGCCGCAGCAACTTCTTCCTAGAAACATCGCCAAAGGCAAGGGAAGCAAGGGCAAAAATGAACTATTGGGACTTCATCAAGATAAGCTTTTGCACAGCAAAGGAAACAGTCAACAAAACCAAAAGACAACCAACAGAATGGGAGAAGATATTTGCAAATGACATATCAGATAAAGGGCTAGTATCTAAAATCTATAAAGAACTTACCAACTCAACACCCAAGGAACAAATAATCCAATCAAGAAATAGGCAGAAGACATGAACAGACATTTCTGCAAAGAAGACATCCACATGGCCAACAGACACATGAAAAATTGCTCAACATCACTTGGCATCAGGGAAATAAAAATCAAAACCACAATGAGATACCACCTCACACCAGTCAGAGTGGCTAAAATTAACACAGGAAACAACAGATATTGGCAGGGATGCAGAGAAAGGGGAACCCTCCTACGCTGCTGGTGGGAATGCAAGCTGGTGCAGCCACTCTGGAAAACAGTATGGAGGTTCCTCAAAAAGTTGAAAATAGAGCTACCCTACGACCCAGCAATTGCACTACTGGGTATTTACCCCAAAGATACAAATGTAGTGATCTGAAGGGGCACATGCACCCCGATGTTTATAGCAGCAATGTCCACAATAGCCAAACTGTGGAAAGAGCCAAGATGTCCATTGACAGATGAATGGATAAAGAAGATGTGGTATATATACACAATGGAATATTGTGCAGCCATCAAAAAAAAAAAAAAAGAATTCTTGCCATTTGCAACGATGTGGATGGAACTGGAGGGTGTTATGCTGAGTGAAATAAGTGAATCAGAGAAAGACATGTATCATATGACCTCACTGATATGAGGAATTCTTAATCTCAGGAAACAAACTGAGGGTTGCTGGAGTGGTGGGGGGTTGGAGGGATGGGGCGGCTGGTTGACAGACATTGGGGAGGGTATGTGCTATGATGAGCGCTGTGAATTGTGCAAGACTGTTGAATCACAGACCTGTACCTCTGAAACAAATAATACATTATATGTTAATAATAAAAAAAATCTGAAAATCCTGCCAAATCTGGCATTGTGAACTAAAAGTGAATTAAAAATTAAAGGAAAACAATCAGAAATAAAACAAAGAACAACAAAACCCCTACGTCCCCCAAAAGTCAAAACTTGATTCAAGTTCTATTGTTTGCTTATTATAAAAGCAGTATATTCTCATTGCAGAAAATAATGAGAAAAATCCTATTAGGAACACTCATAATCCGACTAACCCAGAGGTTGGACAAAACTCAAAAAACCACTTTGTGTCTCAATTTCAAATCCTTCTCTGTGCAAGTACACAGACACACACGCACATACACACATGCACTGGTATTAGTGAATGCTCTTTTTGTACCTTAGTTTTATATCCATATTGTGTTCTATTTTCTGGATAAATCATAACTTAGTCAACCAGTCTCCTTTTTTAAGACATTAAAAATTATTTCCAGCTTCTCCCTAATTCATATGACACAGGGCATGTATAATTGGCTGAAAATCAATTAGAAATAAGAAGGCCAAAAAGATTTTACAGCAAAATAATTATCAATATGTGGAAAATCCAATAACTGGGGCTATTCATTGGTGATCAATTTCTCATTTTCTAAAAGAAATTTTTATTTTTTTTAAAGGATTTTATTTATTTGACAGAGAGAGCAGAGAGGCAGACAGAGGGAGAGGGAGAAGCAGGCTCCCCACTGAGCAGGGAGCCCGATGCGGGGCTCGATCCCAGGACCCTGGGATCACAACCCGAGCCAAAGGCAGCGGCTTAATTGACTGAGCCACCCAGGCGCCCCCGAAATTTTCATTTTCACCAGAGTTTTTTATGACCATTACAATAAGAATAGTTAGCTAGAAGTTCTTAGGCCTTTATATGTATCAGTGTCAGAATTTAAACTAGATCAGTCTTAACTGAATGCTTTTTGACTGAGTAATTTTTAACCACATTGTTGGCCACTGGCAAGTAGGCATATTTATAGCACCTTTTCTGACTAATAGGGCCTTTCCTCCTAATCTGTTCATATACAATTAACAAAAGATTTTCATTATTTTCTGTTTTTGCTCTGGTCATATGAATAAAATTCTGTTTCCTTGCTTAAAAACAAAACAAAGTGCTGATAGGAAAAATCTTCAGCCAAGAATATTCTATCCAGGCTATCATTCAGAATAGAAAGAGAGAGAGAGTTTCTATGGCAAACAAAAACTAAAGGAGTTTATGACCAGTAAAACAGCCCTACAAAAAAATGTTAAAGGGGACTCTTTGAGTGGAAAAGAAAGACCATAAATGGGAGTATGAAAAATAAGTGTATCTGGAAACATCAGTCAAGGGATTCACAAAATAAAAGGATATAAAATAGGACACCATATAACTAAAAGATGAGGGAGGAGAGGAGTAAAGAATAGGTTCAAACTTAAGCAACCATCAACTTCGTATAGACTGCTCTATGCAGAAGATGTTACATACAAAGCTAATGGTAACCACAAATCAAAAATCAGTAGTAGATATGCAAAATATAAAGAGAAAGGAATCCAAGTATATCACTAAAGAAAACCAGCAAACCATGAAGGCGAACAAGAAAGGATCAGAGAAAACTACTGAAACCACCACAAAACAAGTAACAAAATGGCAAAAATACATATGTATTGATAATTACTTTGAGTGTAAATGGACTAAATGCCCCAATCAAAAGACATAGAGTGGCAGAGTGGATAAAAAACAACAGCAACAACAAAAGACCCATCTATATGCTGCCTACAAGAGACTCATTTCAGACCTAATGACACATGCAGACCAAAAGTGAGGGGGATGGAGAAACACTTATGCAAATGAAAGTGAAAAGAAAGCTGGAGTAGCAATACTTATATCAGACAAAATAAACTTTAAAATGAAGACTGTAACAAGAGACAAAGAAGGCATTATATAATAACAAAGGTGACAATCCAACAAGAAGATATAATAATTATAAATATTTATGCACCCAACATGGGGGCACATAATACATAAATCAGTTCATAACAAACATAAAGGAACTAACCGATAGCAATACAATAATAGTAGGGGCCTTTAACACCCCACTTGTATCAATGGACAGATCCTCCAAACAGAAAATAAATACAGTGGGTTTGAATGAGGAATTGAACCAGATGGACTTAACAGATATATTCAGAACATTCCATCCTAAAACAGCAAGAATACACATACTTTTCACATGCACATGGAACATTCTCCAGAATGGATCACTTGGTAGGCCACAAAAGAAGTCTCAACAAATTCAAGAAGATCAAATACATAGTGGTTAAATAATATGCTATTAAACAGTGAATGGGCCAACCAAGAAATTGAAGAGGAAATCAAAAATTCATGGAGACAAATGAAAATGAAAACACAAAGTCCAAAATCTTTGGGATGCAACAAAAGCTGTTCTGAGAGGGAAGTTTATAGCAATACAGGCCTACTTCAAGAAGCAAGAAAAATCTCAAACAACTAAACCTTACACCTGGGAGCTGGGAAAAGGAGAATAAACAAAACCCAAAACCAGCAGAAGGAAGAAAGTAATAAAGCTTAGAGCACAAATAAATGATAAATAAATAAAGAATAGGACAGATCAGTGAAACCAGGAGCTGGTTCTTTGAAAGGATCAACAAAATAGCTAAATCTTTAGCCAGACTCATTAAAAAAAAAAAAAAAAGGAAAGAGAAAAAGAAAGAAAACGTGAACAAAATCAGAAATTGTGGTGAAATAACCACCAACACCACAGAAATAAAAAAGGCAAGAGAATGTTATGAGCAATTATATGCTAAAAATTAGACAACCTAGAAGAAATGGATAAATTCCTAGAAACATCTAACCTACCAAAACTGAAGCAGGAAGAAACAGAAAATTTGAACAGACTAATTACCAACAATGAAGTTGAATCAGTAATCAAAAAACTCCAAAATGAAAGTCCAGGACCAGATGTCTTCACAGGTGAATTCTACCAAGTATTTAAAAAACGGTTAATACCTATTCTTAAACTATTCAAAAAAAAAAAAAATACAAGAGGAAGGAAAACTTCCAAATTCATTCTGTGAGGCCAGCATTACCCTGATGCCGAAACCAGATAAGGACACTACAGATAAAGAGAACTACAGGCCGGGCGCCTGGGTGGCTCATTTGGTTAAGCGACTGCCTTTGGCTCAGGTCATGATCCTGGAGTCCCTGGATCGAGTCCCGCATCGGGCTCCCTGCTCAGAAGGGAGTCTGCTTCTCCCTCTGACCCTCCCGACCCTCCCCCCTCTCATGTGCTCTCTCTCTCAAATAAATAAATAAGTAATCTTTAAAAAAAAAAAAAAAAGAGAACTACAGGCCAATATCGCTGAAGAACACAGATCCAAAAATCCTCAAGAAGATATTAGCAAACTGAATCCAACAATATATTTAAAAAATCATTCACCATGATCAAATGGGATTTATTCCTGGGATGCAAGGTGGGTTTAATATTCACAAATCAATCAGCATGATACCTCACATGGATAAAAACTATGTGACCATTTCAGTAGATGCAGAAAAAGCATTTGACAATGTATACATCCACTCATGATGAAAACCTTCAACAAAGTAGGGTTAGAGGGAACATAGTAAAGGCCATATATGAAAAAGCCACAGCTAACATCATACTCAGTGGTAAAAATCTGAGAGCTTTTCCCCTAAGATTGGGAACAAGACAAGGATGTCCACTCTCACCACTTTTATTCATCATAATACTGGAAGTCCTAGCCACAGCAGTCAGACAACAAAAAGAAATAAAATGTATCCAAGTCAGCAAGGAGGAAATAAAATTTTCACTCTTTGCAGATGACATGACACTATAGATAGAAAACCCTAAAGACTACCAGAAAACCACTAGAACGGATACATGAATTCAGTAAGGTCATAGGATACAAAATCAATATATAGCAATCTGTTGCATTTCTATACACTAATAATGAAGTAGCAGAAAGAGAAATCAAGAAAATAATCCCATTTACAACTGCACTAAAAATAATAAAATACCTAGGAATAAACTTAACCAAGGAGTGTCTCTTAGAGACCTGTACTCTGAACACTATAAAACACTGATGAAAGAAACTGAAGACACAAACAAATGGAGAGCTAGTCCATGCTCATGGATTGGGAGCACAAATATTATTAAAATGTCTATACAACCCAAAGCAATCTACAAATTCAGTGCAATCCCATTAAAAATAACACCAACATTTTTCACAGAACTAGAACAATCATAAATTTGTATGGAAACAGAAAAGACCCCAAATAGCCAAAGTCATCTTGAAAAAGAAGAACAAAGCAGGAGACATCACAATCCCAGACTTCAAGGCATATTACAAAATATAATCATCGAGACGGGGTGGTACTGACACAAAAATAGACACGTAGATCAATGGAACAGGAACAGAATAAGGAGCCCAGAAATAAACCCATGATTATATGGTCAAGTAATCTTTGACAAAGCAGGAAAGAATATCCAATGGAAAAAAGTCTCTTCAACAAATGGTGTTGGGAAAACTGGACAGCAACATGCACAATGAAACTGGACCACTTTCTTACACCATACACAAAAATAATCTCAAAATGGATGAAAGACCTAAATGTGAGACAAGAACCCATCAAAATCCTAGAGGAGAACACAGGCAGCAACCTCTTCAACCTCAGCCGCAGCAACTTCTTCCTAGAAACATCGCCAAAGGCAAAGGAAGCAAGGGCAAAGATGAACTATTGGGACTTCATCAAGATAAAAAGCTTTTGCACAGCAAAGGAAACAGTCAACAAAACCAAAAGACAACCGACAGAATGGGAGAAGATATTTGCAAATGACATATCAGATAAAGGGCTAGTATCCAAAATCTATAAAGAACTTATCAAACTCAACACCCAAGGAACAAATAATCCAAGAAATAGGCAGAAGACAAAAACAGACATTTTTCCAAAGAAGACATCCAAATGGCCAACAGACACATGAAAAATTGCTCCACATCACTCAGCATCAGGGAAATCCAAATCAAAACCTCAATGAGATACCACCTCACACCAGTCAGAGTGGCTAAAATTAACAGCTCAGGAAACAACAGACGTTGGCGAGGATGCAGAGAAAGGGGAACCCTCCGACACTGTTGGTGGGAATGCAAGCTGGTGCAGCCACTCTGGAAAACAGTATGGAGGTTCCTCAAAAAGTTGAAAATAGAGCTACCCTACGACCCAGCACTGGGTATTTATCCAAAGGATACAAAAATACTGACTCGAAGGGGCACACGCACCCTAATGTTTATAGTGAAACTATGGAAAGAGCCCAAATGTCCATCAACTGATGAATGGAGATGTGATATGTACATACAATGGAATATTCCACCCATCAAAAAGAATGAAATCTTGCCATTTGCAATGACATGGATGGAACTAGAGTGTATTATGCTGAGCAAAATGAGTCAGAGAAAGACAAATATCATATGACTTCACTCGTGGAATTTAAGAAACAAAACAGATGAACATAGGGGAAGGGAAGGAAAAACAGAATGAAATAAAAACAGAGAGGGAGGCAAACCATTAGAGACTCTTAACTCTAGGAAACAAACTGAGGGTTGCTGGAGGGGATGTGGGGGAGATGGGGTAACTGGGTGATGGACATTAAGGAGGGCATGTGATGTAATGAGCACCGGGTGTTGTATGTAAGTGATGAATCACTAATTCTACCCTTGAAACCAATACTACACGCTAATGGTAACTAACTTGAATTTAAATTAAAAAAAAATGAAGTGGCAAGACTACTATTTTTTTATGGGTGTTTCTTTTTGCTTTGTAATCTTTTATTTATAAGCGTCCTCATCAGTGCATGCACTGCTACCCAGTAGCACAGACCCTTCAGGGGGAGGTTAGAAAGAAGCCCTATGGGTCACGGCAACAGGTTCTCAAACAGCATTTTTCATTATATGGGCCAGTTTTATTGTAAATTTGTTGTAGAACCAAGAATCCTTTTTTGCTCAGTGCTGGTATGAAGTGTTAACTACCTAATCGAACAGGCCAGCAGACAGAAACTGTGATGCCATGGCCCGGACCCATTTCTGCAGCCCCTGAATCAGGCTGTGAGAACAACAGGGTCACTCTGATTCTCTGCAGGGATGAACTGTAAAAGTAACAACAGTAATTTCTCAAGAATTGTACAATTCTCGTAGCATTTCTCATTTCACATAGAAAAATCTGAGGAAGTAAGATACTGTTATACATTTTACAGAAGAAACAGAGACACTGAGGCATGCAGATCCCTGCCCCGATTCACACAAAGTCAGTTTTTAAAAATCTGTCCTTTTTTATTTTTAGGCCAAAAGGTGATGTCCTTTTCAAGTTGCTTAGCCTATGTCAATAAATTAGCAGATCTCCACTGCATTTATCTGCTTCTGATTCTAGTGACTCGTTCTACATGGTAGTTTTACAGAGTTTTCATGTTTTCCTATAGAGAACACATAGTCCACAGCAATGACTTCTGTTTTCAGAAGGAGTTAGCAAATTGCAAGTTTCAACAGAGAAGAAACCAATGTCATTCTTCAAGAGTATTGTTTTTGGTGGTTACTTTTTCTTTTTAAACGTGACATGTGAATTAAGAGAGAAAAATAAGAATACACTTGTTTCAACATGTGATTGTATTCAGCAGTGATTATTTTGCTAACATTAAATAAATGACAACCAAAAAGAGCCATTCACCATGATTCATTTGTTGCTCAGAATGGTTCACATCTGTGGTCACAGCCTGGAAATCGTGGCTTTTAATAGCGCGCTCCACCAGGTCCCAGCAGCAGGCTGAAAACGGAAAAGCCCAATCACGTGCTTCTTCAGATGGTCTGACATCAAATAGTCACGGCTCATATGTCCTCTGCACTTGGGAAAGGACTCCTGGCTCTTTAAGGATCGTAGGGTTTCATTTGACCCTTCACTTTGCTGCCTTGAAGGTAATAGGACTGGGTGGGGGCAGGCGAAGACCAGAACACCTCATTTTAAAACTTTCACCCCAGAGCTGTTTCTCTGTCCTAACACCTGGGTTTAGTGATACATGAGACCGTGAGTGCCTGCTTCAATAGGACACGTTATCAGTTTGAGAGAAAATGTTTTGAACTAGGGTCCGGCCTACAGTTGAGGTTGGGAGGACGGTGTTATTTACTTTCCAGAGGAAAGCTATCTACTTTAGATTAAAGAAGAATTAGCATTATCTGC
This sequence comes from Mirounga leonina, assembly GCF_011800145.1. Lineage (NCBI taxonomy): Eukaryota > Metazoa > Chordata > Mammalia > Carnivora > Phocidae > Mirounga > Mirounga leonina. The sequence continues at coordinate 27,134,279 of NW_023270839.1, read as the reverse complement.
TTTGATTCTGACATCAGAAGTGCAGATATTTGGAAAGTGCTTTAAAGCAACTTTGATTATAAGTGACAGTGTAAACTTCTAAACTGATATCTTGACTTAAAAACATTAGTTCTATTTTAGCGGTGAGCCCAGACCTTTTTTTTCTTTAAATAAAGTAGTGCTTGCAGGCAAGAATGAGTAAAATCTCAAGTTTTTCAAGTCTTAAAAAAATCTCCTCTCCTCTGTAAAGACAAACTTCCAACCATATTATGGTGTTACCCATTATACCTCTGTCAGACTCCCTTATCCTGATATTACTCTGCCATGGGAAAAAAAAAAAATCCCAGAATGAGCTTTTCTAGCAGTAAGTATATGATTCTATCCCCACAATTAAGGGAGCCAGGATAGCTCAGATATCAAGACTGAGGTTTCTAAAAAATTTGTTCTAAAAGGAGTATGTGCTCATTCAATAACCTTTTTGGGTTGCGACCATATATACAATTAGTATTGTATATATTACTGGTACTAATACCACCATTACTATGAAACTATATTCATATCCAGGTCCCCTGTGTCCAGAAACAGCAACACATATATTTAAATACTTTAACTAGAAGACTAGTATTCATTAGACACCTTGATCTTAACATGAATCTGAAGTATTTTTTTCAAAGCTATGCTGCCATGACAACCAATCTGATAGAAACGTGGAGAAAAAGTTTCAAATATCGGCTCTTTTAAGAATACAACAACAACAAAAGTTCCCAGTAGCTGCCTAAGTGTTTTCAGGGGCGGGGAGATTTAAATATTCAAATGTGTATAGCCCCTAAGTTTTCAAATGCTTCTATTAATACGGTATAAAGCCACAACTCAGGGCCACTGAGTACGAATTGGAACTCGAGGCGGGGGATCCCCCAGGCGTAGCTCTCCTCCTGCACACACATGAATTCAGCGAAGGCAAAGTGATGAAAAATCCCTAGGTCCCCTTCCTGGCTGTGGGACCTCAGTAACCTTCCAGATTCCTCTCTCCTCTTGGCAGCCCTGCCTGGACCCCAGGCTGCAGAATGTCTGAAGAACTGCTTTGGCAGAAAATATATACTTAAAGGCGTTCAGGTGCAAGTGCAGCTGGGTTTTTCTCCTGGTGTCCAAGGGGACCCGATCACATCCTTTAAAACTGCATTAGGGAAAGAACAGTTTGCGAACTGCTTTTGGGGAGGGCCCCTTAATTTTATGCTGTTCTCACCCTTCCCCTCGACCAAACACTCAAACCGTATCAATTATTCGTTCTCAGTGTGGAACAAAACAAAAGATAACAAACAGCCCCCGGTGAAGAAGCCCAACAGTCAGGCTCACTTTGTACCCTAGATCAGGGGTGGGCAAACTTTCGCTGTAAAGGGCCAGAGGGTCTAGTGTTTTAGGGGCCCCGACTCAACCTTTTTGCAACGACTCAGCCTTGCTTTTGTAGCGCGGGAGTAGTTACGAACTAGGATACGGAAGCAGATGGCGCGCGGCTGCATTCCAGCACAACTTACAGAAAGGCGCCGCGGGCGTGCGCCGTCTCAGGGCCAGGGGCTGTCTGTCCATCCCCGTTGTAGACAGCAGGGCGCCCTCCCGGAAACTGCCCGGTGCTTCCCGTGGCGCTAGCCACGTTCATGCCTACTTGCGCAAGATTTCGTTCTCTGAGAGCAGAGGCGTGGCTGTGGAAGCAGCAGCCCGGGACACCTGGGGAGGCAACGTTTATCCACAGCTGCAAATCAGCATGATCAGAGCGGACAGGAGCCTGGAAGGGCCTGTTTCTGTTTCATCAGCAAACCCGAGCGTGTAGCTGTGCCTGCCTTTTGCTAATCCTGGAGCAGCAACCAGGAGCTGAGGCTAATGGTCATTCTTGTGCCGGGGTGGCAGGTGCGGAGGCAGGGAAAGGCAATAAATTATCAGCAGTCTGGTCCCTCCGCAGCCTGAAAGGGTCCACATGGCTTCCCAAGGCCCGGAAAACAAGTCAGTACTCAGGAATTCACTGCTCAAGTAATTGGGCTTAGAAATTCGGAGGTAAATTTGCTCAGCACGTGGCTAAATACGCACAAACCAAAACCAAATGTAGAACAGTTGTGAGAATAGCAACAGCCAAGAATCACAGAGTTTCCTGCAGGTAGAGGAATTCTTGCCAATCATCTTCACCAGCCCTTTCATATTACCGGTCGGGAAAACAAGGCCCAAAGAGGGAGGGGTAACTTGCCCAGCTAGTCTGTGGAGAAATCACCAGATCTCAGCCACTTTGACTTCGACTTTGCTACTTTCCCTGAAGGAATCTGAACTTAAGGGGGGGTTCCCTGACCATATCAACACTCGTGTCATGAGATTATGACAGCTAAATACCTGGTTACCCTAGAGACAAGATTTATGTTGGGATATAAATGATGCCAGAGAACATCTGAAAGTTGTTGAGGGGGAGCAATGCATCTCCTCACTGGTTTAATGTAGATAACAAAAACTGCACAGGATAAAGCATTAAATGGCCATCTTCCCACGAATATAAACGCTGGTCTCTCATATTGTATGATAACATGGCAAGAACAGACTGGGAAGTTCTTAAATCAAAGTTAGCATTGATCTGTTTCCCTCCTAACAAATCAAAAGCAAATGTTATCCTCATATCTTTGGTGTCTGTGACATAAAGGATCCCTCGGGCAATGAAGGCGTTGCCGGCCTTGGTTTTGGGGTACGTGGTATTGATGTGTTGCCCCACAGAGAATGTCCTCTCATCCAACTGGGCGACAAGAATGCTCGAGCCATCCACACTTGAAGCATAGATAATCCAAAGGCCCTTTTCATCCACAGCTAAATTGAAGTAAGTCTTGGAATTTGCAAAGAGGTACTTTCGATCAAAATACAGGGCATTTTCAAGCTTCAGAGTTTGGGATGTTTCCTTGCCAAAATCAAATCTGAAATGTGTAAAAAGGCAGATATGAGTCAGCATTTTTGTGGACAATGGTGGCTTTGTGGCTATCCTCTATTAAACTGGGTGGGGCCTGGGACTCTGCATTTCTAAGTTCTAGGTCATGCCCGTTATACTGGTCTACCCACAATGCTCTGTGCATCAAGCATGTCAAGGATGGTGATTCCATCTGAGTGTGCCCCTGTGAGCCACGGGACCCCAGGAACATTCCTTACCCTCATGACTCCTCAGGTGTTTGCTAACCTCCTGAAATGCCCCCTCTAAGATTCTTAGACCTGCAGGGGGCCTTAAAAAATGAGCTAGTCCAGTCTTTTCATTTTACAAATGAGAAAGGAGAAGTGACTGGCCCGGGAACATAAGTAGCCAGAGTTTGAATTTAAGTTTTCTGACTGCATGTTTGGGGGTTCTTCCTCTACCCCCTGCTGGAGTTCTTAAGACAAACATGTCACAGCAGTCTAAATGAAGCAGGAAGTCGGCAGCTGAGAAGAGATGTAGCCAAGTCACGGCCCTGAAGTCAGTTTTCTCGTCAGGAAAGTGATTGGATAACTTGAGCTACAGCATGGAGTCCCTTGCCCTCGGCTCCTGGAGGCTGTCTGATTTGGCAGACTCCACACCCAGACCAGATCAGAAAAGTTGATTGTGATTCAAAAGTTACCTAACTCCAGGAATGAAAATTCGGGAACATTAGGCTAAAAGAAAAGAAGAACACAAGAGGGTGCCATTGAGCAGCAGAAGAAATGGGGACAGTGGGGCCGTGGGTGTGCACTGGAGCCTCACAAGCTGGAAGCCTTTTAGGAGACCCTGAAGTAAGTGTGAAAAAAAGCCAGAGGCAAGTGAGGGCTTGAGAAGAGCCTGCCTGCCCAGCTCAGCTCACGGGCTCCTCCGTCCTCTGAATGCCTGGAGGTCAGGACGGCCATTGCTCTGGTATTGGTGCATGGCGGTTGTGTTTCTCGAAGGGGCTCGTCTCTTGCAGGAGAAACAGGGTCTAATTCCAGCCTGACCCCCTGACCCCCTACTTGTGGCTGGTGGAGAGCAGGGCTGCAGGACAGACCTAAGCAGGGCATCACCTATGCTAAGCTTCATTAGAAGCCACTCTTTCTTAGAGTGGCCGATCCTCTTTCTGGGGCTCATGCACCCCAGAACTCCCTTGCCACCCTCATCCCTATGTAAACACAGCCCGGCGGCAATAGGGAGCTGCAGGATTACATGAGGAGAAAGGGCACAGGAAGGAGTGTGTCTGGGGAGTTCTGGCTTCTAAACAGGGAGTGGGTTGGTTGCTGTTTTCTGTTAGCACAAGATTGTCCAAATGAGGTAGCCAGGGAGATGTTGAAATGATGGGGGAGCTGGGAGAGGGGAATGAGAGGCCAAGAGGGGAGATGATTCCAGCCACAGCTGATGTGTGTCCCGTCCCCAGCCTAACCCACCGTCCAATGCCAACAAGGTTGTTGTGGCTGGGCCTCAGTGGGGAAGGGGGTGGAGGGTGAGAGAAGAGGGACCCAGTTTTCCTGCAGGTCCTTATCTCTTATTTTGAATGACTCGGACCATGGCTTTCATAATACTGGCATTATTTCAGATAGGGCTGCTGCTGGAGGGCTGCAGAGGCTCTGGTCCATCTTCTCACTCTTACTGAGGACCTGCAGACCACGGGAGGTGGTGTCTTGACCAAGGCCATGGAGTGAGTAGGCAAAGTTGGAACCTGACTGAGGTCCCTGCTTTCTTGATTTGCCCGAGATGACGTGTTTCTGCCTCTAAAGCCCAGAACTTGGTATCTTCTTAAGCCACAAAGACAGAATTTTAGCAGTTCTTTTGGGGAGACAGGAAGACATGGCTCAGTCTACCCAGGTGGCCACCTCCCTACCCCTTGGGAGAGCAAAGAGGAAGACAGGTAGCCTGGCCAGGGCTCCATCAGGACGACAGATCAATCTGAACACAAAGGCACCTGACTTTGGGGCACCTGGGTGGCTCAGATGGTAAGGTGTCTGCCTTCGGCTCGGGTCATGATCCCAGGGTCCTGGGATCGGGCCCCACATTGGGCTCCTGGCTCAGCAGGGAGCCTGCTTCTCCCTCTCCCTCTGCCTCTCTCCCTGCTCATGCTCTCTCTCTCTCTCTCTCTGTATCTCTGTGTCTCAAATGAATAAATAAAATCTTTAAAAGAAAAAAGGCACCTGACTTTGCACTGTGTTCAGTATTTAGTCTTCAATGATCTGAGCTGTGAGGTGGAATTCTTCACACCTCAAGTTCTTCAGAATACAACTGACTTTGGGGGGTGACACCTTCCTGACAGGGGAGCGCTAGGTTCCGCCTGCCTCTTTTTTCAAAGGATAAGAAAGTGGCAACCCTTATCATGCCAGATCTACTTCTCTCTGGCTCTGACCTTACTCTTGGTGTCCCCCCCAGCAATACGGCAGACCCCAGGCCGGGGCTGGGTCATGTGGCTCACTCACTGTGTCCTATGGTTCATTCAGTCAGCAAACCCTGACTGGCCCCTGTGTGCCAGGCTCTGGGGACAGAAAGATCCCTACCCCTAAGTAGCTCTCAGTTAACTGAAACACCACGCAGGTGCTGTCTGCGATGCATGAGGAGGGCAGCGGCGGCCCGAGGGACTCACCTCACTATGGTGTTGGAGCCTCCTTTGTGGTAGTAGAGAGAGTTGTTGTGAACGGCATGCCCACAGCCATGGAAATAATACGGCAGGTGCAGGAGTGTGTAACTGCCATTCAGCAGCGAGGGTTGGTCTTTGAATTCCTTCACCCTGATGCCTGCCGGGGAGAAGCCAGGGACAGGCGTGGGAGTGAGTCAGGGGAGGGAGTTAAGAGGACGGAAGTTGAGAGTGAGGGGTCTTGCAAGGGTCCGTGTCCAGGTTGGAGTCTCAGACTCCCAGACTCCAAGGCCAATTCTCTTCTCTGGATTCCTGAACTGACCTTCCAAGGCAGAAGCCACAGAGTTGGTTTTGCTCCTCCCAGGACAACTGCATTGCTCCCTCCCAGACCACTCTAGACTGTTTATAAAATCTTCTATCAGACCGACAGAGGCCTGTACCGGGAACAGCGAATACTTGGCCCTTGTGCAGTCTCCTCTCCCTGTCCTGCCACTGCTAACTGACTGCTCCTCCTTCCTTCTGAGCCACAGAGTCCTTCTCCGCTGTTAATCTAGGCAGTCACTGAGCCCTGAGGAAATGAGGCAGTGTCTCAGCAATCGCTCTGACCAGTGGGTATGGCCGGACCCCTTCTGGAATGAGGCTGCTGCTACCACCGCTGGGAACCCCTGACCAGTCCGTCCGGGGCCGCATAAGCGGGGTCATGCTTGGAGGCAGTATGCCTGCCAGAGGGCACCTCACCTTCTCTCCTGGGCTCTCTGTCCAACAGAGCTCGAAGAAAGATGGACGGTGCACAAGAACTTGTCTCTGGCATTGATTCCACAGTATGGTTTCGAGCTTTATAATGCTGTCATCGTAATGCTATTTGTTTCTTTCTGGGTACTTCGCCTAAAACTGGATAAGCTATATTGGGAGCGCCCTGGTCCTGCCCCTGGGACCTGACCTGCAAGGTTTGTCCCCTGTGGGCTCAATGAGAAAAGTGTGCTGCCTGCTCATTTGTGCTTTGGAGACCAAAGAGCAGTTGCGTGACGCCAGTCAGCGTGGGTTTCAGACACGCAGACATAGAATGAGCCCGAAGGCAGGCACCCAACGGAGGGCACAACCCCCATGCAGATCTGCCTCCTTGTCAAGGGAAGGTACCTGAGAAATGTTCCGTCACCCAGATCCGCTCATCACTCTTGTTTGCAGACTCTCTTATCCATGTCCCAAATGTCTCTTTAACTTTCAGGACTTGCGTTGGACTTCCGATGGAAGCGATCACGGATTCTACCAAAGGAAGAGAAAGGAAAATCACTCATCGGCTTTAAGGCATCCAGTTTCTGAATTTCAAAACAAGACGCTTTGCTTCATGTACCTGCTGGTGGAGAATGGTGATCCCCAACCTTCTCATCAGCCTTTCCAACCAACGTACCATCATTCGGTGTAGCGCATGTCTCACCTACAACAGCGATGACAATCATCAAAAGAAATGGAGGTGGCACAGTGAGATTCATGTAGCTTTATAACTGGTGCTTTCCCCACTTCCCCCCAGGCTCTAGTCCTATAAGCATCCCTTACAATAGGCCCACCATGTTTTTTAGTTGCTTGCTTTTAAGCAACAAGTCAAATACTTCCAATTCCCCCCAACCCCACTCCACCCCCACCCTCCACTTGGGGAGTTCCCAACAAGCTTTCCATAATCACAGTTGCTAAAATAATGCAATCCCAAGAGGAGGTCAGTCAAAGGGAAAAAGTGGCCTGTTCAAGCCTTCAGCATTCTGGGATGGGGGGAATGGAGAGCCGTACTGACACTTCCTGGCCCCCCAGGCCAGGTGGTATCACTATCATGGATTGTATTTTCTTGGAAGGATTAACACTTTCAGGGAAGCTGACGGGGCCTCATGATAGGGTGGCCTCCTTTACCTTGTCTTCCTGGACTGCAAAGGGAGGAACCACAGAGGGAGAAGGAGCCCAGAGATGTTTGAACTCCTCTCCACCATTTCCCACCTGTGTTGGCTTTAAGGTCTATGGGACATGGGTCCTGAAGAGGTGCCTGCTTCACAGTTGGTTTGAGGCTATACCTGAGCTAGAAGTCATCCTACCTGGGTTGTAATTGTTCCCTTCAACAGATGGGCTTAATTCAGACCTTTGGTGAAGAGGTGTCTCGGGTTGGCAGAAGCAGGACAGAGGGGAGGAAGGTGGCCAGTGTGAAGACACAGAGAGTGGACTGGCTGGGGAGAAGGACTGGGGCAAATCAAGCTTTCTGGAGTTCAGCCCACTTGCCTAGACCAGTTTTGAAGGATTCAAATCACCTGTGAGTTAGGTGTTAGGGACACATCCATTGTCCCAAGGGAAGCTCACAGAATAATCTATCAGTAAAATAAAGGGCAGGACCCCCTGTACTCTATGAGCCTGTGTTTCCCAGAAGTCCTCTTGTCCCCTGATGAGAGCAGTCTTGGGGACAGTGTGATTACTCCCCCACATGCAATCCTGCTGCCTTGGAGTTTCATCTGGAGTTTCTGTTCAGGAACGTGGGTTTTGCCAGGAAAGGGACAGAGAGACCCTCCTGTTCTTAGTCTGAAGAAAAGGCTCTCATTAATTCGTGTTGTACCAACCTGCTTCTAAAGCTGTGGGGGTGGGAGGGGGCTTAAAGAAATGGAATTGGGAGGCAAGAAGGCCAAGTTCAGATGCAGGATGCCTGGCAACCGAGGACCCATTTCTAGGAGGCAGAGTGGAAGATTACGGCTTCTCATTTTTTGTTTTTTTTTTTTTAATTTTTTATTGTTATGTTAATCCCCATACATTACATCATTAGTTTTAGATGTAGTGTTCCATGTACGGCTTCTCATTTAAAGCAGTTTTCACAACACTGAGGCCCAGCCCCTGCTAACCAGCCTCTTAGTAGGCAGGCGAGGCGGGGGCAGACGCCTCTCCAAGCACCCGTGTCCTGGCTGACACAGCCTATGGCAAACTGGGACTCTGCAAACGCTCAGGTCAGATTCCCCCTCTTCTCCCGGGGAAGGTTCCCGCTCAGCTCATTCTCCAAGGGCAGCTGAACAAAGAGCTGCCGCTAACGGAGGGGCCGGTGCTGAACGCCAGTGAAGGGGCAGGGTGCTAACTGCTGGGCAGAATTATAATCAGGCTCCACTGACTGGGGGGTGGGGTAGGGTGACATCTTTGGAAGCACAGATTCGCCCACTCTGACGGCTGAGTGTGCCCCCAAAATGTCTTCCCGAAAGAAGAGGGCACCTAACAAAAGGAAAGACCAATTAGGGAAGTGGCAGTGAAATCCCCAGCAAGTGTGAAAGAAACTCCAGGCAGGATCCTCCTCCTCTCTGCTTCCCACTGAAGTCATGGTATCAAGTTGTACCTTCTCCTGGTCTTAGCAGGTGAGTGGGTCCTAGGTCACCTCTCTGGGGAGAAGTTCTAGCCACACCTCAGAAGTATTTTTCATTAATATGGCCCTTCATTTGTAATTAGCTTTCAGCCCCATGGCCACCTCTGTCACCGATTGGCCCACAAACAAGTCCTCTTGGCCTCTCAGAGATCAGGCGTCCCTTGCCCTTGGTTCGCTTAGTCTCAAAGTGTGAATTTCCATCTCTGAAAGGAAGATGCTCTAAGAGCACAGCTTTAGAGCCAGGCAGACGTGAATCCCAGCTCTGTCACTTACTAACTGAGTGACCTTGGGCAAGCTACAGAGCTCCTTGGTGTTTCAGTTTGGGTTCTGTAAGTTGGTGGCAATACCAATTCCCATGTCGTGGCATTTGCTGTGAGCATCCAACGAACTAAGCACTTAGCACCGTGCCCCGCACATGGTCAGCACGCAAAGCATAGTGGTGGTGAGGGCAGAACCGTAGTACCGTGGGGAGGTTGCCAAGCTGAACCTCCCCCTCGTCTTCCCAGCATTAGCCAAGCTCTTCATGCTCCCAGAGTGAATGACTTAGCCTTTGAGACTGTTTCAGGGAAGAGGGATGGTGGTTTGGCAAGGAAGAGGAATAGTCTGGGGATAAATGAGAGGAGGGTGAGGAGGGGAGGGTATGGGAGGCCCAATTCTAAACCTGCTATAAGTTCTCACCCCCAGGGCAGAGTGCCCAAGCAGCCCACCGGCCTGGTGCAAGAGAGAACTCTCGGTTTAGGCAAAATCTCCCTCCGTTTAAGAAATCTGGTTGCAAAGCCTGGGTGAAGCCTGAGAGTTTGGGATCATTAGCCAAAGAGGTAGGATCCCTGGGGCAGGGGCTGGTGACCTGCACACTGGCCATTGAACATGTTTTGCTGCCGAGGGCCTTTAGATCTTCTGCTTCCGGGGGCTCCTGGGGGACCTGGAGGGCCCGGAGGGCCAGGGGGGCCAGGCGGGCCTTGGTCACCTTTGGCACCTGGAGAGAGAGAAGGGGGGTGGGGGTGAGAGATCGATTCAAGAGCCATAAACAGAGATGGGTTTCTCCCAGGGGAAAGGAGAATGAGCAGCTCCAGGGAGGATGGCTGAGCCCCCCTTCCCAGACATAACTGTATTCTAGCACTCGTCCATGCAAAGTTGAGGATGCACCCATAGCAGACGTTGAGTTCCAACCCTGTGCCAGGAACTGTGCTAAGAATTTTACAAATCTCCCACCCATTGTTCTTCCCAACCATTCTGTGAGGTGGTATTAGTGGCCCGTCGGTGACCCGAGCCTTGGGGAAGTTCAGTGCTTTGCCCGAGGTCACCACGGGGAACAAGGCTGTGTCTCAGGGGTCTCACGGCAAAGCTCACGCTCATTTCACTGCCATGTTGAAGGATCTCAACCCTGACTACTTATTTGAGTACCCAAGGAGCTCTCATACAATTCTAGTGCTGGGGCCCCACACAGAACAATTAGGTCAAAATGGTGGGGAGACTGGTCGTCTGTATTTTTGAAAGCCTCCTCATACGCTGCCAGGTATGAGAAGCACCGCTCTGTGTGGTAGAAGAGATCAGGGGAGCCGGCCCAGCCTATGACCTTGGGCAGGCAGCTCAACCCTCCGATCCTGTTTCTTCATTTCCAGACTGAGTCTCATCCATCCTGTCTTGCCCTGGGAGTATCCACTGAGGTCACTGGCGTGAGTGCTCTAACTTTAGATGGCCAATGGGCATGGGTACAGTCCTTTCCATGTGCTATTGTCCGGAGCATTCACAAGGATGCCATGAGGCTGGGCCATTTAGCCCTTTGGTTCTACCCACCTGTCCTGAGCTGACTGGTGATCTCAGACCTTATTAGCTGCCTCTTCCCAGCCAGACCAAATAAGCCTTTCCAGTCTCTCTAGAATGGGCAAGCTGGGGTCACAGAGGCCAGAGGCAAGTCCAAGCCCATTCTGAAAGGGGCAGACATCTATAGGCAGGGCATATATGATCCACTCTCATATGCCTTGTTTGCTCTCTGGCCTAGGGACACCGAGCTCTGCCTGCTCTCTGGAGTTGGGGTACACTCAAGGATGTTGCTTTCCTGAATGGTTTGTCAGCACCCCTCACCTGTTCGGTAGCGTAGGGGAGTGCAGTATTTGGGATGTGTAGATTCCTATATAACTGAAGTATAACATGGTCTCGTATTTTCAAAGTATATTCACCTATATTTGATGCTGTCAAAAGACTTCTTAAATTTTATGTATTTTGCAGAGCAACTTCCCTGTTTCAGAAACAAAGCATGCTAAACATAATTTGAGCTTTGGTCTTAGCACAGTACCTGGCAAACAGTAGGTGCTCAACACATTTTGAGTGGCTAGATGGGCGACTGCTTCGGGGTCATTGTTCTTTTTTTTTTTTTTTAAGATTTTTTTTAAAAAATTTTATTTGACAGAGAGAGAGACAACGAGAGAGGGAACACAGCAGGGGGAGTGGGAGAGGAAGAAGCAGGCTTCCCAAGGAGCAGGGAGCCCGATGCGGGGCTCGGTCCCAGGACCCTGGGATCATGACCTGAGCTGAAGGCAGACGCTTAATGACTGAGCCACCCAGGCGCCCCTAGGGTTCTTGACCATTTATCATCCTAGCTTCTTCAGGACAGATGTCCTGTCTCACTCACTTTCATCTTCATATTCCCAACTACTAGCAAAGTTGCTAATTCATAAATGGTGTTCTTTGACATTCAAAAATATTTATTGAATACATAAGGATAGTTATATTTTTATGATATGAGTGGTCTCTGAAGTACTGTGCTTATAAAATTCGTCTGCCCCTTCCTCATCCATGACCATCAGCTGTCACCTACTCTTTCCACTGTGTCTTTCTGTGGTTTGCTATCTCTACACCCCCTGGCCCCTCCCAGGTGCCAACTGTCTGCTCTGAGCCTGGGCTGGAAACCAGAAAAAGGAGATCAGCTACCATGTCTGCTCCAATTCTGTGTCCAAAGGCTTAGGATAAAGATCTGAAGATGACCCTACCTGGACTGTGAAGAAAATGTCTGAGCTTTCTGTCAGTTGTCCTCTGAAGTATCTTAAATTGCTTGCTTACTTGTCTTGTTCTAGATTGTGCTAGATTTAATAGATATTTGGAAAAAGGAAGTTCCCTTCATCGTCATTCAATCTAACCATGATGTTTGGACTGGAATTATCTAAACTACTTATGCTTACATCTGAGATTTGGTCTCGCCAACATTGTGATAACATGCATGGTTTTCTCCTTTTTGAAAGCACAGAACCCTAAGACATGCTGCAAAGCAGATGAGCACATAAAGCAGATACGGGGAGAAGACCCAAGGCAAGCTGCCTTTGTCCTAAAAACCAGGCCGGTTTCTGGGCCCAAGTGCCAGCCACTTACCTGTGGGGAGCACATCATTGGACACGTCTCCTTTGTCTCCTTTGTCACCCTTTGGCCCTGCTGGGCCCTCATTTCCAGTCAAGCCCAGCTCACCAGGGTCTCCCTTCTCCCCTGGAGTTCCTGTGGCTCCGGGCAGCCCTGAGGGGAGGAAAATGATTTATTAGCCTATAGTGCAAGAAATTCTGGTACACCACTTTGTAATATTGTACACTGTACTTTTAGGGTGAAGGACTTTCAACAACCAAATACCTAAGTCTTTGTTGCTGACATTTTAGGTCAGCAGCATGATATAAACTCATTAAAGACTAGTATTTCCAGGTGGCTCTTCTGAATATTTTAGGGACCTTCGGCTGGGCCAACAGGTTGGAGAGGAGTGGACCAGAAAAGGGGCAATTGCAGCAAGAGCGGAAGGAAGGTAAGGCCTGACCCGAAGTTTGCCACACGGGAAGGATGGAGCGTGCAGAGGGGTCTGTGTGGCACCCGGAAGGGTGGGTGTTGTCCCCTGCCTTCTTGGTTTCTTCCTCACAACATACTGGACCAGTAGGCTGCTCGGTCATCCTTACTCTCATTGTAGAGAAGCTGGAGCTCAGGCTTACCGTGGTCATCACTGAGGCCACTAAGTGAGCAGCAGAGATCTGATTCCATGACATTCCAGGGCAAAATGCTTTTCATCAAAAGAGCAAAATGGGTAAAGTTGCTCTAGCATAAGCGTTAAGAGGGATGGTGATAGTGTGGATAAAATGCAGTAAGTGGACTGTCTGCCTCTGTTCCTGGGGAGCCATAACTCCAGGAACTGCAGACCCACCCCTGTCAGCTAGACATGGGTAAGAGTCTAGGCAATGGCCCCTCTCAGCATGCATTATGGACTACACAGCATTCTGATCCCCGGGAGGAAGGAAGCAAACGAGGTGCATGATACGATTGCCCTGGTCACTGCTGGCAGGTAGTTTCCAGACAGAAGCAGAAGGAGTGGTGCCCAAATAGAGCCTCGCCATTTCACTGAGGTGAGGAGACCAAAGCCGGAGTCTGGGGAGGTAGAGGTGGCTAGGGTTCATGAGGCAGAAGGAGGTGGTTGTGCAGACGGAACTCTGGAGAACTTCAGAGGGGTCTCCTTGGGTCTTTGGCTGAGTAATGACCTGCAGGGTGAAACTCTACGAGGCAGGGCAAGAACAAACAGGAAGTTCACTACACAACTCTCAGTGCTTGCCCAGGGTGAGGGCTTCATTCCCACCAGGCAAAGCAGGGAGATCTCAGAAAATGATGCGATATTGGGTAAAGTCCTTGGAAAAGTCTTGTCTCAGCAGTGAGGCTAAATTAACCCAAGAGTCAAGGCTGCTGTGGATCCGTTATAACTAAGCTTAAAAACCAGCTTCGGAAATATTAAACAGCTGGGAGTAGTCACTGCCAGAATAGAGTCCACGATTTGAATCGTTTAGTGAATGTAATGCAGCACAGTAACAGTTTAAGAAAGGAAAGGATCGTATCATCTCAGCCGATGCAGAAAAGGCATGTGATAAAATTTAACACCTATTCTTTTTTTTTTTTTTTAATATAGAGAGAGAGCACAAGTAGGGGGAGCAGCAGAGGGAGAGGGAGAAGTAGGCTCCCTGCTCAGTAACACCCATTCTTAATAAGAATTCTCATCAAACAAAGAATAGGAAGAAACGTCAATCTGAAAAGGGACCTCTATAAAAATACCTATAGCTAAGCTCCTCCTTAGTGATGAAAGACTAACTGATTTCTCCCTAAGATTAGGAACAAGACAAGGGCATCAATATTCATCACTTTTATTTCACATGATACCAGAGGTCCCAACTAGTGCAATAAAGAAAAAGAAAGAGGGCGCCTGGGTGGCTCAGTTGGTTAAGCGACTGCCTTCGGCTCAGGTCATGATCCTGGAGTCCCCGGATCGATCCCCGCATCGGGCTCCCTGCTCGGCGGGGAGCCTGCTTCTCCCTCTGACCCTCCCCCCTCTCATGTGCTCTCTCTCTGTCATTCTCTCTGTCTCAAATAAATAAATAAAATCTTTAAAAAAAATTATTAAAAAAAAAGAAAAAGAAAGAAAGAAAGAAAAGAAAGATTGGAAAGGATGGATTCAAATTGTCTTTATTTGCAGATAGCTGATTGTTTTGTAGAAAATCTCATGGAACCTATAAAAAAGCTACTAGAACTCCTGACCACTCAGGGACCCTGGGGCCCTGAGAAGGAAAGGGATTGCCTAATATTGGGCAGAGGTATTGTCAGATATGAATCTATTAACACAGTCCCCTATCTGCAGGACCTACATGCTCATTCTCACAACAGCTTCCTGGAGATATTGCTCAAAGTGGCAGAGATTTCAGGCAGCAAGGAAGAGCCAGAGGCATGTTTTAGTGCAAAACAGACCTTTAGTTCCTCTCAACTTCTATGACCAAGAGGGCTTAGGATCCATTCATTTTTTTTCTAATTACCCTGCCAGTCCCCAAGCCACTGCCTTTTTTTTTTTTTTAAGATATTTCTTTATTTATTTGAGAGAGAGAGAGAGGAGGGGCAGAGGGGGACAGAGAGGAAGAGGGAAAGAATCTCAAGCAGACTGCGCTGAGCTTGGAGCCCAACGTGGGGCTCGATAACACCACCCTGAGATCATGACCTGAGCTGAAACCAAGAGTCAGAGGCTTATCCGACTGAACACCCAGGAGTGCCCCTGCCCCGGCCATGTTCCTTCTTACAGGCTCTGGCTAAGTGAGTGCCCACAGCCCCTCTCTTACGCTCATCGACTTGGCCAGTCCCTACTCCCTGTCATCTTTTCAGCCTTGCGATTGTCCTCCCTCTAGATTAACAGTTGAGATTTTAAGATCTGGACCCCCCCCCCGGCCCCGCTTCCTACCAGCCCCATAGGATTCCAAAATCACTGTCCCAAGAGAATCTGAGAATTCAGGATTGGAAGGCAACTTGGAGGTCATTCAGATTAAACTCACATCCCAGCCCAGAAGCCTCTCTATGCTGCCTGACGGCTCTTCTCAAGTCCTGTCCGCAGTGGGGAGGGAGGTTATTACATCCCATCACATCACACATCATACCAGAAGATTCTGCATTGCCACCGGAGGCAATATTCCCTAAAACCTACACCTGGAGCTCTCAGCACCTTTCCTTCTTGCCGGGGAAGTGATACACACTCAGTGTAGCATTTGCTCTTCCCAATTTAAGGGGCTGTACCCGGACCACCCCAGGAGGACAGCAGTGTCCTCAAGAACCTTCAAATGTTGATCACTGTTCGACAACGTGGTGCACAAAGTCGTGTTTGCCAGATTGCCGCCAACCATAAAAACCGCGTCTTCATGACAACCATGACATTCAGCCCTTGCAGGGGAGTGAGAGGGCGGCGCGCGCCGACGGAGGGGCTGGGGACCTGGTGGGAGAGGAGCGGAGAGGAGCAGGGCAGCCCCTCCGCTCCGCGGGGGGGCCTGTGCTGGGCATGGTGCAGTCACACAGATGGCAAACCACACCTGTGGGCAGGGGGCAGGCCTCCCTCGCAGCGCCACCCAAGCCCCGTGGCCGTGGCTCACCCCTGCCCACGGCTATTAGGACAGCTTGCTGGAAAGTGGCTCACTCACTCAAGAAGAGCCCTTAATCAGGGGCCTCTGCATAGGAAGACGTCCTTTTGTTGGGATTTTAAATAGGCAATTTGGCACATTATCTGCAGGACACAAAAGACGAGAACGTTGCCATAGAGTCGGGCCCGCACAATGCGCCGAGGATAACCGATACCTTCTAAAGGTTTCACATGACCCAGATTCTGCAGTGCTCAGGGAAAGGGTGTCTTCTAGTTACTTCGGGGTTTTCTCTTTCAGGCATTTATTCTGGTCACAAAGAACCTCTCCGCATCAGCATCCGATTTCCACTTTATTCCTCCCGCTTGTGCCTTTTCTTTCTCAAAAAGGCCGTGTGTGAGACAAGAAAACGTTCGTACTGGAATGCAGTTGTGGTAATGCTGCCCCCACAGGGGTGACGCTCTAAAGCTGAGGGGCGCCTGGGTGGCTCAGTCGTTGGGCGTCTGCCTTCGGCTCAGGTCATGATCCCAGGGTCCTGGGATGGAGCCCCGCTTCGGGCTCCCTGCTTGGCGGGGAGTCTGCTTCTCCCTCTCCCACTCCCCCTGCTTGTGTTCCCTCTCTCGCTGTATCTATCTCTGTCAAATGAATAAATAAAATCTTTAAAAAAAAAAAAAAAGAATGTATTTTGACTCTGAGCTGGGTCTGCATGATCGTTTTTCCGCTTTCAGTAAGAAAGGGCGGGGGATGTTCCATCTCCATAGAGTCTGTCTTTTCTCTCCTGACCGATGCCTCTGACAGTTTCCTCTTGTCCCACCTTGGCCGTGCCCTGGCCGTGGGACTTCGGAGGTATAGCACCACCCGATCCCATTCACCGTCGGAGGACCCCCGGCAGGGGGAGGGGGGCACTTTCTTCCCCGGCCTGACTCGGCAGCGCCCGGCCGTGCTGTTACAGGTGCACGGCCCCGCCCCCCGCGCAGTGCATCCCCTGTGAGTCCTGGCAGGCTTCGAGTCAGCACATTCTGCAGAGAAGAAAGGCCGGATTCTGCTCGCCCGCCTCATCTGCTGGGAGTGGCTCTCTGCTATTTTCCTTCCCCTGTGGCGCGCACTCAAAACAAACCATCTCACCAGCTTTAGAGTTGGGGGTTGCATTACGTTGCTGGGGTCAACTTCAGGATCTTCACGGCAGGGGGTGAGGGAGGACGGCTTATTTTTGGCAGGACCATCTGTCGCTGACTGAGGCAGGGCGGCGAAAGGGGGCCAGGGGGGTGTCACACAAAACCCGGTCCCAAGATTGGCATGAATAAAGAGGAGGGCATTTATTTCTGTTGTATGAGGATTCGATTTTTAGAGAAGACAATGCAGTATTAACCCTTAGTGAGAAAGTGCGAGACAGATGGAAAAAAAAAAAAGCGAATGCTTGGTTTTGAGGCGATCGAATGTCAAACTTCATAGATGTCAGTTGCAAAATGGACCACATTTAAGTCTCTTTAGTTCTTCTCTCTGCGTCTAAGTCGGTGTTTTCCAATGAATACAGGCATTTCAACTTAGCTTTCCTTCTGGGTTAAAACCAAGTTTTGAAAACAATAGCTAACACTAATAGGGCACTCACTATGTGTCAGGCCGTATTCTAAGCCCTATACATATCTCTCATTTAATCTCCTAAATGACCTTATGAGGTTGATACTACTATTGTTCCCATCTTACAGATGAGGAAACTGGCACAGAGTGATTAAGTAACTTGCCCAAGGGCACACAGCTAGTAAGTGGCAGAGCCAGGACCCAAACCATGCCAACAGGCTCCGGCGCCATGCTATTCCACTGTTGTTCTCAGCTTAGTCCTAACCTCCAGGGCCTGGAACACCCAGTGAAGGGGGGGCAATAAAGTCCATGTTGACACGAATGGACATAACTTGTCCACTGTCGCAAAGGTAAGAAGTTCTGCTAAGGTCAGAAACCGAGGGTTATCTCCCGGAAACAACGGTTAGGCTAGAGCTCTATACTCTGGTTTCATCAGGCTCTTCATCTCCTCAAGAGCCCACAGTGGCTCCCTGCTGCCTCCTGCAGACATGCACCTAGCCAGGGTCCCCTCCAGTATCCAGGGGCAGTCTCACTAACAGTCCCTCCAGGCTAGGCCTTTCTCTTCTACCCGGCAACACCCTCCATAGCTCCCCTCTGATTATTTCTAAGACATTGATCACACTCCTCTCTCTTGTCCCTTACACTTAGCCCTACTATACAACCCATCTTCTGCCCTATTTGGGCCCTATTTGTCCCTTCTGTGCACAGGGAAGTTCAGCTTTCTCTTCTGGCGGAACTACCCACTGTCAGGAGAAAGCAGTCTTCAGATCAGAGTAACCAGCTATTACTCAGTAGCTGTGTGTAAGATATGGCCTCTCCTTCCCTGGACGAGAAGCCCTCATGGACGGAAAGTGTGCACTACCCTTCTCATTCACACACGCGTGCGTGCGGTCTTCAGTCATCAATTACTGAGCTTCACCTGGGCCCAGAGAGAGCTGCGCTGGGTAACCGAATATGTAAGACATGGTCTCTCCTTCATGGACAAGCACTAGAGCAGACTATTTAAAAATTGGAAACCATGTTAGAGTTGTGGGAACCTGGCGTCCTCAGTCTACAGGTGGGACCAAGGCTCAACGGTGAAGGGACCTGCCCAAGGCCTCGGAGCCGGTCGGGGACTGAGGCAGGGGCTTCGGGGACTCCTTCCACTCCTTCCTCTGCCTGGAGAGCAGGAACTAAGAGGTGCATAATCAACTCTGCCTGCCAGGCTGTTCCTCACTGAGCTGCATATTCTTGCACATGTCCTGCCTCCTGGCCCTCCCCGTCAGGCTCAGCGTCAGGCTCAGCGTCAGGCTCAGGCTGGAGGGGGTCTGCCGCCCTACGTCCTGAAGGAGTTAATGGCACTAGCTCCCAAGGCCAGGCCTCCTTCCCATCGGCTCCTGCTCTGTGGCACCTCGGGGGCGCTGATCTCACAGCTGGGGGCCAGCCCCCCCCGCCCCCCACCCCCCGGCCTGGAAGCTCAGTGTAGTTGTGTTTAAGAGCAGGGGTCCAGGAGTCAGAGAGACCTGGTTTCAAGTCCTGCCTCCTCCACTTCTTACCTTTGCAACAGTGGACAAGTTATGTCCATTCGTGTCAACAAGGACTTTATTGCCCCCCCCTTCGCTGGGTGTTCCAGGCCCTGGAGGTTAGGACTAAGCAAGATAGACATTGCTTGGCTGTCATGGACCTCACATCCTTCCTAGGGGGTCAGACCATCAGCTCATCAACAAGCAAACGCAAGGAGAGCGTTTCCGGGAAGGGATGTGTATTTTGACAGAACAGGGAAGGAGGCAGGGGCTAGACACAGAGGTGGGGGACGAACTTGAAGAGGGGTGGCAATAGAGATGAGACCTGCACCAGGACCAGCTGCAGGAAGGACAAGGAAAGAGTATTCCAGGCAGTGGGCACAGCAGTGCAAAGGTCCTGGGGCAAGGGTGGGCTTGGCCTGTTTGAGAAACAGGAAGATAGGGCTTCTTCATCTGGAAAAAATATGGCCAACAAAAATATCCATCTCCTGAGGGTGGTTTTGAAGACCAAATGAGATAAGTATAGAGCGTACTTGGTAGCATGCCTGACAATAGATATTAGCTATTTGCATACTATTGTTCAGAGGATCACTGCTAGAGGGCAGAGTCCAGCCTGAGTACCGTCTCTATGGAACACAGGCTCTTTTTCCTGTTTTTAGAAACAGCACTTGTTGTTCTCTCTTTCTGGAATGCACGCCCACCCCTCCTCTCTCCCACCCCTGCCTGGCAAACCACTATGGATCCTGGAACTCTCGGCCAGAATCACAACGCTTCCTTCTCCACAGTCATGACCTTGGCCCAACAGGTCACATCCTGTATGAGACCCTGCAGTGCCTTCTTGGAGCCGAACAGGAGACCCATACTACTACTCAGAAGGTTCTGGAAGGCCTCTCTGCACGTCTCCCTTCCCCCAGCCACACCTGTCAGGCCCTTGTGGGTGCCTTGCACTCCACCTGGGCCACCCTCTGCCTGCTCACATCCTTCAAGTCTGACCTTAGACTTTACCTCCGTGACCCTCCCTCTCTGTACTGTATCTCTTAACCCCTGTTCTCTCCTTCAAATGGGTATCTCATGTTGTGATTGCAGATATATTTCATTATTGACTTCTAATTTGTGCCTTCCCACCAAAGATTTAAAGTTCCAGGGGCTGCATCTGTTTTGTTTCTGCACTAGGGCTTGGAACCTGCTCGCTAAATGTTTGCTGACAGATGTTCCCACCCTGTCCTGGTCTTCTTGCTACTCAGTCCCGTTCTTGGCCTCCTTTGCTGGCTCATCCCCCTCCTACTTGGTCATTAGACGTTGTTGCTTCTCAGGGCTGAACCCAGGCCCTCCTCTTCTGTTAGCTCCCTCCAAAAGGACGGTGCCCACACCCACATGCACACCGCCTCAGGTGGCCCCTCCTGTATACCTCGAGCCCCAGGGTCTCCTCTGACTAGAGACCTGCCTGCATCTCCAAGGCCCCCGACATCTCCTCCTGGACGTTTCAGGGCACCTCAAACTCAGCACATCCCATGCTGAGCCACACTCCTTTCCCTGAACCTGAGTTGATATGGGGCTCCCTTCCTCAGGACAGAGCGGTCATCAGGGACAGAGATCTCAGAGTCGGTCTTGGGGTCCCCCTCCCCCTTCCTCCTTATATCCACCCACCACTGGGTACTGCTGATTTCCCCCCAGAATATCACTCAACTCCACTGGTCTCTCCATCCCGCTGGCCTGCCGTCCCTTCGACCTGTGCGCTGAGTAGCTTCTGAACTGTCTCCCTCCTTCTGTCCTTGCTCCCCTAGTGTACTCTCCACAAGGCGGCCACAGTGTTATTTTAGAAAAGCGGACCTGACCTTGTCACTCTCTCCTACTTGCAACCCCTCAGTGGCTTCTCAGTGCTCGCTGAACAAAGCCCAGGCCCCCTGACCAGCTCTGCTCTCTCCTCCCTGCAAGAACACTGAGTGCTGGGTAGGATGTGAGCCCGCTGTCAGGCGAAGGAAGGAAGCAGAGGAGGGAACACACAGCTCTAGGGCTTTGGCAGGGGGACCGGGCCCTCGTGCTGGGGTTCAGGGTCCGGGGCAGGGGTGGAGCTGACCCCTGGTGGAGCCCTGCTTTCAACAACCTCTCCGTAGAACCAGGCTCGGCAGACAGTCTTTGTGTTTGTACGTCTAGGATGGTGGTGGTCTCCCCTTCCCCTGGCCCGGGGCATGGACAACGGCCTGGGCCCTTAGTGGCTCAACTTCTCTGCTCAGCCTTAGCGGACGCTTCTCGTTCTAATGCTGCTGACGCCCGGAGGCCTCCGGCACGGGGAGACAGCTGCGGAGGAGGGTCTGCGTCTTCGGCTGGAGGTCCCGTGGGATCTCCTGGAGACCAAGGATTTGGTCCCTTCCCCTGGCGAGTGGACCCTGGCCCCGCTCAGTGCTCCACCGCTGCCCTCCCCCCCCCACCCCGCCCTCCCGCACCTCCCTCAGCACAGATGCAGGGGAGTGCTTGCCGGGTGAGGCAGGGCAGCTAGCTCTCTGCACGGCTGCCAATCCTCCCAGTTCCCTCCCGGACCAGCCACAGTCCTTACGATTCCAGGGCCTAGCTGACTTGGCCGCTATCTCTCTGGCTCTGACTCCACCACATCTGCCCTGGCCGCCTTGCCGCTCCTCAGACCCCGTGGGCACACCGGCCTCACACACTCTGCTGAAACGCCCCCCCGCCCCCCCATAGCCCCTGGCTCCCTCTCTCCCTTCCTCCAGGCGTTTGCTCCCTTCCTTTTCAGGGGCCCTTAGCTGGCTTCCCAATCCACAGTCACCCCACCCCCCACCCCAGCCACATACACACACTTGTTATTTCCTCTCTTGACACTGTGCGTCCTCTGTAACAGATGATCCTTTCCTACTTATTTAGCTTGTTTATGGCCACTCTGCCCAGACTGGAATGTGAGTTTCATGAAGGTAGGGATTTTGTCAGCTTTTTCATTTCTAGATCCCCAGCACCTAGAACAGGACCTGCCACGTAAATAGGTGTTATAAAGATGAATGAACTTTTTCCATTCTGGCTTCACTGGGTCGTGGGCTGCATATCAAGCACACCTCTCCAAAGCCAGGGATCTGTAA
The DNA here is from genome assembly GCF_011800145.1 of Mirounga leonina. Lineage (NCBI taxonomy): Eukaryota > Metazoa > Chordata > Mammalia > Carnivora > Phocidae > Mirounga > Mirounga leonina. The sequence goes on along the minus strand of NW_023270839.1, from coordinate 27,112,313 downwards.
GTCACCCCTTTGAAAGTCATCCATTTCCCACCTGTTCCATACCCAAAGAACCATGGTTTCCTCCCCCTCATAGCTGACCCTCAGGATATTCATTGCTGAATCCTCAGGACTGGATTACATTTCTGGGGCCTTTCTGGGATAAACCAAATGTCTGCACCCTGATGGCCATCATTATTCAATGCCGATGCTCATTTATAATTATGATTATTATCTAACATGTAAGGATCCGTTACTGCTCTGTAATTAAAGCTGGAATGGCTGGCCTTCTGAGGACTGAGCTGACTTGGCCTGTGTGGGCCCATCTTCACAGAGGCTGCTCCCCCGGAACATGAGCATGTCGGCTTGACCAAGTGGCAGAGCCATTTAACAATTTTCTCCCTTTCCACTGGTTCTCACTTAAAGTGCTTAGAAGAGCAGAGGTGCTGGAAGAGGGTACTGTGCCATCTGGAAGAATGTTCTAGTAGTTATTCTAGCACAGGGCCTGTCTAGGTGAGTTGGTGTCGCAGAGCTAAGAGGTTGAAAATAAACAAGAGGGTTTGGTGGAGTCGGTACCATCTGCAGTGGCTCAGAGCCTGGCCTTCCCGGAAGCCTCCTGGGGAGTCTCTACCCCCTGCACTGGAGCCCCCACCATGCCTCGTGCTAGCTCTCGTCGGTGCACCTTCCAGGCCTTCTCCATGCATGGCCCAGCACTGGTGCTCAGGGCCCCTCAGAACTTGCCTCCCCAGCCCGCAGGCTCCTGCCAGGCCCTGCACCAGCCCCCGCTTCTCACGGCTCCCTGGACACGTCCGACACGGATGTTTCCAGGGCTTTGCCATAATGCCCCTCGCTGCAGGGCAGCAGAACCCCTCCGGAGAGGCCAGCCACAGCGGTGTCGTCATCCTGCGATGCCAACCCCCGCCTAAGGGGGGCCTGGATGCTACCCTGCTACTCAAATGGTCCTAGCTACTCCTGTAGCCGAGAACACCTAGGGGCCGGCATCAATCAGCTGATTTTCAGTCAAACACAAGGATTTGCTGGGCAGGAAGAGGCAGTGGGAGGGCAGGGCAGGACCTGAGCCTCAAAAGAACTTGGGGCATCAGCACACAGCCCCTGGAGCATCCCTCCCCAGGGCTGCCTGCTCCGGCCCCTCCCATCCCTCCGTCTGCCTCCGAGCGAGCAGAAGAGCCGGAATCAGTTCTCAGGGAGGCCGCTCTCCCGGTAGATGTAAACCTTTGGCACACAGCGGCTTCCTGGAGAGAGTTAAACCAGTCCCACAGGCAAAGAGGTAACACTTTCTCCCCCACCACATCCCGCTTGGGCCCATCCGAAAAGCAATAACTGAGACAAGCAACAAGGGAATTAACTAGAAAAGTTGCCAAAGTACCCATTTTTCCTCTTTTTCCAGTTGCTCCTTTTTCTCCTTTTGGGCCCTGGGGGCCAGGCTGTCCATCTGATCCATTGTGTCCTGGAAGCCCACCAACTCCTGGAGGTCCTGCGTCGAAACACAGGAAACAAGACCATCTTAAAAAATCATCACTGAGCTTAACATGATCTGCTTTAGCCAGTGACACTAGATGGGCATGAATGCCTTTTCCAGATCTCCTCCTGCCTCTTCCCTTCCTTTTCCACCTTTGCCCCACCCCCCATGCAGTGACAAATGGGGAATGGTAATGGCAGGTCCTCAAGTGGGAGGGGACAGGAGAGCTCGTGATTTGGGCCGAGACAAGGAGGGGGACACACTCCGGATTCTTCCCCCTTTCCCGCCTCCATCCCTTCTGAGCGACCCTGGGGAACTAGCCCCCCACATCCTCCCTCCGGAAGTAAGAAAATCCACAGACTCTTACCTGGTGGGCCAGGTGGTCCTACAACAGAAAAAGAAATTTAGATGATAAAGCATGCCTGGAAGGAAGCCAGCACCACAACCCCCAAATCAAAGAGCACTTTCCGTCTTTTAATAAGTACTAACCATCTACTGGCCCTAAGCATCCACTCCATGCCTTTTATTTAGAACCCAGCATATTCACTCAAAAGAACCTTAAAAGCAATTCAACAGTTTGCCAATCAAATCCACTTTTGCTTAGGTTTCAATGAACTAAGAATAATTTCTGAATGGGCTTCACCACAGATTCATAAATCAGTCATCTCTCAAGCAATCAGCTTCATTAAATGAGGTTTGGTAAAAATGTAGGAGGGCACTAGAGCAGCCTAGGCCCAGGTAAGCATTGGGAAATGGATGTGCTGTCATTGCAGGGCTGAGGTCTGGCTGTTGTGAGAAAGCAGTCCCAAGAGCTCTCATCCAGCCAGCGTATCTCCTTCACGCCACCCAGAGCAACTGAGAGCAGAAGCTGGTTCTCAGGTCTCTATTCTGTTGCACGAAATAGCCTGAGAACAACTGAGGGTCCAGATCAGGTAACAAACACCTTGCTAAGTGTGTAATTACCCGAGTAAATGTAATGAACCATTTACACATAATCCAACAAAACAATTTTGCTTCCACAAATAGGAGAGTCTCATTGTCAATATTTTATTTAGGCACTCAGACAAGCCAATGGGTTTATAACATGAGCAGTTGAAGTCCTTCTGTTTCTCCAGAACATATATGTTTACCCATGTTGGAGTAGAAACGTCGTTCTACAAATCCAAGTCTGTGACTTTTCAGAAGACCGCCATTTACTAAGCATTTACTGTGTGCACAAAAGTCTACCAGGCAGCAGAAATCTTGGTCCCTGTGTCTGTTGTGTTTATGATCTAGCTGGAAAAGGTAGACACTCTGAAACCACAATGAAACATGAGGGAGGGAGTTATAGAGAAGCAGCCCCTCCAAGAGGTACTGGCACATGGCAGTCTGAGAAGGCTTCCAGACAGGGTGAGGCTTGAGCTGTGGCACTGAACAAACAATGGGCTTGACACGGCCACAGGGGTGAGGGCTGGACAGCTCAGGTCGGGGAGCAGCAGGAGCAAAGGCACAGGGGAGGGAACTTGCATGATTCAGGGTGAAAGAGAGGGGGAAGATTGGCCAACCTGGCGTGTGTAGAGATGAGCCTGAGTCAGTACTTGGAGGGGTGGGTGTGGGGCGGCAGCATTTGAACGCCAAGAGGAGAGGTGTAGGTGGTGTCTGCAAGGCAGTGGGGACCTACAGTAGGTCTCTAATGGGGGATGATCCTGTGAAATCAGTGTGTTTTTGAGATCCTCTCTGTAGATGGAAGTTGAATAGAACTAGGGAACAAGATGAGAGAGAAAAGAGAGGTGGGGTGGGGAGAAAACACCCAGAGAATCTTTGTAGTTAAAATGAGGGGAAAGGATGTGGACAAATCAGTTGGTAACTGTAGAGTTGTAGAGAAAGCTAGGAATTCAAGAGGTATTTCGGCAGAAGAATGAGCAGGGCTCCATATCTGATTGGGTAGGGGGCAAAAGAGGACACTCAGATGACGGGGAACTGAGGATATGGATGGAAGGAGACATGACGACTCTTGGAAGAAGAAGTGTTTGAATGTATACTTTCCATCCATGCAGTCCCACTTGGGGCAAAAATTATTTGCTGAAAATGGTACCACCATTTGCTGAAAAGTGTAGCCTGTGGTGACATGACTTTACCAACAGATGGCGTGTGCCTGTACACACATAAGGAGGTCAGAAGAAATCAATCAATCATTCCTGACTACAGATGGAACCAAATTCAGAGGTGCAGATTGGTAGGAAAAAGGTCACCAAGCAGGAATCAGCTGTCTATATAGGTTTCAAGAGTTCTCAGGACAGTCCAATAACCATTTCTATGCAGCAGGAGTATTGGAGAGAGGTCCTGGCTAGAGCTGTATACTTAGGACACTTTGGTCATGGCCAAGAAGTGTCCCTACGGTGAAATGTTCAGATTAGGGTTTTCTGTCATTGACCTGAGGTTCATTGACACCTGTGGCTACAGCTCTTAGTCATTTGAGTCCATAGAATCACCTAGAACGCTTGTTAAAATGCAGATACACAGACCCTAGCTGGAGATTCTAATTCAGTTTGTATTTTGAGTGAGGCCCAGGAACATGCATTTTCACCAAGCACCACAGATGACTGGGGAGCGGATAGTCCTGGGTACCCCCGACCAGGTGTGAAACTTTCTTGGAAAAAGAATTGGTCACTGTCAACAGAGTCCTAAAGTGGTCCCTGACCCTAGAAAGGCTATTAGTCTGGAGGCAAGAGTAAAATGTTAAGCCAAATTGTGGGATGGATAGAGAGGGGGACACACACCACATCTAGAGGGAGGCGGGTGATAGAAGAGGCACCAGGAAAGAGAGGGTGAACCGAAGGTACAGGAGGGAATCCAGGAGGTCCTGAACCCTGAAACTAATGGAGAAGAGAATTTCAAAAGAGAAAGGAGAGAAACACTTCCAAAGAGCTCAGAAGCAGAGTGCTAGAGCGACGGTGAGTTGTATCCCGACGCCCACTTGGGATGCCTACGGAGCTGCCCAAGGGCCCCTTACACCTGGAAAAAGCCCTAAATACGTGTCACTATACTAATGCCAAATGTCAGATAATATGTGCCAACTGGGCCTTGAGAAAACTGTTTTTCAGGATGTTTTCTCAGCTCTTGACTCTTCTCTTCTTGAGTAACAGAACCCCTGGGGATACGTGTGGACAGCCAAGTTCATGTTAGCACCATATGTGGGGCTGGCCCGATGGGATAATGGAGCATGTTGTGGGGACTCGAAGCCTTGGTTCATATGTGGCCTTGCCTCCCACTTGCCTCCTTGTTTCCCACTGCCTCCTGGCCTCCCCAGGACAAGTTTTCTGCTGCCTCCCGGGTTTCTGATGCATCTGCCCCAGTCCCCGCCCAATCAGCAACTGCTGCCACCTTCCACACCAGTGCAGCCGGGGTTGGACATGTGCCCTGCATGCCTCATCACAGACTGGGATCTCCTGTGCTTGTGAGGACCTGGACTTGTTCTGCGAGCATCCCACGACTTGAGGAGTATGACACTAAATAGTAAATAAAAAGCCCCACCATAGCAGGTGGAGAGTAAAACCATTAAAGAAAGGAGGAAGCCCTTTTCCTGCTTTTTGAACAAGGGACCCTGAATTTTCATTTTGCACAGGGCCCTGCAAATGCCCCAGCTGACTGCCCCAACCTACATTCCTAACCAGAATCGGTTAGAAGTGGGTGGGTGCTATAGAAGCTGAGTCGCTTAGAGTTTTTTTCTCCTTGAAATCTAAGACTGACCCACAGTGCCCCTAGTTATGTAAATTGGATGTCTGTGGATGGCCATGCAAGGTAAAACAATGCCCGTCTGCAGAGAGAGCAGAGAGGAGAGGAGAGGTGGTGATTGGTGTTGACATGACAGAACCACAAGATGGCAGCCCTGGGATCCCGGAGTCCCCAGAACCAACTCGGAGTGTCCGGACTTTGTGGGGGAAAAAAGCCTTTGCTGTGTTATGCCACTAGGATTTTATGGTTTAATTATTACCAGAGCAGGGACTAACCTACCTTGACAAACACATCCCTCTATCCTTACAATAACTGGTAACCTCTGGACCTTTTTTTTCCCCCTCAAATAAGCTCTAGTGGATCTCTGCTGCTAGCAAAGAGAAGAATTTCAGTGCAGACAGGAAACACAGGCACAACAGTTATGAGGAAGGAATAATCCAGAAGTGTAACGCTCACTTCTCGTCTTGGAGTGGGGGCACTGGCCCCGCTGAGGGCTCCCAAGAGCCCGCCCACCTGGCTCCTCTCGACATGGCCACTCCAAATCACAGGGGAGGATTTCACTAGTCTCCCCTTTCACCCCGGGATGGTGTGACTACGGCTGTCACCAGACCCAAGGCACCTGCTTAGCACAGCAATGACCACAGGGGACGTGGCTACACATTTCCCAAAGTCTCACTGATAGAGGAACCCAAAGAAGCCCCCAAATAAAAAAATCCAAAAAGAAACATGTTGGAAAGGGAGGTCTGGTTCTGCTGCTTTAGAAAGAGCTAGTAAAAGACCGCAGCTTCCTAAGCCGGGTAAGGCCAGACCTGGCGCCTGTGAGGTCGAAAGTCCTGACTCTCTTCCTCTCCTGTTCTCAGCAGGGACTCCCCGGGGCTTGGGACTCATGCCAGCCACAGCTTTGGGGCCAGACGGGAGCTCTAGCCAAAGGGAGTGTGGCTCCCCTTTCCCTCGGGAGTCGGGAATACTTGGCTGTCCTTCAGGGAGGGCCTGAGAGGGCCCTAGCTCTCACACGTGGAGCTGGAGTCCACCAACTCTAAAACCACAGGGAGGCCAGCTGAGTGAGAGCGTGAGCAGCTACAGCGGCTGTTTCTGAGAACAGCCTGTCTGTCAGTTTACCACGTGTTGCCCTGGCCACAGCCTGGCGGCCTCGGGACCCACCCTCTGTGGCTGCAGTCCCAGGGCACCTAACTTGGAAAGGCGTCTTTCCTCACCTGTCCCCACTAAGCGGCAGCTTTGGTCCAGTCCCATTTATTTGGCGCCTTTCAGCTTTGGACTAGGGCATGGCAACCTTAAAGAATTAGAGTAGGGATGGCAAATAGGTTTTCTTTCAAGTTCCAGGTCTCCTCCATTAGCACAGCTTTCTGGAACGCCGGAAAAGAATGACATGAGGCCATGCTCCGTGGTGGCTGTGGTCCATTCTCAGCGTCCGCCTGGGTACAGGACAGGGAGCAGTAACTAGTACCATCACGGGGTTGGAGTCCCTTGGCTGGGAGGAGAACAGGCACTGTGGCTTTGAAGTGCCTCGCTCTGATAAGCGGTTCAGGAATGTGAGAGTTTAGAGATTTTCTGAAAAAGCCCACATGCAGAGGCCACTGGAAGCGAAGAGTTACCCAAGAACCTGCCTTCTTCAAGACCCCCTGCTTTTCCAGAAGATATGTTTCTGGGGTCCCAAGGAAACCTGGGCTTGGGGATAGGATGCATCCAGAAAAGCATGCTGTGTGCTCAAAAGCACAAACTGCACTGGCAAAAACTCCCAACTACTCTAGCTACTGAGTTGCCCTCACTGTTTGCCGGAGAGGTTACAGGCTGCACACCTCTGTCCTTGTGCCCAGAGCAACGACAGCTGCCTCCAGGAAAAAGGAACAGGGATGGGGTTTCATGGTCACAGCTAGACTAGCCTCAAGTCACAGTGCCTGCTTTTTCAAAGATGAGTCCAGTGTAAAGCTAGATCTTGTTCTCAGGCCTCGGGCCCTACGCCCGGGGTCTGCTCCGGCAGCATCTCCTCGGGGCTCTGGACGGAGGCTCTCTGCCCTTCCCCCCTGTAGTTGCCAATTCAGTCCCGGGTCCTGTCACCTTCCTGCCCCCTGTCCAGACAGCGTGGTCTATCCCAAGGTACAACCTCACTTGGCAATGTGTACTTTTCACACCTAAGTTTTAATTGAAGAGCTTGCTGTGTTAAAAGGGGGCCCAGTTTCAAGCTGGCATGAAAGGGGAAGGTGCTGGCTTTTGAAAAGATTTCGAGGTGCCAAAAAATAACGTCCTCAACTCATTTCCAGCACAGATGCGATCCCCACCCCACCCCTCAATCTTCCCTAAGTGGTCTTGACAGCTCCATCTGCATTCACTGAACAGCCTGGCTCTCCTTCTATCACTTCTATAATAAATATCAAAAAGGAAGAGGCTTTTCCTGTGCCTCTCAATGGGGCTTTTGTGCCTGTAATTCCATCCATCTAAGCATTTCTCTAGCGCTCATTACGATCACACAGGGGAACTCTTTGAAAAGGACTTCCAAAGATGGAAGAAAGGTGCTTCAGACACAAGAGTTTCAGAATGAAGGACCAAGCTGTTCCGAAGATACTTAATTTTCTGCGAGGGCCGAAATGTGACTTGAGTAATTCAATTAGCGTTTCCCAAGAAGCCACAGGATTACAGCTTTTCTCTCTAAAACTAAACTAAGCAAACAAGAGGCAGACTGTGGACTCCGGGTTCCTCAGGGAAGGATCTTTCTTACCAGCCCACCGCCCCAATTTAATCACTTCCATAAACCATAGGTCTAGTCATTCAGCAAACTCCCACTGAGTTCCTAGTGCAGGGCAGGTAATGAGCGGTGGTGGGGAGAACGCTGGCGCGCAGGATGAGGGTTCTCAGGGCTGGATGCACACTGCAGGGTTTCTTAACCTCCGCCCTGGCGCCCTGTCAACGGGACCTCCCCAGGGCCTGAGGCCAGACACCGAGAAGGTCCAACAGAAGATTCATCTGGCTTCAAAATCTTGTGGTTATGTTTTAAAGTTCATGAGAGCTCTGCATTTACTCCATATGAGACTTTTAATGCAAAATCATTTCCCCATTTCCTCAGAATGGGGGAGAGGCAGGAAATAGCTGTGTCTGAAATCAGGCTCCGTAGGCCCATCCTTGGGCCTGGCCAGAACCTTCCTCGGTCTGGGGTAAAACAAATTGGGTGACCATTCTGGGGTCTGTGTTCTTCCTTGCCCAAAGCTTCTGAAGGCAGGAGGCAAGCACCTCCCCCGCTCAGGAAGGAAGAAGGCACCCCCTCCCTCAGGCAGGAATCAGGCAACCCCTTCTCAGGCAGGAATCAGGCACGCCCCCACCCCAGACAGGAATCAGGCACCCCTCCCTCAGGCAGGACTCAGGCACCTCCCCCTCAGACAGGAGGCAGGACACCTTAGGTTCAGGTGCACGTGCGTCTATCAACAGCACTCTCCTCCTCCCCTGCCCAACCCATTAGCCATTCTGTGTCCCTTGGCTTGATGTGCCTCCTTTTTGATTCCCTCCCTCCGGTCTGTTTGTCCTTGATTTCCTGAGTGGAGGGGAGCCGCCTAGCACATGGTAGACACCACACCAGAGCACTCTTCACAGAGGGTGTTTTCTTGACTAATTAGCAGTTTGCTTCTAGAACTTTCTGTTCATGCCATATGTATAAGGAAATAATTACTTCTGGTAAGAGAATACCCCTTTCTTTTCTCTTTTAAAAATTAATGTGAGTAAGGAAAACATCTATGGCCCCCGTTCAAGGTACCACACGTTTCTAATTATCCAAGACCTAGTTATTTTCCAGGGCTATATTTCTATGGCAATACCAAAAACATTATTTTTCCTAATTATATTACAGTTGATTTTCAGCTCATTAAAAACATCTGGTAAAAGTAAACCAATATGTGTTTTTATAACCCACAGTGTTCTTAGGTGTTCATTCTGCCCTGGCCCTTTGGCAAGCACACGTGTGTGCGGTGTAAACACCTCAGTGCCAGGCCGGCCTACCTGTCAGGCAAATGCCCTTGGTGCTGTTGCAGAGGTCCACCATCACTCGGATCTGCGGGGAGAGAGGATGGTTAATAGCAGCACAGAAGGCAGTGGGCCCTGAACTTGACCTTTATCCAGACGAGAGCAGTTACAAACATTCACAAAGTAACCTCAGGAGAACATGCAAAAGTCTGAGGAAAACTTAACCTCAGCTGAAAGAGAACCTCTTAAAAGACCTAAAGATACATGATAACAGAAGTTCATCTATCAGTTTTGTCAACCAAATATCCTTGATTTCTAGCCAACTCTGAGAGGACAGAGGATGGCGAAGGAATTGCTAAATCCAGCTTTCGAGGCTGTCATGAACCAGCCCTCCAGCATCTGAAGGGCTCAATCTGCATGGGGGTTGAATAAAGAGGGTAGGCTTGGTGGTTGGGAGTAAGCACCTATTAGCTGGGGGAGCACAGGCAAGGTACTCAACCTCTAGACACTTTGGTTTCCTCTGAAAAGTGTAAACACTATAAGCACCTGTCTTGAGTTCTGTCCCTGGCACATGGATGCTGCCCCAGATGGGAGTCATTCTCGTGCCTTGTGCATAATGCCTATTCATCGCTGGATGGCCACCTGCGGTAGGCGGTCGCTGCAGCATGGTATGAGCCTGGTATCTGGTTTCCCCACACCCATTCTGCAGCCCCTTCCCCCCGTCCACTCTCCATGCTGCTCCCAGAGAACGTCACAAAAACCAAATCTGAGTGGGTGAGCCCTGATTCACATACTCTTGTGATTCCTTGCTGCCCTGAAGATAGAACAAAAGTCCTCCTTCTCTGGACTCATCTCACACCACTCCCTTTTCCCTTTCTGTCTTCCAGCTACACTTTGCCTCAGTTTGCTCACCCACAAAATGGAGATAGGAACAGTGCTTACTTCTTAGGATTGTTGTGAAGAGTAAGTGAAATCATTTTATGTGAAGTTCTTAGAACAATCTCGGAAGCACCCACAAAAGTATCTTCCATTTTGTGGAGGCAAAAGAGAGTGTAGACAGAAGCATGGATTCTGAAGTCAGCCTGCCTATGTTCAAATCATGGCTTTGCCAGTCACAAGCAGTGTGATCGGAGGGCACTTACTTAACCTCTCTGTGCTTCGGTGTTCTTACCTGTAAATGGAGTTAATAGCACCTACCTTATACCATGGTTATGTGGATTAAATGAGCGAATACATGCAACACACTCAGAGCAGGACCCGGCACATATAGTAAGCACATGCTATTTATGCTATTGTGTTAGATAGTTCCTTAAACATGCCAAGAATGACGTAATTTATCAATTTAGCATCCACCTGTTTTCAACTTATAGATTCAGTAATTTTTAGACCCCAATAATGTGCCACTTCAAAACTTTGGAGAGAACTTATTAAGAAATGGATTTGAGACAGCTGGATAGACATCTGGGGGGGGAAACAAAAAGTTGAATCCTTCCTTCACTCCTTACACTAAATAAGTCCATTAAGCAATATTGATAAAACAGTTAAAAGTGAAAAACAAACTTAGAAAAGCACTGGAAGAAAACCTGGGGAAAAATTTATAATGGCATTAGAGTAGGAAAGAATTTTCCAAGAAAGAAACAACCCCCGTACTATATAGGAAGAATGTATAAATTCGACTGTCTAATAATTTTAAATTTCGGCAAGAGGTGAAATACTATAAGCCAATAACAAATGAGAACTATAGACCTTGGAAAACAATTGCAAAGGGCTAGTATATAAAGAGCTGTTACAAAGCAATAAGGAACAAGAAACCAAAAGAAAAATGGACAGTGGGCTCAAACAGGAAGTTCAGAGAGAAAAAAAAAAAAGAGTGCCTCATTTTCACTTACAGTTAAAGAAATACATTCAAATGATGAAATGCTGTTTCCTACCTCTTAGATTTGTTAATAAAAAGGCTAACAGAGCACTTCTCATGGGAGTAGCCAGAAGAGCTGCACTCTCTCGACCTGTTGATCAAGTATGAAGGCATACTATCCCTTTGGAGGGCATTTTGGCAATAACTACTAAAATTTAAGTGGGTCTACCTTCTGATCCATCAGTTGCACTTTGGGATTTATTCTTCGGATATACGCGTGAGGAGATAGAAGTACAAAGATGGTCATTGCAGAAATGTGGGCAAGAGCAAAAACAACCTAAATATTTATCAGAGGGTCTTGTGAAATGAAGTGTAGCATAACCATAGAATGAAATATAGTGAAAAAGAATGCCTTTAAATCTGTAAAAATGACATTGAAATATCTCCAAGATAAATGAAAAAAATGCAAAGTACCGAGCAGCATGTGTAATGTCCTCTCATTTATGGAAGAAAAGTGGTGTGCACACAAATGTTTCTATATGCTTCTCTCTTGCTGCTTTCAAGATTCTCTGTTTTTGGCTTTCCAGAATATGTATGGAAAGAAACCTAAAAAGCCTCAAGTGAGGGGGGAATGGAGGACCAGGATGGGAGGAAGCCGTACTAAACATGATACGCCCTTTTGTTTCATTGGAAATTTTCACTGATCACTCTTTCAATTAAACTCTTTCTTAAAAGAACATGTTTTGATTTGAGGGGAAAGATTGTTTGGTCTTCTACCTAGGCTTCGTCTTGTTTGCTAGGAGATCCAGAGGAACTGCATCTACTTTGTCAAGTATATCAACAGGTATTTATTGATGGCTTTGAAATTTATTGTGAAACATACATCTCACAAATATATCAAATGTGCACAATTTAAAGATGAGTCATAAAGCAAACATGTATATTCCGCCCCTCCAGGGGTAAAAAGCTGGAGGTGCTTCTTCCTGTAACATACCAGCCCCATCAACTCTGAGACAAAGTATACTGTGCAGTGTTCCTCTCCCTTTCATACAAGTCAGAATGCAGAGCTTAGAGAGGTGACATCATTTACTCAAGGTCACATCAGTTGCTCGGAGCAGAGCTGGACTCAACTCTAGCTCTCCTGATGCCAGGTCTGCTGTGCTTTCGATTATGGCTCTGATGATCCGCTCAACACAACCAGACAGAAGAAATTTCGACTCGTTATTTTTAGTCATTTTCATAAATGAATGTAATCAGCTGCACTATGGACAAGATTTATTATCTTAAAAAATGTATAATTGCCCATTGAGAGAACCATTAAAGACTTCACAATGCTTCATTTGTTGCCTGGGGGATCACAGCAGAGGGAGTAGTTTGAAACAACAGAAGCATCAATAGGGAAAATTAGCCTTTCTCTTTCCTCCTCATCACCGGTCTGGAGTAGGCACAGTGTCTATAAAAGACGACAAAGAAAGAATCTTCATTTCCTGACCTTTGGGCTCCATTTATATGCTAAATATCCATTCAGATATGTACCAGTAAATTGTGTTAATCTTGATGCAGAAATATTCCTCTAACAGACTTGGGCTATATAGAAGGTTGTACCAGGGGGAAACATAGGGTATGAAAAGTTGTGGCCATAAGAAAGTCAGAAACTGTTTTTTCTAATAGTGATTAAGAACTTGGATCAGAATAAGAGAATTCAAAATTGGTTGTCACACAACCTAGGTCGCCAAATTATGGAATCACATTTAGTGTAGAGAGCTTTCTAAATCTTAATGCAGGACTTGAGAATGGTGAAGCTGGAAGAGAACTTATAGCTCATTGTCCTGGGGGTGTCAGGCCCAATCCGTCCAAGATGTGGCCCTGTCCCCTCCCAGAGTCCGGCTCCCACCACTTTCCCCTGTCACTCTGCTCCAGTCACACTGACTGTCTTCTCTGTCTTTGCTGTGCCTTGTAGGCAGTGCTCACATCTTTGCTGAGACCTCAGACCAAATGTCACCTCATCAGGAACACTTTCCCTGACTCCCCAACTGAAAATAGCCCTAGGGGCCACTCTCCATCACCTCACCTGGATTTTTGTCTCTGTAACGCTCATCATTATCCAATATTATCTTACTTATGTCTTCATTTATTTATTATCTGCCCCTGCCTTGCAAAGAATGGAAGCATTTTGAGAGAATTTGCGCTTTGTTTTGTCTCTATCCTCTGTGTATTAAATACACACTCTCCACTGGGGAGATACAGTTCAAGGAAGACAGTACGTCAGTGGTCTCCAAGGGAGAGCTTACCTTGACAGAAGGTGACAATAAATTGCTAACCTGGGTTTATGATGTGAGAATCTGATGGTGTTGGGAAGAGGATGGGTGAGATGCAGAAAAATCTCCATAGCAGCAGTGGAAAGGCCCTCCCACCCCACAGACACTATTTGGAGGACACATTTTAGGGGAACCAATGTCTGTCACTCTCAGTGTAATATAAAGAATGGTACCCCTGAGCGCTCAGGCTTAGTGCACCCTTGGTCAACATGTCACCGAGGCAGAATCATCTCCCCAGGAGAAATACCATGGCCTGTCGGGGTCATCTCTCCCCAGTAGGAAGATCAATACAGTGATGGACAGGGACACGCTGTATGGGGACTTGTTCTCAGCAGTGACAACATATGGGTGATGGGAGAAAAAATAGCCAAAAATGGGAGGGAGGGCCTCGGGCTCCTCCCCATGACAGTTCTTGGCTTTGCTTGAGAAAGAATTCAAGAGCAAGTCATTTAGAAGGAGGGCCAAAGATTTATCAAGTATAGAAGTAAGAAAGAAGCTACTTCATAGACAAAGTAGCAGCCTCTTTTAGGAGGATCCCCCTTTGCCTATAACCAAAAGCTTTATGTTTTTAAAATTAGTTAAGGGAGGGGCTTACTCTTTAACTTTGGATTTATCATTCACATTGGGCACTTAGTTTTTCCATGGTCCTAGGGTTGTGAAATTACCTACGGGGAACAATTTTAAGAATGTCCAGCTTTTGTGGCTTTTATCGTCTGGTGGTCTTCCATGAGTCAGATCTTTTGACTTTTTTTTTTAATGACTTGCTGGTTTTTAAGTGAAGGGTCAGCCTAAAACCAAAATGGCTTTATTTTGGTTAACTTATCTCCTGCATCTCCCTTCCCTCCTGCCTCAAAGTGGCTTGCTCAGGGATCTTATGTAACTGAGTTTTAACTTTTCCAGAAGTGTTAATCCGGGTACAGCAGGTGCTGTTGGCCAAAACACAGACACCTCCCTGCTCCGCTGAAAGGGGGTCAAGGGGTTATCCCACTATCAGGAACAACTTTGGCCAGAGAATCTAAGGATCTTTGCTGCCCAGAGAATCTAAGAATCCAAAGATCTTAGCGCCAGATTCTGCAATAATTTCAAGAATTAAGAAGTAGCCTCTACATTTATCTCTAACCAGGGAAGTAGGGCAGTTAGAAAATCTCCTAGCCTGAAATAAAAGGCTCTTCTAAATTCCAGAGGTTACCCACCTTAACAATAGCCTGGGAGATAAAGATGGGGGCATTATCTTTCTAGGCCAATGCCAGGGTAAAGGGCAGGAAAATAAGGAGAAAGGGGTTCATGCTTAATTAACGTATGAAGTCTCGATCTGTCCTCTTGGGTGGAAGCAATCCATCTTGATTTCAGCTGCTCTTCTTCCTTGTCAATCTGACTTAGAGGTCTCCAGATTCTGTACAGGTGGAACCTTCTTTAGCTGTGTGATGTGTACCCAAGGCTCAATACCTTCTAGTTTTGCAACAGTGTCAGTGGACAGGAGCCCTGGGAAGATCACCTTTCCAATGGGGCTTGAGAGCCATCTTTTTCAGAACATCCAATCACCAGGCTCTCACCTGTGAGCAAGTTAGATTCTCTGAACTGGGACCTGGGAAGCCTTCTTTAACCTACTGATGATGGGCTTGAGTAAAGACATTAGAGACCTATCATAGCTGGTCATACTAGCATGAGATGACAAGGGATAAGCAGAAGGTTGTATACTGATCACATTTTAAGAAGTTTGTAAGGTTTTTGTTAAGGCTGTTCAGGATATATCATATGCCCTTGTTAAGGCATATGAAATGTCCTGTGAAGTGGGTGCCTCAATCACCAGAGATCGTGAAAGGTATATCCCAAGTGGGAAACATACTTTTTTAACAGTTTCTTTGCTAGTGTGAGGGCATCAGTCTTGCAGCAGGGGGAAGCCTTAGGTCTTCTGGAAAACACACATATAGTAACAAGAACATATGAATAACCCATATGAAATGGCAGTTGAATGAAGTCCAGCTGCAGGTGTTGAAAGGGTCCAGAGGGAGGTCTGAGGTCTCCAGGAATAAAAACAGATTTTTTTTCAGGATTCAGGACAAGTCAGACGTAGCTGGTAGACTGTTGTTGCAATTTTATAGAAGTCTCCTTACCAATGTCTATTCATAATTTGAGTCATCTTAAATGCACTGTGGTGGGTGAAGGAATGCAAAAACAAAAAACAAAAACATGGGGTTTTTCAGGGAGCTGAGAAACACCAAGGGATCTAGAGTTTCCCATAGCCCCGACTATTCACTTCATTTATAACCATTGCTTACCCACCTTAATTTCTCTGATTAAGAGCAGATTGTTGCCATGTTACAAGGACATCAGGATGGCAAAAGTCTTACTATTTGTGGAGAAGATTTTTAAGACTCATGTTTGTCCCTGGAATTAAAGAGGTTGTGCTAGAGTTTGGGCACAAGAGTCCTTTTAATTGTTTGTATTTTAAAGGTTTTGTTCCCTAAGCCTGGGTTGTAACAACCAAAAATGTCTCCAGACATTGCCCAATGTCCAGAGGGGCTAGGGGAGTGGGGGCAAAAGTCACCCTTGGTTGAGAACCGCGATTCTAAATGTTAGTCACTCCAACCAGTAACCCTGTGCCCGGTTGGTCCTTGGTACCTTCTTGTTTTATCCTCAGGCAATGTAAGAGGTAGGTTTTATTGTTCCCAAGTTACAGAGAAGGATTATCTTCCCCAGAATGCTGACTGACTTGCCCGAGAACCCACAGTTAATTAAAGCTGAAGCATGGAATTCAATGGCATTGAGCTGAAGCAAGCGTCCCCAGTGGTGTGAAATATGACCAAAGTTGACCACTATGGATTTTCGGCAAATGTGTTAGCTGTGAATTCTTCTGTGGGATGTCGTTTCCCTGAGCAGATTTCTAGACATGCCATACTGTTGCTTAAAAAACATCACTGGAGGGTGCCTGGGTGGCTCAGTCAGTGAAGCGTCTGCCTTCAGCTCAGGTCATGATCTCAGGGTCATGGGATTGAGCCCTGCAACAGGCTCCCTGCTCAGCGGGGAGCCTGCTTCTCCCTCTCCCTCTGCCCCCCACCCCCCAACTGCTTGTGCTCTCTCTCTCTCCAGTAAATAAATAAAATCTTAAAAAAAATACAAAACACATCACTGGAGTTTTGTTATCCACAGGGTAAAGTCAAACCTTTAGTTAAAGACCTGATATCAACCTACTAGCCCGGTCCGGATGAGAGCCGTTTTCCCTATCTGGGTGCCCCATGGCTCTCAGTGGCATGTTAAGTCCCCCCAATATTCTCCAGTCCTTCAGGTTGACCCCTGACCTATGGCTAGAAGGAAAGTGGGGTTGCATTCTTTTTGTAGCTGTCCTTCTTGAAATAAAATGTATATCTGCCGTAGGACACCTGTGTGGTTCAGTCAGTTAAGCGTCCGACACTTGATTTCAGCTTAGGTCATGATCTCAGGGTTGTGAGATCGAGCCCTGTGTTGAGCTCTGTGCTGGGTATGGAGACTGCTTGAGAGTCTCTCTCCCTGTCTGCCCCTCCCCACCGCTCCCCTTTCTTAAAAAAAAAAAAAAAGGGTATTAGCAGAATATCAAAGTGGCTCCTGCCGTTGGAAGCTAAGTTGAAGACCTCTTAAAAACTTTTCTCTTTAAAAACTTGTATCTTGGGGCACCTGGGTGTCTCAGTTGAGCGTCTGCCTTTGGCTCAGGTCATGATCCCAGGGTCCTGGGATTGAGTCCCACATTGGACTCTTTGCTCAGGGCAGAGACTTCTTCTCCCTCTGTCCCTCCCTGCGCTCATGCTCTCTCTCTCTCTCTCTCTCTCTCACTCTATTTCAAATAAATAAATTAAATTAAAAAAAAAGAAGCTTGTGTCTTGAAAATTTCAAAGAGCATTGGATTTTAAATCCATTTTCTGGGAGGAGATTAAGTATTTATAACCCATAGAGAGAGCAGATTAATAGATTGCCAAGGCCTGGGGAGGGGGCAGGAAAGGGGCAGTACCTGCTCAAGGGGGACAGGGTTTCTTTTTGGGGCGATGAAAAAGTTCTGGAACTAGACAGTGGTGACAATTGCACAGCACTGCAAATGTAAGTAGCACCACAAAATTGTACACTTTAGAAGGGTTAAAAGGGTGAACTTTATGTTAGGTGTGTCTAACCACAGTAACAAAGTATCTGTTTAGAAGCTTAACTCTTTTAGGGTATTTTTGTGTCCTCCCTTTCCTGGAACAACTCAATATCCTGGGATCAATAAGGAAATACGTTGGGGGATAATCTTAGTTAATATTTCCAACATTACTATGCCACATGAAATTCTCAGGTTGTAGATATTTTTCTGTATTCTGCAGAATTACGACTAACACAGTTTTGCCTTGTATCTTGTTCTGATGGGAAGATACAAAAACTAATGTTGTTAAAATTGATTTTAGGAGCTTCACATGTAGTTATACTTAATTTATAGTAAAAGAACAATATTGTCCCAATTTACAGGTGAGAAAACTGAGCAACACTCTTCTTTACATTTGGAACTCAGAATCTAGGGGGCCATCCAGACATTTCAACTACCATTTACTAGAAAGGTGGACATTGGAGCAATGTCTTTTTTTTTTTTTTAATATGTTAAATCATTTTGGGACTTACTTTCCACAATATTAAATACAGGATCAGTTGGGGATGGTGTCTAATATTGGGGTGAGGGGTTTAGAGGGGAGGTGGGGTAAGAAGTTAAACTAATCTGGTTCAGAAGAAAAAACTAACTAAAAAACAATAAAAAGATCTCATTCCCTTTTATTTTTTTCCTTCAGTCTCAGGTGATTGTGGGCTGTGTTTATGTTTCAAAGACATGATTAAATGTATACATCAAGGGACAGAGAAAGAATATAATTTCTTCTAAGAAGGTCTTGGGTTTCCTAAGGTCAATAATTTACAAGTCTTTTGAGATAAACAAAGAAAGTTTTGGGACTGTTAAAGGAATAGGTGAATTTTGAATTGCCTCTAGAGCTAACTTTTGTTTTGTGAAAAATTTGTAACATTAGGATCATTGCTCTCTATTCCTCCAAGAATTGGCTTATAACTGAAATACATCATAGATTGATCCACCTGTGCAACTACATTATTCTCAATTTCTTTCTTTCCTTTTGGGTACAAACTTCTAATTTTAAATTCTTCTGGCAGTATTGCATAACTTCCCTTGGGTATAAGACAGGTCCCCAAAGAGGGTGCAAAGAGCCACTCCCAAACACAGCCCAAAGAAAGAATCAACAATCTGCTTGTCCCAGTGAGGCAGAAAGCCAAACCATTTATGCAAAACAAGACAAGCTAGAAGGCAATAAATAATTTTGGGAAAGAAAGGATCAACAAAAAATGGTTTTGGATTTGGAAAGGAAGGCACAACGTGATATTTTATCTTCCTCTCCTAACTGGGTACTACAGGCAGTAATTCAGAAGAACTGTTTCTGGTAAGAATTTTCACCTCTCACTGGCTTCTGCCAGAGTTCTTTAGATCCCTTCGGCTGGCTCTGGTATCTACCAGTGTCCCCTGGGCTGTTTAAAGGAATAATTAGCAGCTTGCAAGAAAACCCCTCAATTTTGTCAACTTTGGGAGGGGCCCATTTAAGGCGGCCCTCTTTTGAAGGTAGAGATGGGGGTATCTCTAAGGCCATTAATTTGGCAGTCTTTTGTTTACAGTTGTATTGTCTTTTCAGAGTGGAAAAACAATTCAGACACAGGATTAGTAGAATGAGTACTCAAAGGAGGAAAAAGGAGAGCAACAGGAGTGACCTCAGTCTTATGGTTTTTTTTTTTTTAAGCTACCTCTTACATCTTTAATTTTTCTTAAGCCTTTTGCAATGAATCTTTTGATGAGCTATATTGGAATTTTGAAACTTTGTGGAGACGTCTGCTTGCCAATTAAAACAGGTATCCCGTTCTGTTTAATTTGGCAACCCTTGCTTTCAAGTGTACTACTTAAATGATCTTATCCAATTGGAACATTCCCCATCATGGCCATAGTGTTTCTAGGTTGTATTTCCTCTGAGGGCTGGCAGCAGTTTGGTAGGACCCTAGCTGCAAATGGAGTTAACTTACATTTCTGTCTGGACATATCTAGCCATACATGGGGCACAACTCACATTTCTGTTTGGCCTTATTTTGGGGTCCCCAACCTGATGGTTACCAAGCCAAGTTCTTGAGGATATAAAATAAGCCTGTATATTTTTATAACTTCCAAGACCAAAATTCTAAGATATAAAATAAGCAAGTGTGCTGGAAGGTGGAGCACTTAACTCTAGAATTGAAGGATATTAGCTAAGACTTTATTTACACAATACAAGACAAAACAAACATGAGCCCCTAAACACAACAGCAGTAACCAAAAGATGGCACCATGGACTGGCCAAGAGAAGGCAATGTATGCCACCAGTATTCCCAGCAGGGACTAAACCAGCAAATGGGGGCTGTAGACTGGAAATGGGAAGGGATTCCACCATGCAGCTGTGGACTGAACCAGGGGCTAAGGACTGGTGCTCTGTTAGAGCCTCCTGTCAGTCTAGACCTGTTAATCCTGGACTAGAAAGCCAATTAAATGGTAGCTTCCTTTCCAAATCCAAATATGCAAAACCAAGAGTGACTCACCAACGGCCCTCAGAAACAGCAAGAAACACAGTGAACTCAAAGGGCTTGCAGAGCACCAGGACTGTGTTTCTCGTTGTCCCTAAATGCCATCAGAAGTCAGCTTCAGATCCCACTGCTGCCACCAAATCTGTTAAAAAAACAAAATTCAGCTGAGTAAATTTGAAGATTTAATTGGCTTTATTAAAATGATTCATAAATTGGGAGCATCCCATCTAGCAAGTAGAGGGGAGCTCTGCTGAGCTAAACAGAAGAAAGGGTTTTAAAGGCAGAGAGAGGGCATTAAAAAAAAGAAGAAGAAAGGTATTTATTAGCAAGGAATGCATTGTTTAGGCAAGGTTGCCTTCTTAAGGGGAGCAGCAGGGGCCTATCAGTAAATTTCCTAGTATTGACCAGGAAATTCCATGTTGACTAGCTAAAGGTTACATTCCTTGGTGGGGGGGTGGGGGGGTGGGGGGTGGTTTGAAACTGCTGCTAGGTTAGGTACTAAGTCTTGGTCTGCTGACTTAGCCTAAGTGATGTCATTTGGGGCCTGCAGTTTTCCTTTTAACCTAAGGATATCATGGACAAGAATGCTCATGGCAACATCGTGATGGCAAAAGCACTTGAATAACCTAAATGTTCGTCAATAAGGCAGTTGTTAAACAGATGAAAAAGAATGAGGTAAAATAATATGTCCTCATCTGGAAAGATGGCCTTAGCGTACTCTTAAACAAGGTGCAGTAAGAGCCACAACACATAATGCAACTTTCTGGTTAAAAAAGGATATCCAGACATGTCTGGATGAACACAAAGAAGAGCTGGGAGCATCATGAACCAAATCACTAATTGAGATTCTTTTTTCTCCTGGCAGCTGAGACCAGGGGAATAAAAAGGAGATTTTCACTTCTTAGTGTATACAGTTTTAAAAGATATGTTGGGATAATGAGTGATTTTTACTTTGTTAGGTTTTTAGTAATTTAGGGGGAGAGAAAAGAGCATGCAAACATTATGTGAACTCAAAAGATGGGTCTGATGGGAGGAGGAGCAAGATGGCAGAAGAGTAGGAGACCTAAATTTCGTCTGGTGCCAGGAATTCAACTAGATAGGTATCAAACCATTCTGAACACCTACAAACTCAAAAGGAGATCAAAGAAAAGAATAGCAGCAACTCTATGAAGAGAAAATTGACCACTTTCTGGAAGTGCATATTTTTCTGGGGTCATTGTTACCTTTTTAGCATTTTGTTCTCTCATTCATCTATTCTCCTCTGAACAAAATGACAAGATGGAAAAAATCACATCAAAAAAAAGAACAAGAGGCAGTATTGACTGCCAGGGACCTAATCAATACGGACATTAGTAAGATGTTGGAACTAGAATTCAGAATGACAATTATAAAGACACTATTTGGGCTTGTAAAAAGCATGGAAGATACTAGAGAATCCCCTTCTGGAGAAATAAAAGAACTAAAATCTAACAAAATCGAAATCAAAAAGGCTATAAATGAGGTGCAATAAAAAATGGAGGCTCTAACTGCTAGGATAAATGAGGCAGAAGTGAGAATAGTGATATAGAAGACCAAATGATGGAGAATAAAGAAGCTGAGAAAAAGAGAGATAAACAACTACTGGATCACGAGGGCAGAATTCGAGAGATAAGTGATACCATAAGACAAAACAATATTAGAATAATTGGGATCCCAGAAGAAGAAGAGAGAGAGGGGCAAAAAGTATATTGGAGCAAATTATAGCAGAGAACTTCCCTAATTTGGAGAAGGAAACAGGCATCAAAATCCAGGAGGCACAGAGAACACCCCTCAAAATCTATAAAAATAGGTCAACACCCCGACATCTAATAGTAAAACTTACAGGTCTCAGGGACAAAGAGAAAATCCTGAAAGCAGCTCCAGACAAGAGGTCTGTAACCTACAATGGTAGAAACATTAGACTGGCAGCAGACCTATCCACAGAGACCTGGCAGGCCAGAAAGGACTGGCATGATATATTCAGAGCACTAAATGAGAAAAATATGCAGCCAAGAATACTATATCCAGCTAGGCTGTCATTGAAAATAAAAGGAGAGATAAAAAGCTTCCAGGACAAACAAAACTAAAAGAATTTGTAAACACCAAACCAGCCCTACAAGAAATATTGAAAGGGGTCCTCTTAGCAAAGAGAGAGCCTAAAAAAAAGGAACATAGACCAGAAAGGAATAGAGACAATTTACAGTAACAGTCACCTTACAGGCAATACAATAGCACTAAATTCATACCTTTCAAAAGTTACCCTGAATGTAAATGGGCTAAATGCCCCAATCAAAAGACACAGGCTATCAGATTGGATAAAAAAACAAGACCCATCAATATGCTGCCTGCAAGAGACTCATTTTAGACCCAAAAACACCTCCAGATTGAAAGTAAGGGGGTGGAAAACCACTTACCATGCTAATGGACATCAAAAGAAAGCTGAGGTGGCAATCCTTATATCAGACAAATTAGATTTTAAACGAAAGACTGTAATAGGAGTTGAGGAAGGACACTATATCCTACTTAAAGGGCCTATCCAACAAGAAGATCTAACAATTATAAATATCTATGCCCCTAACATGGGAGCAGCCAATTATATAAGCCAATTAATAAGAAAATCAAAGAAACACATTGACAACAATACAATAATAGTAGGGGACTTTAACATCCCCCTCAATGAAATAGATCATCTAAGCAAAAGATCAACAAGGAAATAAAGGCTTTAAATGACACACTGGACCAAATGGACTTCACATATATATATTCAGAACATTCCATCCCAAAGCAACAGAATACACATTCTTCTCTAGTGCCCATGGAACATTCTCCAGAAGAGATCACATCCTAGGTCACAAATCAAGTCTCAACCAGTACCAAAAGATTGGGATCATTCCCTGAATATTTTCAGACCACAATGCCTTTTTTTTTTTTTTAAGATTTTGTTTATTTATTCATGAGAGAGAGAGAGAAGCAGAGGCAGAGGGAGAAGCAGGCTCCCCGCTGAGCAGGAAGCCCGATGTAGAACTCGATCCCAGGACACTGGGATCATGACCTGAGCTGAAGGCAGACACTTAACCATCTGAGCCACCCAGGCACCTGCAGAATCCAATGCTTTGAGAGTAGAACTCAATCACAAGAGGAAATTCGGGAAGAACTCAAATACATGGAGGCTAAAGAGCATCCTACTAAAGAATGAATGGGTCAACCAGAACATTAAAGAAGAATTTAAAAAATCCATGGAAAAAATTAAAATGAAAACACAACTGTTCAAAATCTTTGGGATGCAGCAAAGGTGGTCTTAGAGGAATGTATATAGCAATACAAGCCTTTCTCAAGAAACAAGAAAGGTCTCAAATACACAACCTAACCCTACACCTAAAGGAACTAGAGAAAGAGCAGCAAATAAAGCCTAAACCCAGCAGGAGAAGAAAAATAATAAAGATCAGAGCAGAAATCAATGAAATAGAAACCAAAAGAACAGTAGAACAGATCAATGAAACTAGGAGCTGGTTCTTTGAAAGAATTAACAAGATTGATAAACCCCTGGCCAGACTTATGAAAAAGAAAAGAGAAAGCACCCAAATAAATAAAATCATGAATGAAAGAGGAGAGATCACAACCAACACCAAAGAAATACAAACAATTATAAGAATGTATTATGAGCAACAATATGCCAGCAAATTAGATAATCTGGAAGAAATGGATGCATTCCTAGAGACTTATAAACTACCAAAACTGAACCAGGAAGAAATAGAAAACCCGAACAGACCCATAACCAGCAAGGAAATTGACAAAGTAATCAAAAATCTCCCAAAAACAAGAAACCAGAGCCAGATGGCTTCCCAGAGGAATTCTACCAAACATTTAAAGAAGAATTAATACCTATTCTTCTGAAACTGTTTCAAAAAATAGAAATGGAAGGAAAACTTCTAAACTCATTTTATGAGGCCAGCATTACCTTGATTCCAAAACCAAAGACCCCATCAAAAAGGAGAATTACAGACTAATATCCCTGATGAACATGGATGCAAAAATTCTCACCAAAATACTAGCCAATAGGATCCAACAGTACATTAAAAGGATTATTCACCACAACCAAGTGGGATTCATCCCTGGGCTGCAAGGTTGGTTCAATAACCGCAAATCAATGTGATACACTACATTAATGAAAGAAAGGACAAGAACCATAGGATATTTTCAAAAGATGCAGAAAAAGCATTTGACAATGTACAGCACCCTTTCTTGATTAAAACTCTTCACAGTGCAGTGATAGAGGGTATATACCTCAATATCATAAAAGCCATCTATGAAAAACCCACAGTGAATATCATTCTCAATGGGGAAAAACTAAGAGCTTTTCCCCTAAGGTCAGGAACATGGCAGGGATGTCCACTCTCACCACTGCTATTCAGCATAGTACTAGATGTCCTAGCCTCAGCAATCAGACAACAAAAAGAAATAAAAGGCATCCGAATCAGCAAAGAAGAAGTCAAACTCTCACTCTTTGCAAATGATATGATACTTTATGTGGAAAACCCAAACAACTCCACCCCAAAACTGCTAGAACTCATACAGGAATTCAGTAAAGTGGTAGGATATAAAATCAATCCACAGAAATCAGTTGCATTCCTATACACCAACAACAAGACAGAAGAAAGAGAAATTAAGGAGTCGATCCTATTTACAATTGCACCCAAAACCATAAGATACCTAGGAATAAATCTAACCAAAGAGGCAAAGAATCTGTACTCAGAAAACTATAGAATACTCATGAAAGAAATTGAGGAAGACATAAAGAAATGGAAAAACGTTCCATGCTCATGGATTGAAAGAAAAAATATTGTGAAAATGTCTATGCTACCTAGAGCAATCTACACATTTAATGCAATCCCTATCAAAACACCACCAACTTTTTTCAAAGAAATGGAACAAATAATCCTAAAATTTGTATGGAACCAGAAAAGACCCCGAATAGCCAGAGGAATGTTGAAGAAGAAAAGCAAAGCCAGTGGTATCACAATTCCGGGCTTCAAGCTCTACTACAAAGCTGTAGTCATCAAGACAGTATGGTAGTGGCACAAAAACACACACATAGATCAATGGAACAGAATAGAGAGCCCAGAAATGGACCCTCAACTCTAATTATCAACTCATCTTTGACAAAGCAGGAAAGAATGTCCAGTGGAAAAAAGACAGTCTCTTCAATAAATGGTGTTGGGAAAATTGGACAGCCACATGCAGAAGAATGAAACTGGACCATTTCCTTACACCACACACAAAAATAGACTCAAAATGGATGAAAGACCTAAATGTGAGACAGGAATCCATCAAAATCCTAGAGGAGAACACAGGCAGCAACCTCTTCGACCTCAGCCGCAGCAACTTCTTCCTAGAAACATCGCCAAAGGCAAGGGAAGCAAGGGCAAAAATGAACTATTGGGACTTCATCAAGATTAAAAGCTTTTGCACAGCAAAGGAAATAGTCAACAAAACCAAAAGACAACTGACAGAATGGGAGAAGATATTTGCAAATGACATATCAGATAAAGGGCTAGTATCCAAAATCTATAAAGAACTTATCAAACTCAACACCCAAAGAACAAATAATCCAAACAAGAAATGGGCAGAAGACATGAACAGACATTTCTGCAAAGAAGACATCCAAATTGCCAACAGACACATGAAAGAGTGCTCAACATCTCTCAGCATCAGGGAAATCCAAATCAAAACCTCAATGAGATACCACCTCACACCAGTCAGAATGGCTAAAATTAACAAGTCAGGAAACAACAGATGTTGGCGAGGATGTGGAGAAAGGGGAACCCTCCTGCACTGTTGGTAGGAACGCAAGCTGGTGCAGCCACTCTGGAAAACTCAAAAAGTTGAAAACAGAGCTACCCTACAACCCAGCAATTGCCCTACTGGGTATTTACCCCAAAGATACAAATGTAGTGATCCTAAGGGGTACGTGCACCCCAATGTTTACAGCAGCAATGTCCACAATAGCCAAACTATGGAAAGAGCCAAGATGTCCATCAACAGATGAATGGATAAAGAAGATGTGGTATACACACACACACTGGAATATTATGCAGCCATCAGAAAAACCCAAATTCTTGCCATTTGCAACGTGGATAGAACTAGAGGATATTATGCTAAGCAAAATAAGTGAATCAGAAAAAGACAAGTATCATATGATCTCACTGACATGAGGAATTTGAGAAACAAGACAGAGGATCATAGGGGAAAGGAGGAAAAAATGAAACAAGATGAAACCAGAGAGGGAGACAAATCATAAGCAACTCTTAATCTCAGGAAATAAACTGAGGGTTGCTGGAGTGGTGGGGGGGTGGGAGGGATGGGGTAGCTGGGTGATGGACACTGGGGAGAGTATGTGCTATGGTGAACGCTGTGAATTATGTAAGACTGATGAATCACAGAACTGTACCCCTGAAACAAATAAACATTGTATTAAAAAAAAAAAAGATAGTAGGAAAGGAAAAATGAAGGGGGGGAAATCGGAGGGGGAGATGAACCATGAGAGACTATGGACTCTGAGAAACAAACTGAAGGTTTTAGAGGGGAGGGGCTGGGGGGATGGGTTAGCCTGGTGGTGGGTATTAAGGAGGGCACGTATTGCATGGAGCACTGGGTGTTATATGCAAACAATGAATTTGGAACACTACATCAAAAACTAATGATGTATGGTGACTAACATAACATAATAAAATAAAATTTAAAAAAAAGATCATGGAACACTACTTCAAAAACTAATGATGTATGGTGATCAACATAACATAATAATAAAAAAAAAGATGGGTCTGATGGCCCAGCTTTCCCTGGGAACCCAAACATCATACCTTCACAATTACTCCCATCACTTGGAATAACTCAGACCTCTGTTGCTTCTAGACACATGAACATAGAATGAACTACAACAGTTGTCTAGTCCAGTGATTTTCAAAGTATTCATTAGTCACAAGATTTTTCTTTTTCCCACATAAATTGCCAAAATCCAAAATATAAAACAAATAAAAATGAGCTACTCTGGGTGAATTGGGGTGAGGTTGGCCTTATTTATCTGTAAAATGAGAGGTTTGGACTAGACATGATTTCAAATTCTGCTCCACCCGGAAGATGGGGAAGAGGAGGTGGGGAGGGACACCCAGAGACCTAGAGTCATGGGAGGATGGAAGAGAAAGCTGAGGACCAGAGAGAGTAAGTGGGGTAGCTGTTCCAGATTCACTCAGCTGGCTTCCAGAGCTGAGTACTGTTTTCTTTCATATGTACCTTTTCATACCGCTGAGCCTTTGCAAAAGGAACTGTCTGAATTCCACTTGAAATGCAAATTTTTGCTTTAGGTTATTTTGAATATGAATAGGATATTAGATTTTTACTATTTGAAAATGCATCAATATTAAGAAATCTTTTCTGTGCAAAAGTGAAAGGTTTAGTCAAAAGTGTTTCTCATCAGAATGAGCACTGCTAACTGCAGTGAGTCGCCACTGTTCATCTGAACACAAAATTTCATGGTGGTTGGCTGGCTCCCCTTTTGAACTACCTTCCTCTCACCTGTTACTCTCAGAACTGCTTCATGAAAAAGTAAGAGAGCAAACCTGCACATCCGCACCAGTGGCTCTGGTTTGAGCCCTGCTTAAACAATGTATACTGCTGTGGCTTCTCCTAAGTTCCCCAAGTACAGTCTCTGATTTGCTAGCCAGAACACTGTTCAAATTCCAAGTTACCTTTCAGATCTGACCTCTTCTGTAACTTAAATTCCATTTTTCTTAGACAATTGAATATTCTTTGTGACGCTCTGTAATTAGGCAAATTGCTGTTATTATGCACATACAAATGATCCTTTAGAAACAGCTCCAGGGAGCTGATAATCAGCCTGCCATTGACTGTAGAGATGGGGCTCTGAATGTGGGGGCCCAGCTGATGGAGGGTTAGACCACAGGTGTTGGAGGAATCCCTCGTGGGGTCTGAAGCTGAGGTCAGCCACCCTGGACTCATCCCCATGAGAGACAAGAATTCACACTGGGGCCAAGACATGGTGACGACAATCTGCAAATCCCAATGGGAAAGTGGAGTTTGCCTTGTATGGGGCTGAAATTCTTGGGTATGAACTTGTTCCTCCAGGCCCACAGGAAGATCAGCCAAAGGTCCAGACGTTTGTCAGCTCAAATAAGCAAGCCCTGGCCATCCCACACCAATGGCCTTGGGCCTGAATGCTCCTGTCAGTTCATCCTGACTGGAATCCTGAGAGTCCAACTAAACCCTGCCCAGCCTTCCCCAAAGACCTCTGTTCCCACTGATTGCCCCTGTTTTGAGGCCAGCAGCATCACCATATGGCTGGTTGTTGGCACACTTCCCATGTGTTGCTCTGACTTCTTAACCAAATGGGCTCATTGGTAGGGACTGTTTCATCCTTTTTCTGTATGCCCCACTGACTCATTAGTTTTCTTTCCCAGCATTACAGGGCACTGGGCACAAAGTAGGTGCTCAATAAATACTTCATAATTGGTTACTCAACTGGAAGGAGAATGTACTCCTCAACCAATGATATTATTTCTTTCTGACCAGCAGTAACATTGTTCATGGGAAGTGAACATCTAACATGTGGTTGCCTATCTCTCTTTGTGCCTGCTTGTTTAAGATAACTTTATTTTGGCAGACATGCCACTAATGCCTAGAAAACAAGAGCTTGAAGCTGCCAGGATTATCCTATTAGGGTTCCTGAGACATGGCTGTCCCCTTCCTGCCTACATTAACATCACTGCAAAACCAGAAACAGTTGCTATCCCCCTGGTATGCCGGGAAATCACCTAAACCTTTCATGCTCTCTTGAGTAGAGGCACTTGCATGAGCTCTGCACCCAGCTGGTTAGGGCTGGGTCGGCTAGGCAGAGACTGGGGTGCTGATATGTAAGGCAGTCTCAAACATCAGTGAAAATCCAATGCCGTGGGGAAAACATGCTATTTACCAGCTACTCTTGCTTTACTAAGTGGATTAGGATAGGGGTGGAGGCTAGTCAGCCCTCCAAGCAGAGGTTGGACTACTTCTCCTGGAGGCCTTTCTTTTGCAGAGTAGGGTCTGCAGAGCTGAAATGAACTGCTGGAGACCATACAGCCTCCTGCCACCCACCTTCTCACCCTGCCCCAGTCACTGCCCAGACTCTAACAAAATGCCGAACAAATAATTAAGGAGAGCTGGTTTAGAGTCCACCCATAAGCCTTGGCCAGCCCTCTTGCAAGTAAAGTCACAGAAGCTGAAGCAGCTTGGGTTGGGCTCAGGACTCATCAACAGTCCCAGTTGGAAGAGGTGGTTCCAGCAAACATCCTCACCCAATGTCCCTGGCAAAATTGTCTTCAGCTGGGACCAGGGCCTGGGGACATTTATTAACACTGGGGACATCTGAAAACGTGCAGTGCAAGTTCCTGAAGGAGCGTTTCCTCCTCCAGGTGTGCTTCAGTGATGTCTTTGGGCTCTGACCTCAGGTCAGTCACTGGTGGCAGATGTTTGTTGTTTCTTGTTGACCGTGCAGGACCTTGTACAAGTGCCCCAGACCCTTGACAAAATAGGACTCATGACAGTGCTTGCCCCAGGGAGCAGCTGGGAGGAGTAATGAAGTCCTCATAAAAACAACTTTAAATGTTTGTATTGGTGTTATACAAAGATATCGTTTCATGATCTGAACATAAATAAGGTGGTTCTACTTTTCGAAAAATCATTAATTCACGCTATTTAAAAAATATATATTAGGCTAAAGTCTAGTTGCTAGCTTTACAATGTAAAACGGAGTAAGATTTATAAAAACAGCCAGACAAATCTATAAGCTTCCCTTCTCCCACCAGGCACCCCTCAGGCACCAACAAGCCCCAGGTTCTCAGTCTTATCCTGTCTGCAGTTCAAGTAGCTGCCCCTCAGGAATAGCCAGACCTTTTGCTTTTCCTTCTGTTGACAGGCTGGGTGAGAGTCATTGGCAGCAAGGAGCACTGCTCACACCAGTGGGCTGACCCAGCTCCAGAACCAGAAACATGGTCCACTCTCAGAGAAGGCTCAGAACACATTCTCCCAGTATCTCCTGTTTTCATATCATTCTTCCACCAGATGGGAGACAGATGCAAATACAGAGACAATGTGACATTGTATCTATCCTGAGACAGTTCTCTCCACAGCCCCCATCATAAAAAAAAAAAAAAAAAAAGTAGCAGCTTAAATCAAGTTACTAAACTCAAATCCTTGCCCATACTTTAAGAAGTTGTTTTGTAGTGAATTGTCTATTTTCAAATCCAGCAATCTACTGACAAATTCTGGCCAATTGTTTCTTAAAGGGAAAAGAACATTTCTTTTTATTTCTGTATAGTTTAAACACATGCAAATGTAATGGAATAGCTTCCAAACGAAATTATATGTAACTATGAGAAAATAGAGGTGATGATTTGATGTTAAGATCTTGAGATGGGGAAGAACATTCTAAGTGTAAAAGCAAAAGAAGAACCCATAAAAGAAAGGCTTTATAGATTTGACTACATGAAATGACAAATTTTCAAACCCCCTCAAAAGACAAAAAACTCTAGAAACAAAATTAAAAGACAGGAAATACCCAAGGCCAAAAGGTGTGGTACAAAGAACGGGCTTTGGAGTCAGATCCAGCTCCATCTGATCTGAATTCCAGTTCTTTCACTCACTGGCTCTGTGATCTCGAGCAGGGTGCTTAACCTCTCTAAGCCTCAGGGATCTGTCAGCCATGTGGAAATTACCCAAGGCCATGTGTCTTCTTCCCCTTGGTATAATTAAAAGGTGCCTAATTGGGACACCTGGGTGGCTCAGTTGGCTAAACATCCAACTCTTGATCTCAGGGTCATGAGATTGAGTCCTGTGTTGGGCTCCATGTTGGCTGTGGAGCCAACTTAAAAAAAAAAAAAGTGCCTAATTGAGCTATAAGCACCCCAAATCAGGTAAAACTCACAATGTCTAGCATCCAATAACAAATTACCAGACCTGCAAAGAAGCAGGAAAACAGAACACATGATGAGGGGGGAAAAATCAGTCAATTGAAACTCACCCAGAAATGGTATAAATGAAGGAATTATTAAACAAAGACAATAAAACAGTTATTATTTTAACTGTATTCCAAATGTTCAAGAAGCTAAAGACAAGACTGAACATGTTAAATAGAAACATAAAAAATATAAAAAACACCTAATTCAAACTTTTGGCAATGAAAATTGCCATTTTCATTCTGGGTGAAAAGTGCACTGAATGGGACTAAAATCAGATTAGACAATGCAGAAGAAAGATGAGTGGATGTGAAGACACACCAATATCAGCTAGTTAAAATGAAACACACAGAAAAAAGACTTAAAAAGTGAACAGATCATCAATGAGCTGTGGGACAACTCCAAGTAACTCAACACATGTATAGTTAGAGTCCCTGGCTTGCAGGGTGGGGAGGGGGGTAGAAAAATATTTGAAAAAATAATAGAAAACTTTCCAAGATTTCAAAAAAACTATAAATCTCTATCTCTGGCAATTTCAACAAAACCCAAGCACAGGAACCATGAAGAAAATAAGACTAAGGCATATCATAATAAAACCATTTAAACATGTATTAAAAGGAAAATCTTAGGGGTAGCCAGAGAAAAAAAGACACAATCCATACATAGGGACAAAGATGAGGATAACAACAGTCTTCTTGTTGGAAACGAAGCAAGTAAGAAGACAGTGGGATAACATCATTAAAGTATTGAAAGGAAGATCAAAATAATTGTCAACAATGAAGGCAAAGCCTTCAGACATTTTTATGTTGACCCGTATCATGCTGGACCTAAAACAAACTACCTGCTGTTCAAATGCCTTCTTGCTCTGGCCCAGCACTTGCCTTGTGAACTCTTGCCCATCCTTGGCTCAAATGCTGCCTCCTTCTTGAAACCTTTCCTCACCGCCCACTGGATTTTAGTCTTCCTTCTCTGAGGATCCTATTATCCTTTGCTCTGTGTCATAAGTGTTTGAGGATGTGCCTTTTCCTTCCCACTAGCCAATAAATATGTTGGGGTCTCCTGTCTTGTTCTTCCTTATCACCCACAGTGTGAACCCTGACTGCCCAGAATAGGCACTTAGCATTTGTTATATTAACTTATGTATTACTTAGTTGCTTAAAGGCTTCTGTTAAACTTCTAAGATATTTCTGACTGATTTAGAAGTACCTATTTATTCATCAGCAAACACTTGATAAGCTGGGCCCTGTGCTTATAAAGGTAAGAGAAAATCTCTGGGCACAAAAAGCTCACAATACAACAATTGGTTTAATTTGGCTGTTTATAAAAGATTTTTTTTAAACAGTCTGAGGTTTTTTTTTTAATTAACATATAATGTATTATTTGTTTCAGGGGTACAGGTCTGTGATTCATCAGTCTTACACAATTCACAGTGCTCACCATAGTACATACCCTCCCAAATGTCCATCACCCAGCCACCCCAACCTTCCCACCCCCCTCCACTCCAGCAACCCTCAGTTTTTTAAATAGTCTGAGTTGAATATGGAGTGGAGAGATTCTTGGTTAGAGCCTCCCAGTGTCCAGGTAATGAATATCCTCGTATTCAGCATTTCCCATATATCCTGGGGACACTTCCAACTGAGACCCCTTCCCAGACTCGTATGCCACTCCCTCTTCGACCTCTTCACGTGGACATCTAAAGGAAATCTCAGTGTTAACATGCCCCACACTGAACTCCCGATACTCCCCTCAAACATCTATAGTTCTGCCATCTCAGTTAATGACGATTCTATCTTCCATTGCGTGGCCACTATCCTTGAGGTCATTTAACATCTGTTTTACCCCTTACACCTATATTCAGGCTGTCAGCAAATTCTATCAGTTTGAGCATCAGACATATCTAGACACTGTCCACTTCTTATCATATCTGCTGCCATCACCCTGATCTAAGCCCCTCTCTTCTTTCACCTGGATTATCACAACAGCTATATAGAAAGCCTCCCTGCTTCCACAGCCCACTCCGCCCCCATAAAAAGTCTAGTCTAATCACAGTGATTTCCTTGAAAAAGCAGGTCACATCATGCCACTCCTCTGCCTAAAACCTTTCAAAGACTCCCCCTAAAGGCCAGGGTCCTTACAACAGCCCACAAAGCAATGTGTGAACTCTTCTCCAGTTCCCCCAGTTTTCTATCTGACCCGCTTTCTGACCTACTTCTCCCTCCCACTTACTCTGCTCCAGTATCCTTCCTCAGGGCCTTTGCACTTGCTGTTCCCTCTGCCTGAATGGCCTTTCCCCAGATATCCAACCGGCTCACTTCCTCCCTCTTC
The DNA here is from genome assembly GCF_011800145.1 of Mirounga leonina. Taxonomy (NCBI): domain Eukaryota; kingdom Metazoa; phylum Chordata; class Mammalia; order Carnivora; family Phocidae; genus Mirounga; species Mirounga leonina. Next base: position 27,079,058 of record NW_023270839.1, on the reverse strand, counting down.
CCCAGATATCCACCCGGCTCATTTCCTCCTCCTTCAAGTTTTTGCTCAAATGTCGCCTTCCCCATCCACATGACTTATAATTCCATTTTCATCTTCCCCCTCTCTAATCCTCACCCCTGCTTTCTCATTTTCCATAGCACTTATCACCTTCTAATACTGTAGGTAATTGTGTACTTTGGTTTTTGCCTGCCCTTCCCTTCCAGAACATGAAATCAAAGAGGACAGGGATTTGTATGCTTTCTTCAGACTGTTTCTCATGCACCCACAACAGTGCCTGGGACATAGTAGGTGCTCAATAACCACGTATTGAATGACTGAATCTCTGACAGGTAGAGTAGGCCTCTTAAGTCTTACCAATACCTGACACCATCTCCTATTTGGTGAGTAGCATGAATTCTGAGGAAGGAATTTTAAAAATGCTCCAGGACCCACCTTTAAAACTCTTAGTAGGGCAAGAAAGCAGATTCAGAAACTGACAGATACCTTACTTTAGATTTGCACTTGTTGAGTTGTGGATGAATTCATCAGTGAAGAGGTATTCATCAACTACCTCACTAGAAGCATAGCAAAGAATGGTGAGATGTATTTAAAGAGACAAGGTGACTAAAGGTGATAAATTGGAGACCAAAACTGTACACAGAATTTCAGTTTGTGTGATACAGACAAATAAGTGCAGCAGGAGTGAGGGAAGGAAAAGATGAGTGTTTTGAAGTGAGCTGAGAATCACTTGTCCCCTCCTGGCCCTTAATGGAGTTTTCTGAAGAATGAGTGTTGCTGGAATAATCTTTCACCAACTGTTAATAACAATATTTTGTGCTCACATTGTTCCCTTCAACAAGCATCTTCAGATAATTTCTGATTTTTATCTAAGCATTCTTATCCTTACCTTATAATCAGAAAAGTATATATAAACTGTAACAAGTAACTTGTCAGTGTTGGGGGAATGGACAAAGAATTAAACCATTATCCCCAAACTCTGCCTTGTGGCATTCTTTGTACATAGCAAAAGCATTTGTGAAGATGTTTTGTCAACCTACTCCTTGGCTCAGCCTCCTCCTCCTTCCTCCTTGTATCAGGGAAAAGTTATAAGTGGTTACTCCAGAAAACATTTGGAGGAGGTCCTTGGGGGTGAGATGCTCATCCACAAAATAATTACTGATGCTGTTAGCCTCAGAACACTGGTTGGATGGGACCATTGGTCTGACAAACATGCTGTTCCTATGGGGTTCAAAAAATTTGGGTCAATTAAGGAATGAATGCATGAGTTCACACTGGACATGAATAAAGATATTTGTAAATTATGCTTAATATAATTAAATTCCCTAAATATCTAAAATATATATATTTTTTCTTTTTGGACCCAATAACTAAGAAAAATAACTAAGAAACACCATTCTTTCTGCAAGTCTGTGTTTCCCCAGTCACCTGCGATTCCAAACTTTAGAGTCATCCTAGGATCTGTCCTTTCTCTGACAAATTCTGTTGATTCAATCAGCATTGTTTTTATTACAAGATTTCAAAATTCCCTGAAGCACAGAAAGGAAGCATTTGAGAAATACTAAAATATCAGTAATAATAAGCTAATACATACTGAGTTGTAGGCACCATGCCAATGACTTTACATGGATTACTGAATTGAATCCTTTTGGTAACACCTAAGGTAGACACTGCTATTATTGCCTTCTTAAGGATGAGAGAACTGAGGCACAGAGAGCTTGACCTGTCAAAGTTCACACACCTAAAAGGGAGCCAGGAGTAAACACACAGCATGATTCTAGCACTCATTGTAAAGGCTTTGGATCTGCCTTTTACTTTTTAGACTTGTAAGATTTCTCTCTCAAAGCAAAGACAGAGTTCTTGGAAGCAGGATGTTCTCCTTTCCCTGAATGCTCTCTTTCCTCAGTTATCCTTCCCCCCTTTTTTTCTCTCTTTTCATCTCATATTTAGTCTCAAAACAAATTCAGCATCCTCACTTAAAATTTTTTCTTTTAGTTACTTTTTAGAGGGTGGGGAGGGGAAGAGGGAGAGGGAGAGAGAAAATCTCAAACAGGCTCAATGCCCAGCATGGAGTCCAACATAGGGCTCCATCTCACAACCCTGAGACCATGACCTGAGCCGAAATCGAGTCTGATGCGTAACGGAATGAGCCACCGAGGCACCCCCTAGCATCCTCACTTCTAAATTAACCTGCTGCAGTGTTTCCTCAATTCTGCCTATGATGCCTTCACCCTTCTCAGTGTTAGATGGATCTGGAACAGATGGTTCCTTTTTCTTTCTTATATCCAATTAGTTACCAGTTCAATTCATTCTTCTGTCTGGTATTTGTAGGATATAGAGCTTCTTCTCCATATCTGATACCACCACCTTAGCCAGACACGAATCCTTTCTTGCCTGGACTAAGGCAATAACTTCCTACATTTCTTCTTGCCTCTGACCTCTCCCCTGCCTGTCCTGCATCACACACCAGACCAGTTCTACAAAACCACTTTCTTCATGACTCCTTCCTGATGAAAGATCTACCATGTTCCCAATTGCCCATCAGATTCATTCTCAACTTCTCAAAAGTGTAAATTTAAGGAATTCCCCTCCCCCTAGCCCAAACTCCCAAGTGCAGGAAGATCTTCTTTGTTCCTTGCTCTTCTATCCTGGAACCATTTTCATTCCAGTCCCTCGAGCTTGGCATAAGTTATCATCTGCCCTTGGAATGATTCACCTTCCTTGCCTGCCCAAATCTAACCAACCCTACATTGCCCACTTCAATTTCTGTCTCCTTCTTCATCACTTTAGTGAGAATTTATTTTCTCTCTTCTTGACTAGTCTGATGCTCATCACACATGTCACTATAAAGGATTTTCCTCTAAAGGTCTCCCTGTTCAGAGGGATTGATTCCAAGTTCCTCAAGGGTTGCCTAGAGCAAGAGAGCATGTTCCACCTCTGAGTGAAAACGAATCCAGACTCCAATAGTCATCCATTAAGTTACTGAAAAACCGGAGAATTATTTTGCAGTTGCCAGTTCATCATTTTAGCTCGGGAATAGTTATCCACAATTTTTCCCCAAGTACTCCTCAGTCTTTTCAAACAGCCCAGGCAGGGTCTCCAAAGTTCCCAGCACTTTGGTGAGCACAGGAAACTTTCTGAATGGCAGCTGAAAGGTTACTCTACCTATTGCGTTAAGAACAAACTCCACAAATTGCATTTTGAATGATTTTTAGTTGGCCTTCTTGTTTTAACTCTACCTTTCAGTAAAGAAAATTGTGCCTTGAACTTTGTAAATTATATCTACTTAAAATATAGAGTTGTTAAAACCCAAAGAGATACATAAAAGCAACTGATGGGCTGAAAAATGCTCTCTTTGTTGCAGAATCACAACCTAAAAGCTTCAGTTTATTTCACACAACATGACCTTTAGTCTGTAGATAAAATGCATGGAAATGAAGCTTGAATGTCAACTAGATTTGGCCAAGGATTTCTTTTACGGGAGCAAGGGGGTGGGGGAGGGGTGGAGTTTGAGGAATGTAGAGAAAAAAAATATATCTTTTTTTTTTTTCCCCTCAGATAAGTGTGTTTTGTCAGATCTGAAGCCTGTTCTGATAGTTCCCACATAGGTAATCCTACCCTGGAGAACATGAGACCCCTAAGAAGTAAATTGTTCTTCTCTTTTAGAAGTTGTTTTTGCTCTACCTTCTGCTCACATTTTGTCAATTTTCCAAATGAAAGCATCCAAAACATTTTTTAGGACTGCTACCAACAGTAACCAGTAGGAGTTAACAACAGCTGAGCCAGTCAGAAAGGGGGTCAAGATGACTCCCTCTTAGTGGGTGTCAAACCTCGTCATCAGTGGCCATGTAGAAGGGGTAGGGGCCCAGGAAATCCTGACCAGCTCAAGAAGCCCTGCCACCCCATCAAGGCTAACTCTGTTTTGCTTTCATGACAAGGTGATTTGGGCTGGTGTTAAGAGGCCAAATATCCCAAAGCAGAAGCTGATAGAAGTGCATGTGAACAGACAACGTGGCATTCTGAAGGAATTGGCAATAAAGCATAAACCCAGAAACAAGATGCTGAGATAATGGGGCAAGAAGGGCTAACAATAAAGTAAGAGTGGAAAATCTTCATAAAAGCAACAATGAATAGCTCCTGGGAACCTGACTATACCAGGTGCTATGCTTGACTTACATCATTTCCCTTAAACCTCCTAAGGGCACTATGAGATGCACACTATTATCTCAATCTTACAAATGAGGAAACTGAAGTTTGGAGAAGTTAAAAGACATGTCCAAGGTCACCCAGCTACAAGGCTGTGGGCCCATGATGTGAATCCATCTGACTCTGGTTCACACTCCTCACCACCACAACATACTCAGGGAAGAATCAGGGAGAGAGAATTTGGCTGGGAACCTAAGAGTTGAGGAAGGAATCCTAGGTTGCTCAATTTAGGGCTGCCACACAATGGCTGTAGGTGGCCGGAGTACCGTGTGGAGGTGAGCCTGGGCCAGCCATAGAGAGAATTCTAGGACAAGGGTGTTGGGGATGAAAAACAACCTCTTGGCACTGGAAGACTCATGATCTGAGAAGTAATTCTGGAACTCACCCAGAAAGGGCCCTCTGCCCCAAATCTCTCAGCCTGTGGTCTAGTGGGCAATGTCACTATCTGATGGGCTGGTCTGGGGGTTCTGTTGTCTCCTCAGAGTGGAGTGGCACTGTTCCGGGGGCATGTGGCTTTGAGTTCCTAAGGGAAAAAATTCTTTTTATCCCTGGAATAGAGGCGGTATAGGTTGAAGGAAAGGCAGGAAACAGAGAGAGTGGACTAGGCCCCAGAAGGTCCATCCTGCTCAGGCTTAGAAGCTTAGCAGGCTTGTTCCTGCTTCCCTCACCTCTAATGCTTTGGCGAGAAAGAGACTAAGGGCTTTTTGATAGCTCCAGGATCTAGGAGCAGGTCCAAATTGTTAAAGCCATTCGTATGGTCAACGCAAGCGCCCTGTTCTCATGGGTCCAGATGCTCAGTCTTGGCCCACTTGTTTTTTACATATGTCCTTAGAGAATCATGACAACTGTATATCTACATTGAGTGTTTTATTTGCATATATGCAAAATGTGTTTTGATAAAGTGTCTGAAGGATGTAACTAAGGAGCTAGCTCTCGCCCAACTTCCTCAACGTGCCATCATGAGTTAAGTTTATGGGTGTGTTCACAGTACCAACAGCGGACACAATCTTAGCAGGCATGTAGCTTCAAGTTCTCCCCCACCCTAATTGACACTCAGAAATGGCTTCTGACATGCAAACCAACTGCAGTGGCAGGTGTGACATCCCAAGTGACCATGTGCACCTGCTGTTATGACAAAGGCCATGGAAAGATACCTCCCAGGCACTGCACGTGGGTTTGTGGGTTTGGCTGCCCTGCCTTTTCTTGTTCTTCTGTATCAGGCCTCTGATCTTTCACGAGGGACCGTTCTGTAGGACCTAATGGGGTATAAACCACTCCCTTCGAATTAAAGAGAACGATGGGGTTTGAAACAAGGCTTAGATATGGGATTAACGGTGGTTAAAAGCTGTCCTAACATGACTGCTCTTGACTTGGGCAGCTGGCCTAGAAGGAACAAAAGGCCTGAGGCCTGTAGCCCCCCTCCAGGGTGAGACCACACTTTGGGTCAGTTCCATCTTAGATTCTGTCTCCTTGGGGGAGGTCTTAAAACCCTGTCAGAATGGCTAAAATTAACAAGTCAGGAAACAACAGATGTTGGCAAGTATGCAGAGAAAGGGGAACCCTCTTACACTTTTGGTGGGAATGCAAGCTGGTGCAGCCACTCTGGAAAACAGTATGGAGGTTCCTCAAAAAGTTAAAAATAGAACTACCCTATGACCCAGCAATTGCACTTCTAGGTATTTATCCAAAGGATACAAAAATACTGACTCGAAGGGGCATATGCACCCCACTGTTTATAGCAGCAATGTCCACAATAGCCAAATTATGGAAAAAGCCCATATGTCCATCAACAGATGAATGGATAAAGAAGATGTGGTATACACACACACACACACACACACACAATGGAATATTACTCAGCCATCAAAAAAATGAAATCATGCCATTTGCAACGACATGGATGGAACTAGAGGGTATTATGCTAAGCAAAATAAGTCAGTCAGAGAAAGGCAAATACTGTATGATTCCATTCTTATGTGGAATTTAAGAAACAAATAGATGAACATTAGGGGAAAAGATGGGAAAATAAAATAAGATAAAAACAGAGAGGGAGGCAAACCATAAGAGACTCTTAACTCTAGGAAACAAACTGAGGGTTGCTGGAGGGGAGGTGGGTAGGGGGTTAAATGGGCTAATGGGTTAAATGGGTGATGGGCATTAAGGAAGGCATGTGATGTATTGAGCACTGGGTGTTATAGTGTTATATACAACTATGAATCACTAAATTCTACCCTTAAGCTAAAAAAAAAAAACCCAAAAAACAAAACAAAACAAAACAAAACCCCAGGGTTAACCCAATCCTAGAACACCATGATTTAGTTGCCTAGGTTCTCCAAAGGAAAAATCCCTAGTATCTCCTCTGCTCCAATGGACCACAGTCTAATGAGGAGTTGGCAAGTTTTTTCTATAAAGGGCCAAAAAGAAAATATTTTAGGCTTTGTGGGCCATATGGTTTCTGTTGCAACTACACAGTTCTGCTGTTGTCATGTGAAAGTAGTCACAGACAATATGTGAACAAATGGGCATAGTTGTATTCCAACAAAACCTTATTTATGATGACTAAAATTTGAATTTCACATAATGTTTGTGGGTCATGAAATATTAGTCTTCTTTTGATTTTTTTAACCCTTTATAAATGTAAAAATCATTCTTACTTTGCGGGCTTACAAGTGGCAGACTTGACTTGGCTATGGGGCACAGTCCGTTGACCCCCCTGGTCTGAATCCTCAGCTTTTACACCATCTGGAAGTGACTCACTCCAAGAGGTAGGAAAGGGAGGTAATCCCTGACACAGGCAATTTAGGGCTTTCAAAGAAGTATAGCATCTATGCAGATAGGAGCTATGACTTTAGGTGACATGATTTCCCCCCCGGACAAGAAAATGTATAGATCCACAGAAATGTACCCCATTACAGTCATCACGAAAAGCCTCAGACAGCTCAACACAGCTGGCTTCTCCTCCTTGAGAACTATCCTCAGAACTGGAGCATAACCTTTTGAAAAGCCACAGTGCTGGAAAATCTCTGTCCACTGAAGGTGGAGTTGATTTTTAGAAACAGCCAAAAAACAAAACAAAACCCAAACCAAACCAAACACACAAAGAAACCCATCTCCACTCAACCAACAGTTAACAATGGCACAGTTACTGGTATCCTTGCAGAACCAGGGTGGGAAATACGTGGAGGAGGGTGATGTGGTGGAGCTGAATAAAGCCATTTCTGTTCAAAACCATCCATTATTATAAGACGAGACTGCTGGGAACTAAGCTTGGTAGTCCTAGCATGGCCCCTAACAATATGAGTGTTGTTTGGCCAACACACTCAGCCAGTTAAAAACATTTGTTTGGAATTTTTTGGTCAACATTTCAAAGCCAAGAGATTTCACAAAAGAAGTCAGATTTTTTCACTTCTCTTGAAAAAAAAAAATCAAAAGATCAGGCACACTGAGCTCTTGCTCTTGTACAGGAACAATCAGTGAAAGCCACCCGCCCCCGCAAGACAGCACATGAACTTCAGGCTAACATAGTCTGCCACGCCCAACTGCCCCCCAGTCCAGGGCCAGTGGCCATGTAACCTCGTGGTTAGGGCCTTTTCACTCACAATTATAGTAACACAATCACATGGTTCAAAAGTCAACATGATACACAAAGCTATACAGTGAGAGGCTCATTCTCATCTTACCCCCACCCTCCCTAAGTAAAGCACGTTTGTTAATATCTTCACTTATTTTTCCGCTTCTTCCTTACACAAGGTAATACAATATATATTTTTTTTTCTGTCTTGCTTTCTTCACTTAAAATATATCCTAAGGATTATTCCAATAACAGGACATAGAGAATTTCCTCATTCTCATTTTACAGCTACCTATCCCAGTGAGTGCATGGGTTGGTTTATCAAACTAATTCCATATTGACAGGCACAGGTTGTGAATAGTCTTTTGCTCTTACCAATATTCTACAATGAATATGTGTATATGTCATTTCATAGGTGATAAAGCCTGTCGTGCAGGATAAATTCCCACAAGTGAGATTGCTGGGTTACAGGGTAAATGTATTTGTAATATTTTTAGGTACTACCAAATTGCCTTCCACATGGGTTGTACCATTTTGTGGTCCAGACATCAATGTAAAAGCATGTCTATTTCCCTTCAACTTCACCAGGAGAATGTGTGGTCAAACTTCTGTAGTTATGCCAGACAGGTAAAAATTATATTTCAGGGCAGGTGTAATTTGAATTTTTAAACCAAGATATCTTTTCTCACATGTTTACCTAGAGACATTTGTAATTCTTTTTCTGAGAACTGTGTTCCATTTTCCTACTGGATTCCTATTTCTGCTGATTTTCCTATTAAATTCTTGTTTTTTTTTCTTATAAACTTATAAGAGTGTTATATATATTCAGAAGGTTAGCCCTGTATCTAGGATATGAGGTGCAAATATTTTTTTCCAGTTTGTCCTTTGTCTTTTGCCTATGTTTATGAGCTGTATGTTTGTTTTTGCTGTTGTTTGCCATCCAGGTGTTTTGCTGTTGTGTGTGCTTTTTAAAATGTAGTTAAATTTATTTACTCTTTGCTTCTGGTTTTTGAGTTGTTGGAAAGAAAGATTTCCCCCATTCCAACATTAAAAATGAATTTAACCATATCTCCTTCAGTAGTTTTAGGGTTTCATTTTTTAAAAATGTAAATCTTCAACCCATTTAGAGCTTGTTAAGATGCACATTATTAGGGGCGCCTGGGTGGCTCAGTTGTTAAGCGTCTGCCTTCAGCTCAGGTCAAGATCCTGCTCAGTGGGGGAGCCTGCTTTTCTCTCTCCCACTTTCCCTGCTTGTTTTCCCTCTCTCGCTGTCTCTCTCTGTCAAATAAATAAATAAAATCTTTAAAAAAAAATGGATGCACATTGTGAGAAGTAAAACCTTTTTTCCTACTGGGAGCTTGACCTTAGATTTTGGACAGGATGATGAGGCTACCAGAACATCAATAAGTGTAAGACCTGGAAAATGGGAGGAGAGAGCAGCTGATGGGAAGACAAGTGAGATGGGGGTGGTGTGAAGTGAGGTGGGGACTAGACAGGACCCCCTCTCCTGCAGGAGTTCCTGGCAGATGGCTTCCCAATATTGGTCTAGCTCAGTGGTATCCACGGCCTTTATTACTTTTCTCCAAAGTACCCACTTACTTTTTTTTTTTTTTTTGCGCCCTTTTAAAACCAGTTTTTGGGCAGAATGCTAACCAAAATTACCATGCTGAGTTGATATACTTTCAGCCAAAAGCACAGAACTTTGAAGGGTCGGTTAGCTTGAGGAGACTCATCTTGAATAAATAAGCCATTTGGAAGACTTTATGAAATGCTGACATTAGTCTGCCTACAGCTTATTTCTTTGTTCCTAGGTCTCTAAGGACATGGAACCATAGTGGGGGGACCTTTGATCTCATACTCATTCAAAACCTACTGGTGATGTATAACAGGGTGGGGAAAGGTGTGACTTCAACCAAAGGAAGTCTGCACACCCACCTCCACAATGTATACTAAACAGTTCTCTTAGCAACTTTTCTACTAGAGGTGCCCATGAAAGTTTTACTTTTTTTAAAGATTTATTTATTTAAAGATCTTATTTATTTATTTGAGAGAGAGAGTGCACACAAGCCCTGAAAGTGCTTTTTAAAACATTGTTTCCTCATGTGAATAATTCTCTATTCTGAGAAAAACAGGGAGTAAAAATGAGAAAAATTTGCAAAGATGAATGATGCTAGAATAAAGTAAAAGGCTTTCAGCAATAAAATTGGTTCCTCTGCTTGAAGCGGAGGCCTCAAAAGATACCTGGTGGGAGTGAGATGCTTAATGCTACTCACTGTCAGCAGGAAGGCATGCCAATGTGCAGGCATGCCACAATGCACCTCTAACAATTAATTCAGAATCTCTGGTGGTGGGATCTAGGTATCAGCCATTTTGAAAGCCCCCATGTGATTTCAGTGTGCATCCCCTACTCCTGAACCATGCTATCCAAAGTGAGGTCCTCAAAACAACAGCATTGGTATCAGTGGGTGCTTATTAGAAATGCAGAATCTCAAGCCAGAAATTAGACCTTCTGAGTCAGACTCTGCATTTGAACAAGATTGTCAAGGTATTCACGTGTATATTACAGTAGAGAAGCAGTGATCTAGAGCAGCTTTCTCAAAGTGGCACGTGGAACCCCCTGTATCTAACTCACCAAGGGGCTGGGAAGGTAGGGGAATGGTGATCTCGGACTTCTTAAGGAAGACAGTTCTGGAGATGATCATTTTATAAGTGTGAGGGGGGGGACCGTGGAATCTGTATTTCAATGTGCTTCCAGGTGACCCCCTCGCCTACTGCTTGAGAACTACTCCCAACAGGAAAGGCAGCAATATGACAGCCACTTTCTCCTGACCTGCCTGGAAATTTCCTCAATGAGGCGGTAAGGTCAAAGCATACCCATTACAAGTGGGGTATGAGTTGGTGATAATCTATGAATGCTTCTCAGCCTGACAAATGTGATCTTTCTGCTCTCTGACCTATAACAGCAGGTGGTGATCGTTAAATCTAGCTTTCCGACTGACACAGAAATGGGTCTCTCTGTTCTCTTGGGTTAGTGACTGAACAAGCAGCAATACACAAGCTTCTACCTTAAAAGCAGGATTAAAAATATAAAATGTTGATGCTCCGATGCATCCTTCTTCAAGGGTTTCAAAAAAACCCTCAAAATGCATGGTAGAGAGCCAAGAGAAAGAGTAAATTCCTCGAAAGGAGATTTCTTCATTTTACAGAGGTCTTTTAAAAATTTTTTTGCTTGGGCCCAGATTTTTAAATGATAACACAGGTGAAAAAAAAAAAAAAAGAATGAAGCCAGGAATGGAAAATTTGCTCTCTCTCAAAAGATGTATTTGCAGTATGTAGTATTCCCATGATGTAGTTGTAAAATCATTTCAGCTCATATAAGATACTTTAAAGCTTTTATGATGCAGAAGCTTTAAGTGAGTTTATCTTCAGATACCAAGGATTCCAAAGTATGGCTCATGCTTGACTTGGGGTGCCAGAACTGAAATCTTTGCAATTATAAAATGAAATAAGACCAGTGCGGTCATAATGGATAATGAAACTGAATGGGGAACTGCAATGTGATCTAAATGTAATTGTTAGATAATTGCTGAGTTAAAAATCAGCAAAAGCAAAGAAACTTCAAACTGGAAAAAAAAGATTTTCGAGGCCTTGCTTTAAAGACGTTTTTAAGAGCAGAGTTTCTTAAACCTTTTTGGGGGCAGTGCAAATCTAATGAAAATCCACGGACTCCCCTAGATGCACGCCCCCTGAGTGCACACTGGTAATTTCAGGAATTCCATAGACCCGCTGGAGCCCACATGAGAAACTCAGCTTTCACAGTGGATTTTTAAGAAAATTTCTCTATTTTGATCTCTTCCACTTGGAACCGCTTTAGACCCAAGAGTTCCCAGCACCAAGGTTCCAGGTGATTGGTAAAATTAGGGCTGATTGTTTTCCCTTCAACCAATCTCATGAGGATGGTCCGAGGCCAGGTGAAAAGCCAGACCACTCGCTGAAGCCCGGGGAAAGCATCCTTTTATTGAAGAAGTCTGCACTCTCGGAAATGTCTTTCCCGTGTTCTCAGGGGGCTCCAGCAAGTCGCACAGGCAGAGCCCGGAGCCGCTGTGGCCCCCTTCATACCAGATTGTGAAAACTTTTGTCCGAAGTTAGGAAGGAAAGTAGGCTCTTAAAAACACTGCCTACGCCCCTCATTTACCTGCAGACCCAAAGATGCCAGAGGTGGAAGACAGCCCTTCACCTCGTCCCCCATTTAACAGAGGAGGAAACGGACCTCGGAGGACTAAGGTGCTTGCCCAGGTGACCTCTCCAGCCGGGCTCACACCCAGGGCCCTCTCTCTCTGCACCTCGCCGTCTAGCCAGGGAAGCACAGGGCATCTGGGCCTCTCTCCCCTCACTGCCCGCCGCCCACCCTGGCGGAGGCGCCACGGGGAGCCGAGCCCCCGCCTACCGGCACCATGGAGTAGGTCATCATCATCAGCATGTCGTGGCTCTCGGCGCGGATGTGGGGCGCGGGCTCCCCGCCGTGGCTGCGCTTGTTGCGCGCGGCGCTGGCGGGGTCCAAGGGTGGCGCGGGCGCCCGGCGCCGCGCGCGACTCAACTCAGCCAGAAAAGAGCGCAGGGCGCTGTCCTCGCGCTGCTCGCGGCCGCGCTGACCCTCCAGCGCCCGCACCGCCGCGCTCAGCCCGCGCCACTGGCACAGCGCGAACACCGTGCCCGCAGCACTGAGCGCCGCCAGCAGCGCCACCGCCGCCAGCGCGCCCCGCAGCCACCAGCCGGCGCCCCCGCGGCCTCGCTCCGCGCCCCTGGCCATGCTCTGCGCGCCTCGGGCCGGGCAGGGCTCGCCGCCTCCCGCCGGGCAGCCTTTATACGCCACGGGCAAGCCGTGGGCTGGTGGCAGCGCCGTGAGTCACGCTGCCCTTTGGCCGGTCTGGCGGGGCGGGTTGGGGACAGTAGTGGTGGCGCCTGAGCAGCCCGGAGGGACAGGCGGGTGAGAGGGGGAGAGGAGCAAGTGGAGATGACTGGGTGGGTGGGTGGGTGGGGGGCAGGGGGGAAGGGGGGGCAGTGCTAATGCTCCTGGTGCCTGGCCAAGAAAACGGGCAAACCCAGGTCTCCCTCCTTTTCTCAGTGCCCTGCCTGTGGGCATTGTTGTGGCCCAGGCCAGCAGAGTGAGGGTCAGACTGAGGGGGAGAGCAGGAATTCTTAGGGCGGGAGAAGTCACTGGATTCCACTCCCTTCTCCCCCCAACACTGACCTCTCTGGAGAAAAGGATCATGCCCAGATGCCAAGACATGTGCCCACTGTCCCTAGGTCTGCTGCTGGGCAGGGACCCAGGCTGCCCATCACGTGACCACTGAAGACCCCATGAGATGTTTCTGAGGAAGGGGATGGATAGAGAGAAGAATACAGTTGGCATTGGAGGGTTAAAAAGGCCACCCATCAGAACCAGAAAAGCCTCGCCCTGCCTAAGAAGCAGGAGTCCTCTGTGAAGGGAGATTTCTAGGATGTGACAGGCCAAGAACTCTCCCATGAGACCCATATCTAGGAGGCAACAGTGTGAGGAGAAAAAAACTCAAGGGTGGAAATCAGGAGACCTGGTTCTAACCCCATCCTGCTACTACTCAGCTGAAGGGCTCTGCACATGTCCCAAGACCACTCTGAATTGATTCTGAGGTGCTTTCTGGCTGAAGAGTTGGGGCTCTGTCTAGGCTCTTTCTGGACCTTACTTAGCCTGCCTTGCTTGAGGGGGCAGTTGCCTCATGCCTCCTAGTTACCTCTTCCTTTTCCTGTCAGCTCAGATGCCTGTACCTCAAGGATCACTATCCCCCAAATGCAGAGACACTTCTCAGCCTCCTCAGAGGACCTCTCCACCCCTCTTCTCACCTTTCCCTTGAATGGCTCTGCCTCCCTGGGGCCCCAGGGCCCACAGGAGACCCTGATGGTGTTGGAAGCCAAGATTGCTGTTTCCACAGCCCATTATTTCAGAGGAGGAGGTGGTCCCCTGCCATCAAGCCAGCTGGAGCTGTCACGATTCTGCATCAAGGTCTGGATTCCTGAGTTTTAATTGGGACATGGACCAACTTTGCATATTCTTAGGATAGCATCCAGGATGAGGAAGACTTAGGAAAGCATGAAGTTCCAAGTGGTTCATGAAGGACCTAAACTATGGGGACATGATGTCTGGGAGGGAATGGAGGTGATACAGACAAATTTGTCCAGTTTCTCCCCACTCTAACATACTGTGATCTATTTGAAGAATGCCGTGTATCCTTATCTCATCAAGGCTTAGGATGCCAGGCTTAAACCAATGGAGAGAAGCCCCAGAGAGACAGAGCTGGGAATCAGGCTCAGTAAGATCTTCATCTAATTCACTAAAAATTTAATGAGCTGTGTGTCAGGCATAGTGATGGGCATTGGAGGTACAGAAATGAACAAGGCAAGCAGCTTGCAATGTGAGCAGTTGGGAGTCCCACGGAGCCTCCTCAGCTTCTCTTTATCCTAACATTCATTATAGTTACTACCACCTGACCATGTCATCAGTGCTCACCAGCAATAACAGAGTATACAGCTCCTGAGGTTAGGGGCCACATATTGTTTGATCTTGTCTCCCCCAACACCTAGCACAGTCCCTGGCTTGAAATGGCCATCCATTAATTCCCTGTTGAATGAGTGAATGAACAAATGAATGAGTAAAAGGCTGTATAGTGAACATACGTCCATGTAAAATGAGGTGTGCCTAGTGGGAGTAAGGCTTAAGCATGAAACTCTACTTGTGCCACTGAACTGGAGCTACCTTCCTTGGAAGGCTGCCTGTCCAGTGGGGAGAATAACTGCAGCCTGACACACACACCCCCAACCCCTCTGGTTCAGAGCCCATAGTAGAAGGAGTGGAGTTCCAGTTCCATTTGGAACCAGCCAGGTTTTATCTGACGACCTCAGGTGAAGATGCTACCCTTCTTGGGATGTAGGACTCGAAAGGTTTGTGGCATCGACTTTGGACCAGATGGGTGGAGTGCCTGGGATACTGCACTCAGAGAGAGCAGAGAGGCAGAAAGAGAGCAAAGGGAAGGCAAGACTCCTCTTCCACTCAACACTTCTTCCGGTTCCCTCTTCAAATCTTTCTGTGTAGGAATATAATATTTTATTGGAAAGGAGAAGGGTGGAACAAGTTGTTACAGCCTAAGAGGCAGGTGTCTTCACTCATCCCTCCCCCCAGGATGGCTGTATCCAAGCAACTGGCCCTGCTCTGTTCTCTTTTCCCTCTCTTCTCTGTCTTCTCTCTACACCCTCGCTCCACCACAGCACCATGCATTGACCCTTCTCCTTCTCTGTCCTATCTCAGAGTTGTGCCTGTCTAAGGCCTAGCTCAGAACCCTGTCCCTCATCAAGCCTTGCCTTCCATACCACAGTCAATTCTCCCTTTCCCTGAATTCTGCAAGCCCCAGGGACTCAGAGGCTAGAGGCATGGGCTTTGGAATCAGATAGAACTAAGCTTGAAACTGCTTTCTAAATTTACAAACTTGGGCATGTTACTCAGCTTTTCTAAGGAGAGTGTAATCATATCTATCTCATAGCTTGTGAAGATTTAATGAGAATATACATGTAGAGCACTTGACATATAGTAAACACTCAGTGGACATTAGTGCTATTGTCTATGGACTGTCTGAAGTTGCTGACACCCTTGCTGTGCCTTGGGCTGTTGACCAACATCTTAGTCTTCCAGATCTTACTTCTTTTGTTGAGTTATAGTATGCTTAAGAAAGGGACCTCTCTTCACTGTGCATAGCAGGGGCTTATGCCAAGAAGGAATATTAGATGAATAAATTGATTAGCTAATTACACTTTTTTGGGATCCTTTTTGAGGAACAGAACTTTTCAATACATGGTAAACTTGGCTTCTTTTCTGAACACAGTGGCTTTGAGATTGGTTATTTGGGGACTTTCCATCTCTGGCTCTACCTAAGCCTCCCACGACTCCTCGAGGGGCAGATACATCTGTGTAAACTGCCCTACCTAGTATTTCTCAGGATGGGCTGGTACTTTTAGTAATAAGTAATTCTAAAAAAAAGTTAGCTATTAATCTGGCCTATTTTGTTGACACAGGGGCTCAAGATATAGTGAAGACACAGGGAGATATCTGACTTTCCTTTTCTGGAGAACCAAGGAAGCCAAGAACATTCTGTGCTATCTTTACAATAAGAAGTAGCTTTTCTTTTAAAAGACAGCTGCTTCATTTTCAAAGGTTAAATAGAATTGTCCTTAAAAAATAATTCCAGCTAGTAAACTTTAGGGCCCTGGAGAAAAATATCCAATTCAAGCATATACTCTAACTTTAAGTCCACAGCATTTCCTCATGACTGTCAAGTGAATAATTTTCATTTACTCTCAGGCCTGATCTTGGGTATTGTCATCCTCTTTGATGAGGTTGGCAGGTATTCTGTGACTCCTGATGGTGCTGTGTTGCCTCCCCATCCCCACCCTTCCTCCTTGCCAGGGGTTAGGGAAAAAATCTCTGTAATAGTTGCCACCAAAATATATCTTTCGCCCAAGCACATTGGGTTTTTAACTCAACATTTCTACATTTTAACCCCACGAAACTTCAAGCTCCCCAACCAAAATGAGTCAGAAATTTATTTTCTTTGTTCATTCACTCATTCATTTATCCATTTATTCAACAAATTGGGCGCTTACTATCTGTCAGGAACTGTGCTAGGAGCTAAGAATAGGAATGAGAGCAAAACCAGACACCATTCCTGCCTTCCTGAAGCCTGTGGTCTAAGTGGGGAGATGGAATTAGCTGAGTAATTGTGTGAGGGTATAATTCTAAACGAGACAATGAGATAGGAGACCTGAAGGAAAGGAGTGCTATTCTGTGAGATCATATCACTGAGGAACCTGTCCTAGATGTGGAGTCTGGGGTCAGGGAAGGTCTCCCTGATTTTGTGATGGTGTTTGAACTGGAATCTGAAGATTAGCAGTAGTTAACTAGGTGGAGGTGTGGGTGGGAGGGTTGTAGTCAGAGGGGACAGCACATGTGAGATCCTATGGCAGGAAGCACCATGGTTTATTTGAGGGACCATAAGAAGGTCAGTGTGGCTGTAGGATAAAGACCATAGGGAGCAGGGAGGAAAGGGAATGAAGTGAGGCTGGAGACTGAGTTAGGGGCCAGATTCTGTGGGTGGGACCTTGTAAGACTAGGGTCTTTATTGTAGGAGCAATGGAAAGTTAGGGGTTTTAAGTGTGTGTGTTGGGTGGGAGGTTGGGTTGATGAATGACAGATTTTCATTTTCAAAGATTACCTTTTATTGGTAGGATTTGCAGTGGCTTCTGTCACTACAGAAACCATCTCTGACCTCCACCAGGCTAAATCTCAGCCTTCAAACCCATCTTTCCAAATAAAATAAGAAGACATTGAGTTCTAGAAAATACCATTTTCTCTTTCACTGCACATTTAAAGGTATTTGAAAAATAGAACCATGACTAACATTTAGACAGTTCGGCTATCATGATACTAGCTGGAGTTTTTGTATGATACCCAGCAGGTATTTGCATTTTTTGAGAAGTCAGCCTTTGGTACTTCAAAGTGAGATCATCAAATCAAGTCATCTCTAACACTGGGAATAAGAATAAAAGATACTGCTTCCCCTATGAGATTTTGGTCTAAGTTGGGGAAGCAACAACAGCTTTCCACCTGTCATAGGTGCAGTATCTGAGAGTCATCTAAGCATTGTTAGACATGGAGCTGTCAGAGGTTGTACAGTAGGGCTATTTCAAATTCTCCCTCTGCCCTTTCTGTGCTTTATTTCCTTTGTGATAAACATGCCCCTCCCTACCCCACCCATCGTGCCCTCGCAGTGCATCATAGCCAATTATCACAGGTTGCGTTCTCTGGAATAGATGCTGAGATGGAATTTGGGGTGCAAGATATTTAGTAGGGATCAGTATCTGTGAAGGAAATAGAGGAAGCAGGATTAGGTAGAGGGAGAAGTCCAACTCAGTGCAGTCTTATAAAGGCTCAGCCAACCATTTGGGAGCTCTGAATTGAGTATTGTCCATTGGTGTGTCCCTTATCAGGCCAGAATGGGTTGGCTTTTACCCCAGTCTTACCCAGTCACAGGGCAGATGTGGGCTGCCCCAGGAAGGGTGTGACCTTGGGCCAGGTGGCTCTCAAAGCTGAGGCATACCCTGACCTCACTCCCTGCAGCTGGGCATCAAGTCCTTCCTTGAAAGGGAAGTGGGGCACATCTCCACATCTACCATATCAACCACCTGATTAGTGTCAAAGACAGGTCTGCAATTCCAGTATTGGTGAACTTTAAATTGTAATCATATCAGACAGTGGAGAGAAGCCTTCTTTTTCACCTAGAGTTATGGCCTTTCAGTAAATAAAAAAGTGATTGTTTTCAGAGACAGAACGAAAATATGAAGAAAAGCTCCAGTGGTAGCTTTGAAATGGCTAGATCCATGGAAGTAACTTAATACTGCAAAGCCCCACTTATGAAACTTGAACCACTGTTTTTGAAAGGACAAAACAAAGCTTTACATGTGTAGGGCACTTCAGTTTTCAAAGTACTTTCTCATGTTATTTGAGCCCCATAATCAGCTTGTGAAGTGAGCAGGGCAGGCCTTATAACCATTTCACAGATGAGAAAGCAAGGCTCACGAAGGTTAAGCAACTTGCTCAAGATCATACTGTTGAAACCTCACCAGCATCCATTGAAAGTGGGAACCTTCTTGACCCAAATCTAGGGCCAGTCAGGAATGCTCAAGATGATGGGCAGGAAGTGGAAAAATAGGGCAGGGAAAGGATTCAAACTGATGAAATGGAAAAGGGCTTAGAGCAGCACTTGGCTCCAAGACTCCAAAACAAAGGCGGGGCAAGCCCTGATTGCTAGAATATGTAAACTATGCAAGAGAAAGAAAGGCAGTCCCCAGTCTAGCATTTTATGGAGGGTTCAGGGAGAGCAGTGATGTCAGAACGATTTCCTGGAGACCAAGTAGGGGAACTGTCATCCCTGCATCTCAGAGGTGAATATGGGACTTGAACGAAAGGTGGATTTGGGGCCTGAGAAACCAAGACTTTTCCTCCTTGGGGTCAGAAGTCAGAGTGACAAGCAAAATTAGATATGCCTCACCTCTCCAAAGTCTAAGTGAAAGGAACCAAAAGGGATTCCTGCCAATACCGAGTCTGGAGAGATGGCACTCCATCTGCAGAACCAGGGGACTGGAGGACAGTCCTCAGCCAGGGGGAACGCAGGTCAGACTACAGATCCTGAACCCAGATGACTTCTTCTTCTTCTTTTTTAAGAGATGTGCATAACTGTGATATTAGGCTATATCTCTCCTACCCTTTCCTTCCCTCCTTTCCTTCCTTCCCTTTCTCTCTCCCTCTCCCTCCCTCCCTCGTTCCCTTCCTTCCTTCCTTCCTTCCTTCCTTCCTTCCTTCCTTCCTTCCTTCTCTCCCTTCTTTCTTTCTTCTTTTGGTTTACAGTCTTACAAAGTTATTAGGAATGAATTATTCTTGTATGTCATTTTACTTGGTCTCTTTTTTTAAAAAAATTATTTTATTATGGTAAGAATACTTACATGAGATCTACCTCTTGACAAATTTTTAGGGCACCTGGGTGGCTCAGTCGGTTAAGTGTCTGCCTTCGGCTCAGGTCATGATCCCAGGGTCCTGGGATCAAGTCCCACATTGGGCTCCCTGCTCAGCAGGGAGCCTGCTTTTCCCTCTCATTCTGCTGCTCCCCCTGCTTGTGCTCTCTTGCGCTCTCTGTCAAATAAAAAATAAAATCTTTAAAAATATTTTAGTTATATGATACGGTATTGTTGACTATAGGTACAATATTGTACTACAGATCTCTAAAACTTACTCATCTTGCTTAACTAAAGCATTATGTTCTTTGATTAGTAACTCCTCATTTCCCTCTTACCCTAGTCCCTGACAACCACTAATTCCAGTCTTTGATTTTACAAATTTGACTATTTCAGATACCTCATATTGGTGAAATCATGTGGTTTTTATCTTTCTATGACTGTCCTACTTCAGTTAGCATAATGCCCTCAAAGCTCATCCATATTGTCTCATATTACAGAATTTCTTTTTTAAGGTTGAATAATATTCTATGGTATGTATATGCCACATTTTCTTTCTCCATCCATCAGTGGATATTTGTTTCCACATTTTGGCTATTGTGAATAGTGATGCTATGAACACCAGAAAGCAGGTATCTCTTCAAGATCCTGATTTCAGTTCTTTTGGATAAATACCCAGAGTGGGATTGCTGGATCATATGATAGTTCTATTTTTTAATTTTTTGAGGAAGCTTCATACTGTTTTCCATAGCAGCTGCACCATTTTACAGTTCCACCAACAGTGTCCAATTTCTCTACATCCTCAACAACACTTGTCTTTTTTTTTTTTTCCTTGACAATAGCCACCTTGACAAGTGTGAGGGTAATATCTCATTGTGGTTTTGACTTGCATTTCCCTGATGATTAGTGATGTTGAACATTTCTTCATATACCTATTGGCCATTTGTATGTCTTCTTTGGGAAAATATCTACTGAAGTACTTGCCAATTTTTAAATTGGGTCATTAGGGTTTTGGTTTGTTTGTTTTTGCTACTGAGTTGTAGGGGCCCTTTGGAAATTAGCCCCTTTTCAGATATATGGTTTGAAAATATTTTTCCCATTTCATATGTTTTCTTTTCACTTTGTTGATTGTTTCATTTGCTGTGCAGAAGCTTTTTAGTTTGATGTAGTCTCACTTGTCTATTTTTTCCCCCACTTCTCTATTTTTGCTTTTGCTACCTGTGCTTTTCTGTCAGATCCAGGAAATTATTACCAAGACCTCTGTCATGAAGCTTTTTTACTGTTTCTTCCAGGAGCTTTACAGTTTCAGATCTTACATTTAAGTCTTTAATCCATTTTGAGTTGATTTTTGTATATGGCATAAGATAGGAATCCTGTTTCATTGCTCTGCATATTTACATCCAGTTTTCTCAGCACTGTTTGTTGAAGAGATTATCCTTTTCCCATTGTGTGTTCTTGGTACATTTGTCAAAAGATCAGTTAATCACATATGCATGGATTTATTTCTGGGTTTTCTATTTTGTCCCATTTGCCTGTATGTCTTTCTTTATGCCAGTACCATGCTGTTTTGATTATTGTAGCTTTGTAATATATGTTGAAATCAGGAAATATGATGACTCCAGCTTTGCTCTTCTTTCTTAAGGTTGATTTGGCTATTCGTGGTCTTTTATTGTTCCATATGAATTTTAGAATTGTTTTTTCCATTTCTGTAAAAACCATCATTGGGATTTTAATAGAGATTGCTTTGAATCTGTAGATAACTTTGGATAGTATGGACATTTTCAACAATATTAAGTCTTCAAATCCATGGCCTTGAGATCTTTCTATGTTTGTATTTTTCTATTTCTTTTAACAATGTTTTTTAGTTTTCAGTATAGAAGTCTTTTACCTCCTTAGTTCAATTTATTCCCAAGTACTTTATTCTTTTGGGCACTATTATAAATGGGATTGTTTTACTATTTCTTTTTCAGAAAGTTTGTTGTTAGTATACAGAAATGCAACTGATTTTCATATGTTGATTTTGTATCTTACAACTTTACTGAGTTATTTTATATTTTAATAGTTTTTCATGGAATCTTTAGTGTTTTATATATATAAGATCATGTTGTCTACAAACAGGGATAGTAATAATTCCTCTTTTCTGATTTAGATGCCTTATACTTGTTTTTCTTACCTATTTGCTCTAGCTAGTACTTCCAATACCATGTTGAATAGAAGTGGTGAAAGTGAGCATCCTTGCCTTGTTCTTGATCATAAAGGAAAAGCTTTTAGTTCTTCACCATTGAGTCTGATATTAGCTGTGGGCTTTTCATATACGACCTTTATTATATTGAATTAATTTCCTTCTATTCCTAATTTGGTGAGAGTTTTTATCATGAAATGGTGTTGAATTTTGTCAAGAACATTTTTGCATCTGGAGACAATCATGTGATTTTTATCCTTTATTCCATTAATATGATGTATCCCATTAACATATGTTGAACTCTCCTTACATCCCAGGGATAAATTCCACTTGGTTTTGGTGTATGATCCTTTTAATGTGCTATTGGATTCAATCTGCTAATATTTCACTGAGGATTTTTGCATTATATTCATCAGGGATATTGGCCTGCAGTTTCCTTTTTTTTTTTTTTATGTGGTGTCTTTGTCTGCTTTTGGTATCATGGTTTTGCTGGCCTCATAAAATGAGTCTAGAAGTGTTCCGTTCTTTCCAATCTTTTGTAAAAGTTTGAGAATTGGCATTAATTCTTTAAATGTTTGGTAGAATTCACCAGTGAAGTCATCTGGTCCTCAGCTTTTGTTTATTAGGAGGTTTTTAATTACTGATTCAACCTGCATGCTAGTTATAGGTCTGTTTAGATTTTTTTGTGTGTCTTTCTGATTCTGTCTTGGTAGGTTGTATGTTTTTAAGAATGTATCCATTTCTTCTAGGTTATCCAATTGGTTGTTGTATGATTGTTTATAGTAGGCTGTTATGTTCCTTTTTTATTTCTGTGGCATCAGTGGTAATGTCTCCTCTTTCATTACTGATTTTATTTATTTGAGTCTTCTTTTTTCCTTAGTCTATCTAAGGAATCAATTTTGTTTATTTTTTGAAAGAACCAACTCTTACTTTCATTGTGTGTTTTTTTTTACTATTAATTTCCTATCTTCTATTTCATTGATTTCTGCTCCAATCTTTGTTATTTCCTTCCTTTTGCTAATTTTTGGCTTAGTTTGTTCTTTTTCTAGCTCCTTGAGTTGTAAAGTTAGATTGTGTATTTGAGATCTTTATTCTTTTTTATTCCTTCTTCTTTTTAATCTCAATAAATTTCCCTTTTAGTACTGCTTTTGCTACATCCCATAAATCTTGGTATGTCATGGATTTTGTTGTTGTTTGTTTGTTTGACCTGAGGTATTTTCTAATTTCCTTTTTATTTCTTCATTGAACTAATTTTTGTTCAAGAGTATGTGGTTTAATTTCCACATATCTGTGAATTTCTCAGTATTCCTTCTGGTATTGATTTCTAGATTCATTTCATATAAGATATGTGGTATGATTTCAATCTTCTTAAATTTGTTATGACTTGTTTTGTGACCTAACATGTGATCTATCCTAGAGAAAATTCCATGTGTATTTGAGAAGAATGTGTGTTCTTCTACTGTTCGTTAGAATGTTTTGTATATGCATCTTAGGTTCATTTGGTCGATAGTGTTATTCAAATCCTATGTTTCCTTATTGATATTCTGTCTGAATGTTCTATCCATTATTAAAAGTGAAGTCTCTTACTATTATTGTATTGCTATATATTTCTTCCTTCAGTTCTGTCAATGTTTGCTTTATATATTGAGGTGCTCTGATATTGGTTGCATATATATTTATAATTGTTCAATCTTCCTAGTAAATTGACCCTTTTATCCTTATATAATGTCCTTCTTTGTCTCTTGTGATAGTTTTTGACTTCAAGTTTATTTTGTGTGGTATATCTATAGCCACCTCTTCTCTCTCTTGGTTACTATATGTATGGACTATCTTTTTCCATCTTCACTTGTAGCCTATGTGTGTCCTTAAATCTAAATTGAGTTTCTTATAGATAGCATATTGTTGGGTCTTATTTTCTTATCTATCCTGCCACTCTATCTCTTTTGATTGGGAGTTTAATCCATTTACATTTAAATTAATTATTTGTAGGCATGGATTTATTATTGCCATTTTGTTGTTTTCTGTTGATCTTGTAATTTTTTTGTCTGTCTTTTCCTCTCTTGCTGTCTTATTTTGTATTTTGTTGATTTTTTGGTACTGATATTTTAAAAATTCTTTTTAATTTTTTTGTGTGTAACTTCTATAGGTATTCTTGGTGTTGATAGATACTTTGGGGCTTACATACAATACCTCATAGTTAAAAGCCTATTTTAAGCTCATAAAAATAGTCTATTTTAAGCTGTTCAATCACATCTAAAAACTTTACACTATAACTTCTCTCCTCACATATTTTGTTGTTTTGTGACAACACAATATCTATTCATATTGTTTCTCTTTTAACATATTTTAGGTATAGTT
Source organism: Mirounga leonina (assembly GCF_011800145.1). Taxonomy (NCBI): domain Eukaryota; kingdom Metazoa; phylum Chordata; class Mammalia; order Carnivora; family Phocidae; genus Mirounga; species Mirounga leonina. The sequence goes on along the minus strand of NW_023270839.1, from coordinate 27,055,152 downwards.
ATTTTTAATATTTTTGTCTTTTTAATACTAAAATTAAAAATAATTTACCCACTACCATTATAGTAACACAGTATTCTATATTTGTGTATATATTAACCTTTACCAACACATTTCATACTTTCTTATGCTATCTCAACTTGAAGAACTTCCTTTAATATTTCTTGTAAGGAGGTCTAATTGTGATGAACTCCCTTTACCTTTTGTTTGTCTGGAAAATCTTTATCTCTCCTTCATTTTTGAAGGGCAGTTTTGCCAGGTACAGTATGCTTGGTTGGCAGTATTTTCCTTTGAGCACTTGGGATTTATCCTACCATTCGCTTCTGGCCTGCAAGGTTCCTGCTGAGAAATTGCTGATAGTCTTCTGATGGTTCCCTTGTATATGACAATTTGCTTTTCTCTTGCTGTTTTTAAAATTCTCTTTTGGTCTTTGAATTCTGACAGTTTGATTATAATGTATCTCAATGTGAAATTTTCCTGCTTCACATTTTTTGTATTTTTTGAGCTTCTTGGATTTAGATGTCCATTTCTTTACCCAGAATTAGGGAGAAATATTCAGCCATTATTTCTTTGAATAAGTTTTTTGGTCCTGTCTCTCTTTTCTCCTTCTGGAATTCCTATAATGTATATGTTAACCTGTTTGGTGATATCTCATAAGTCCCTTAAGCTTTCTATACTCTTTCATTCTTTTTTTTCCTTTTTGCTCCTCTGACTGAATTATTTTCAATGACTTATCTTTAAATTCATTGATCCTTTCTTCTGCTTGCTCTAGTCTGTTATTGAATCACCTCTAGTGATTTTTTTTTAAGTTTAGCTATTGTGTTCTTCAGATCCATGATTTCTATTTGGGCCTTTTTAAAATATTTTCTATTTTTTAATTGAAATTATCACTTCATTCGTGTTCTCTTGACCTCAGTGTGCATCTTTATGACAGTTATTTTGAATTCTCTGTTAGGTATATCACATAACTCTATTTCATTAGGATTGTTTTGTAAAGATTTATTGTGTACCTTTGTGATATCTTTGCCTGATTCTTCATTTTCCTTGACTCTTTGTTGGTGTCTGTGCATTAGACAAAACAGCCACCTCTCATAGTCCTCACAGACAGGCTGTTTACAGGAGAAGACCCCCATCAATCAGCCTGGCCAGAGATTCTAAAGGCTTCTCAATATTTTGTGTTAAACCAACCCACTTTCTCTGTTCTTTGCAGCTCCCAGATGTCTAGAGTATGCTGGATCTTATCAGTGCATTGGGACAAGTGATATTGAAGCTAGTTCCTTGGATGGTACCCAGAAAAGTTGGATCACTGGACACTCTGTCCAACTTTTCTTTCCCTAGAGAGAATCTGGGAACAGTTTATCTATCTATCTATCTATCTATCCATCCATCCAACCATCCATCCATCCATCCATCCATCCATCCATCCATCCATCCATCCATCTATATCTATCTATCTCTGCTTGCTCTGTGTTGAACTATGATGACTACCAACCCAAATCTTGTTTCTGCTCTCATTAGCACCCAGGCAGTTAGAATATGTCAGGTCTCATGAGCACTCCAAGACAGGCAAGTCAGAACTAGTCCTTTGGGAAGCTCCCAGAAAAGTTGTGATGTTGGAAGCCTGGACCAACTTTTTCTCTTACCAGGGAGAAGCAGGCAGCTGTGCTTTTGCCTGCTTGCTCTGTGCTGTGCAGAGGGGAGGAGTCATGGCATTTACCAGTCCAAGTCACTGTCTCTGTTCTCCCCTGGGTGGCTAGACTGTGTTGGACCCATGAGAGTGCCAAGGCTGGCAAGACAGAAGCCAGTTCTCTGGGGAGCCTTTTTGGAAAAGCTGGGCCACTAGGTGCATGAATCAACTCTTTCCCTCCCCTGTGAAAACTTGGGACCTGGAGAGTCTCTTCCTGATCATATGGTGCTGTGCTAGAGGTAGGAATTCTGGCAAAAGAGTGTCCTGAATTTCCCTCCTGGCTTCAATGAGCCTGGTTTCATATTTGCCTGGGGTACAAAAACCTTTCAATTAGTTTCTGAATTTCTCACAAAAGGAATTTGTCTGTGAATTGTTGCTGAATCACTGTGTTTATGGAGGAAGAAGGAGTTCCTACTCTGCTGTCTTGCTCATGTCACTCTGAGATAACTTCTTGAATGGAACCTGTGTTTCTTTCTTAAAGCTGTACATGTAAGCACCTAGTCTCCAAATTGCCCCTTCTTCTGTGATCAGAAGAAGGCCCCAGTATCTGGGCATCAGTAGGTATCCTGGCAAAGAGACTCAGCTGGATGAGAGGGAGGGAATTGTATATGTATACTATGTTCTATCTCTACTCCCAAGACTGGGCAACGTGAGAAAACTAGAGAATGAGTGTCTTCCTTCTGGCATCTTGACTGGGTGAATACTGCCCACCACTTGTCGGTCTGCCCCATCTTAAAGCACCTCAGTGATTGGCACTGAGCCCCGAGAGCAGACAAAAGAAACTACTATAATACCGAAGGAGACCAGCAATACTCTTAGGAAAGAGGCTTGCATAAAAACAAGCCACTAAAGGACAATAAGAACTTTAAAAATAATAAGAACATTAGGATGTAAAGATTCTAGTAGAGTTCAAAAAAACCTTTCTGGATCCCAAAGACAAGATCTGCAAGCAAGTTAAGTAGATGGAAAAGAGAGAGATAATATTTCAGTGGTAGAAAATAAATTTCCCAAGCTAAAAAAAAAGGCCTCAGACTGCTGATTAGAAGGTTTTGGCAAGTTCTGGGCAAGATAAATGAGTCACAGTTTGGTAAATTCCTGAAGTCTAAGGATAAAAATAAAATGTTACAATCATCCAGAAAGAAAGTACAATTTACTGACAGAGGAAAAAGGATCATGGGGACATCAACTTTCTCTTCTAAAACACTTGAAGCAGAGAGGATTGTGGTGAATCATGTGAAGATCACTGAGAAAAAAATAGTGCATACCAAGAATCCTGTAGCAAGACATTGTTCCCCTGTCAGAGTAAAAGAAATATATTTGAGGATATGCAAAGATTCAAAGAACATGTCACCCACATCTTCAATCAGAGAAAAAGATATTAATAAAGGATCTAACCAAACAATAATTGAATCTGTATAAAGGCTTCAAGATGGATGGAGGATAAAAAGGAAAAAAAAAAGTGATGAGCAAGAATCCTTATAATATATAACTAGTTACATTTGTTGGGATAATAATAGACTGTTTAAGGATGTGTAATAGAAGTACTCAAAATAGAAGAGACATATTTCAAGGGAAATGTTAATAATAGCCTGGAACTGAAAGTACTAAAGGAGAAAGAGGGGAAGGAAAACTTTCGCACACATCTCATGTTGGTGTGAGAGTGGGAAGTGAAAGCATTCTAAAGGATTCATCCTTCAGGGGAGGAAGAACAGCAGGAGAATAGAGTTTGGGGGAAATAGGTGGAGTCTTATCTTCATGCAATGGAAGAAAAATATTGGTCTGACTGTAAGTGACAAAAAGGAGAAGAAAGCTGATATTATGGAAAAAGTAGAGTAGAGATCCCAGATTAACAAAGAAAATAAAAGAATTGCATAACAACTCAGTACAACTAATTTGTACAAGGAAATGGGGGGGGAGAGGAAATAAGCAATAAACAAAATAGAAGAAACAAGTCACTGGTGACTTGTTTGCTGAATACAATGCACACTTTTCAGTCTGAAGGTCAACCTTACTTGACCTCTCTGCAAACTTTGGTGGTCTTCATCGCTCCCTCCTTCATGGCATTCCTTCCTATCCTGGCTTCCATGACATTATTTTCTTTCAAGTTTCCTCCTACTTTTCTGACAATTCCTTCTTAGCCTCCTTCAACTATTTAACCCCTATTCACCTCGATTGCTAGTGTTCTGCAGGGTTTTGCCTACTTCCTCTCTATATAGACTCTCCCTTGGTGATTTAGCTCACTTCCAAAGCTTCTGACTGCCACCTACTATGGATGACTCCCAAACTCTATCTGCAGCCCAGGCCTCTCTCCTGAACTCTGGACCCACAGGGCCAACTACCAATGGGGGCGCTCTGTTTGGAGACCCACAGGGACTCAAACTCAACACATCCTATATTCCCTAAAAACAAAACAAAACCCTTATGAAGTCAACGGAAGAAAGTACCATATCATTTTATCTTATTTTTTTGCTTTATTAGTTATAACAAGATTCTTTCATGTTTTACTGATCAGTTATGTGTATATATGTGTGTGTGTGTGTTTATGCAAATATTTTCTCTACTTGATATTCTGCATACCCCTTCTTTCCTCCCTGACTTGTGCCTTAATTTGGGTCCCCATCACACCTCCCCCAAATTACTGCAACACTTTCCTGAGTGCTCCTCCGGCTCCTGGTCTGCTAGTTTATGCAACCAGACTCGATTCTTCAGTCTGAGTGGTATGTTTATTATACAAATCTGATCATGCCACTCTCCTGCTTAAAATATTTCAATGGCTTCCTATTGCTTTCAGGGTGAAAACCAAGCAGGCTTGCATGACCCACACAGGGTGTCCCACAATCCAACCCCTTCTTGCTCTCTCTAGCCTAGTTCTCCCCACTCCACACCTGTACCTTATATCCCTTCTTCTAGCTTCTGGGAGGTGCCTGCTCTTTCTCTGTTTCATGTCATTGCAGCACTCATCTCTCTGCCTTTTTTCCCTTTTGTTTTTCTCTGTCTGGTTAGCTTTAATTCATTCTTCAGAACCCACCTCTTTGTTCCCTCTGGTGGGCTTTCCTCTCTCCTGACACCACCTCCCTGGGAGTGTTAGTTGTCCTAACTATGTGCTCCCACTGCAACTGTGTTACCCATCCTGGTGTACATTCCATTATTCTATAATTGCCTTTTACCTGTCTGTCTCCTTGCCAGTCCGTGAGCTCCTTGAGGACAGGTCTACATCTTCCTCAACATTATGTTCTCAAAACTTAATGCCATCCTGGCATACAGTAGACATTCAATACATTTTTGTGTGACTGAGTAAATATGTGATGAAATACTCTTGCTATACTTTCTTTCTGAGACTCCTTTCCTGACCACAGAATTAATTCATCTATTTAGAAGGGGGAATAATCAAAGTAAATCAAAGTAATCAAAATGCCACCAGTCTTCTCCCAAAGGCCCTTTCTCCCTGTTTCACAAGAGGACCCAAGCCTGAGTGTCCAAGAAGACACTGAAAAGGGGCCAAAGTTTCAGGGCCAGTCAGTCAGCTCTAAAGGGTGCCTTGTTGGGTCCCTTCCCCTTTCTGTTTGCCACTGCTTGATTCATGCTAAGTTTGGGGTGGGATCCTATGTGCTGCAGCTGGAGCCTCCTGATATAGTACTTCAGAGTGTCTTATGGTGGACCAAAAACTGTGATAGCCAAGAGCCCGGCACGCTGAAGTGGGGAATCAGAGGACAGAAGGCAGTACAGGGCAAAGACATTACTCAGACTTGAATGGGAATGATTAGTCAGAACTCTTCAGAGAAACAGAACAGAAGTATCCCATCCTATTGGCTGTATATAGTTATGTATATAGGATGTATACATAGCTAAATATAGATTTTATATCTATATAATAAGGAATTGGCTTAAGGTTTTTATGGAGGCTGACAGGATGAATTAGCAAGGTGGAGACCTAGGAGATCTAATGTTGTGGTTCCAGTCTGAATGCTTCCAGCCTTCGGACCCAGAAAGAGCCAATGTTTCAGTTTGAGTCTGAAGGCAGGAAAAAGCTGATATCCCAGTTTAAGGCAATCTAAGGAATTCTCTTACTCTCTTACTCTAGGAGGATCAGCCTTTTTGTTCTATTCAGGCCTTCAACTAATTGGATGAGGACCACCCACATTAGAGGGTCCAATCTCCTTTACTCAGTCTATAAATTTAAATATTAATCCCATCCAAAAACACACTCACAGAAATACTCAGAATAATATTTGACCAAATAACTGGGCACCCCATAGCTCGCAGGCTGACACAAATTTTTTTTAAAAGATCTTATTTATTTATTTGAGAGAGAAACGGCGAGAGCACAAGTGGGGGAAAGGGCAGAGGAGAGGAAGAGAGATAAGCAGACTCCCCGCTGAGCAGGGAGCCTGATGCAGGGCTCTAATCCCAGGACCCCCGAGATCATGACCTGAGCAGAAGTCAGACACCTAACCGACTGAGCTACCCAGGTGCCCCAACACACAAAATTAACCACCTCAGGAGGCAAAAGGGTGAGCAGGCTATCTCTACTGCCAGCTGTTAGAAGATGCATATAAACTACACACACACCACACAATCACACACCTGCCCTCTAATATAGGCTTCCCAGAAAGGGTAGTTTCACTCCCTAAGAGGCATTTTTGGAAATTTATGGAGGCATTTGTCACCATCACAATTTGTTACAATGATGGGGGGGGTGCCACTGGATGGGGGTATCAGATGTTCTGCCATGGTCAGGACAGTCTATACCACAAGGTACTGTCAACATGACTTTCAAACGTCCCACTAGATGTTTATGTCCATGAAAACCCTGTTTGTAGTTATCTGGGTCTAGCATCCAACTCCATTTTACATATAGACATGAAGGATTTTTTCAATTTTAACAGGAACTGAATTTTTCTAGGAATGAAAAATTGAGTGAAGGTGGCACATTTTGTTTAGGACTTTACTAAGGGTTGTTCCCCAGTATCCCCATGATTCTGGAAAATCATGTAATGAATAGCAATGCCAATCAGTATTTGAGTGGCCCTTAAAATACATGTGGATCTGTGCATTTCTAAATATTGCATTCATGATGATTCTGCACAGAAGTGCAAACATCTAACTACTCATTAGGTCTCCCAGTGTAGCTGTGTACACATTTTTTCCAGGTACTGAAATACTTAATATTTTACTATAAAATTACTTTTCTTTGCTCTTTGATTATAACAGCGAGTGCATTATTTATAATTTTCTTTAAATTATGGATTTTGGAGGGAAAATTCTGTGTGTAGGCAGATTGTGTTATTTATGGTTTTCATTTGAGCACAACAAAGGGAGAGTTAAAAATTATTTGTTAGAAAAAAGAGGCACTGGATCTAACATGGCTGAGAACCCCTATTCTAAATGAACCAGTGCCTCTGAAGAGATGCTCATCTACCTGTCAGGCCCAAGCCTGGCCCCAGAGGGCCTGCATGTAGCGAGGAGGCTAGGTCCCCAATAATCTTATCTTCCATTTTGGGGAAACTTCAGAGAAGAATGAGTCCTGGGGCGCCTGGCTGGCTCTCTCAGTGGAATATGTGACTCTTAATCTCAGGGTTGTGGGTTCAAGCCCCATGTTGGGTGTAGAGATTACTTAAAAATAAAATCTTAAAAAAAAAAAAAAGAAGAAATTAACAAGTATCTAAGCAACTGGTTCATGTCACCGAGTCTCACTGAGATATTTCTTTGTTCAATCAAGGGCTGGAAAGATCAAGAGGGCTTTGTGTCTACCTTCCAGGGGTTTACAGACCCTGCCTCCTCCATGAAGGCTGCCTGGATCAGGTCCCCCTTGAGGAAGCTCTCTCTCCCCCCTCCTCTGCTCTGCCTACAAGTGCTCCACCTCAAATTCTTTTCATGAGTTCATTTCTTATCTCCTCAAATGGACTGTAAATTCCTTGAGAAGAGAGGTTGTTGTGTCCCATGTCCTGAAGTGCTCATTAAGAATGTTGAAAGAATGAATGAATGAATGAACAAATTAGTGAATGAATGGATGAATGAATAAGTGAATGCATGATTTGGGGGAGTCTAACAGATGGCTCTACCAATATAATGCCAATATCTTTGGAAGTCAAATAGAGGGGACTGTTTATACCCAGCCAGCTGGCCAGTTGAACTCCCAGTGATGCCTTGGGCTTTAATCAGAAATTTAATTAGCCCTGGCACCTGATTCTGGAAGAAATGGAGAACAATGATGAGCACAAGCAGGAGAGAGCTAGGCTGTTAACCAGCCTGACATATGGTGCCATGTATCACCCACTGGCTTTCATTTAGGGCTGGACTAAGTCCTAAGTTACTTTATTTCTAAATGTTAGATGTGTTTATTCTCTTTCCTGATGCTAGATAATTAAGACCTTTTATTGACTGCCTGAAACCAAAAGTATGTGGTACTTTTGAATGTTTCGGGGTGTATACAAAGTAGTTGCAGATATAGCAAGTAGAGGTGACACAGTTCTGGATAGGAGTTCAAAACACTGGGCTTGATCCCTGACATTTTCCACCAACTAGCTGTGTGGCAATGGACAAGCCAGTTGATATTTCCAGGTTGAAAAGTCTATGAATCAACAAAGTGCAGTACACGACTACTTAAACGAATTACACAGTGATTCATTGGCAGAGGTAGATATACCATGAAACTAAGGATGTTCACACTTTAAGGCCCTTCATTGCACACTGGCCTCTTCCCGAGACCCTGTGCTTCGTTTTGTCAGATAGTATTATTACCCCAAACCTGGGTGTCCGATTAAAGCTTCTTCCAGGTTCAAAATTCTATGTTTCTGGGCTTCCTCAATGGACTTGAGGAAGGGCATTTTCTTCTCCAGTTTTATAACTTGCTATTTTTGAGAGTCAAGGATAGTGTGGCGTCATAGGTACATTGTTGCTTTCTTTAGGTACTTGGCATGATTTTGGATGGTTCTGATAAAGAAAATAAAAACATTGAGTGAGAGGCTAGATCTGTGGGATTTACTAGTAAAATATTTAAACTCAAGCCACCTTCTATATTCTATTGTAGTTGAGAATTCTACCAGCAAAATTCTTTGACTGCAAGGTCCATGTCTCGTTCCTATTAATTTTGCTCAAGTCTCATTTCTTGTTGTCCGGGAGACCTGAAATTTGACTTAAATATTGCAGAGGCACTTCTCTTCCTTCATTTTCCTAGAAGAGCTTTGACCCTGGCATCTTGGAAGCCATCGCTGGGAGGTGCAGGTGAACGATGAATTGAGCTGATAGTGTTCAGTAAAACAGGTCTTTACTGTGTGGCAACCTGATTCAGACACCTACGCTAACCGAACTGGGAAAACTGGGGGTGCTCAGGAAGTCTCTTCATTATTTGCCGGGTGAGCATGAGGGGCAAGCCCCAAGGTTAAGTGTCACGCTGCTAGCCCAAGAGGACAGAGCAGAGATGGCAGACGGTGGAGGAGGTGAATATCCTCAGGCCAAGGTCCTTACAATGGAAGCTTTCTTCTGTGTCTCCTTGGTCCTCACAACCTCTTGCCCTGCCAGCAACAAGCATCCAAAGGGCCTCCATCCTCAGTGGCTTTCCAGAACCACTGTAAGTGTCTTACCCTGGAGCAACTTGCTTTCGGCACTCACCCCAACAAGCAGAGTTGATGTTGGCTCAGGAATTCTCTTACTTTGTTTTTCTTGTTACTGGCATTTTATTCCTTTTCGTGGAGAGGGGAGCAAGAACGCTTTTCTTTTGTTTATTCTTCCTGGTGATTTTCACCAAAAATGAGGTTACGGTTCCACTTCCGCCTTCAATTTGTGTCAAACACAAGCCCCAGCATTCTGTTATTGTTCTTGTCTTTAACCTTGTTTTCCCAATATAGAATCACTTCTTCCTTGGTATTATGACCCAGTAGGAGGCCCACAGCTGACAGTAAAAACTCCAGATCAGTGGATGGCTTAAGTGGAGTTCAGTTCACATTTACTCTGCCTGTCTGAAATTTGCATTTCCACTTATGCTTCTTCTCATTTAAATTTCATTTCCATCTATTTGTTTGTTAAGTGGATTTAGATTGGTGTTTAGTTTTGAACCAGCTTTGAACTTACCTTTTTATTTTTTTGGCTCATAATTATCTTTTAGTTTATATTATTTTACTGTTAAGTTCTCAACCATCCACGAACACAGTTCTAACCCAGCTCTGCTCAGCGTGTGACCTTGTTCCCCAGCATGCATTACCTAATTTCATCATACAGGGGCTTAATAAACATGATGGTTCCTCTCTTTGCAATGTTCTAGTGTCCTTTGAATTGGCTTTTTTTTTTTTTTTTAAGATTTTATTTATTTGACAGAAAGAGACACAGCGAGAGAGGGAACGCAAGCAGGGGGAGTGGGAGAGGGAGAAGCAGGCTTCCCGGGGAGCAGGGAGCCCGATGCGGGGCTCGATCCCAGGACACTGGGACCATGACCTGAGAATTGGCTTTGTTTTTATTCATTCTTATTTCTATGTTCGTATTTTTAGACCAATTCCCAAACTTACTTGGGAATACATTGTTAACATATAAGCCTAATGGTAATTAGGAATAGCTAGAATAATTCCCATCAAGTTAGGACTTCATAAATATTAATCTTTGGAAGGGATGAGAAATGCCTACATTTAAATAAGGAGAGTGTCAACTCTGTTGGGGGCTGGAGGGCTGTCCCCCACTGAGGAATATGTGGGAATAGCCCCATTCCATGTGCTGCCTGATTGTAAAATAGCACCATGCATGTCATCGTGCTGCCCAGTCTTCAAGGGGACTGAGAGATGTTGGGAATAGTGTCAAAAAGGGACACATTTTTGTGTAGGTTTTTTTAAAAAAAAGCATGACCCTCATGTCTCCTGATTTTGTCCACCATGCAGACCCTCCTCTTTCCCACCCTGCACACCCATCTTCTGTTGTCCTGTTGCACAGTGTGTCAGAAACCCTGCGGTTTCAGAGACTTGGAGTGCTTCATCTAGGGGGCAGGGGAAAATCCACGTACAAAAACAACATTCAAAATCCCTACGCTGATTAGGAGTTGGGGAGGGGATGAAGTGTGGGGAAGGCTGGAAGGGAACATGCCAGCATCTTTCTCTCCCTCCTTCTGCTCTCAGGGTAGTGGGAGTGAGTAGTGGAGCTAAGAAGGAGATGACTAGGGGTGGGGAGCAGGGCATGGGCATGGGGGTCTATGCTGAACTGTACAATTTGCAAGCACTTTCCTGTTATCTCATGGGGGTAGGTCAGTAGCTCCAGGGCCATTTTATAGTTCTAGAAATTGGATTTTAGGGTGGTTAAACAAATTTCCCCAGAGTATACATTTGTAAAAGAAAGGTCAGAGCCACACCCAAATCCAAAAATCTGGTATTGGAAAGCTCCCATGCCATAAAACATCTTCCTCTCTTGGTTCATCTTTGATGCCTCAAGTTCTACTCTTTAATTTCTTTGGGAAATTAATGGATTTTTTTTCTCCTATAGGACATCTGCATTTTAATTCTTTAGGAAGCATTACGTCTCAGTGTGAATTGGTCAGTGGGCTCCTTCCCACCTGAGAGCAGCTTCCTACAAAAGGAGCTTCTCAGCAGGCAGGGAAGGAGAGGGCTGGAGAGGGCCGGGCACAGTAGGCACTCATAGGCCACCCAAGAGCCAAACTCTTGCAGTGGTGATGGCATGGTGGTAGGGGTGTGGAGAGAGGTCTGAAGAAGGTGGCCCAGGAGACCACTGGAAGAGAATGCAGGAAGAAGGCAGAAGGTCAATTTCTTTCTTTTTACTGGGCCAGCTAAGTAAGGCCTGTCCAGGACCCTTGTGGTTCCAGCCGTCATTTGGTACAAAAGAAAACACTGAATTCCTTGGAGCCATTATTGAGGCTTGAAAGCTTGGAGCCTCTGTGTTAGCAGCTGTCTGGGAACAGTTCAGCCAGAAGTGGGGTATGTTCCCTGCAGACCCATAATTTTAGGAGCCACATTGTTTCCTAATGGGATCACTGGTTCTGGACTCAATGGTGCTGAAAAGGAGCCCCTTTCAGCAGGAGAGAAACTTAGAGGTGCTACAATCAGCAACTGAGACCGACAGGGATAGGGACTTGCCCAAGGCCATACAGTGAGTTAGCTTGGCCCAAAGTTGTTGCAATCAAGTGCACTTGAAAAACCCTAATGGGGAGGTTGGGGAGGGAAGGTGGAAAACATTTTGTCAAGCATTAGGTCATGACAAGTTCCCAGCAGGTTCTCTACACTTCCAGAAGTTTAAAAATGTGATGGCTGAAGGGGGCCTTGTGGATAGCTTTAAGCATTTTGGTGGTATTACTGACATTTGATTATTTCCACTTGGCTTTTACTATTTGGATGGTTAACAGCAGCAGCAACAAACTCTTCTGTAAAACTTACCTCTAAATGCCAAAGCAGTTTCTTTTTCTAAAAATAGTATACAAAAAGAGAAAGGTGTTTGCATAAAGTAGCTCTCTATTAATTTCCCTTTGTGCTTCCGCGTGGCTCAGAGAAAGCCCCCACTTGTTCTCCAGTCACTCTTTAGAAGATCAGGGAAGAACACTGGAACTTGCAATTAGGCCTCCTTCCTCTGAAGAGGTCAGGGCCCTCAAAACTCACCCATGAGTCCCCCACAGTGAGGCAGGAAGGTGCCCACAGGGCTCCCCTCAGTCTACTTCAAGTGCAGGAAGTGGCCCCTTCACCTGCGCAGCCCAGCTCTGGCTGGTGGTGGCCGGAACACCACCTTCCCGCCTCTCACACAAGGGGAGGAGTTTGCTCCCTGACAGTTTCGGCTCTCAGGAATTTCATTTATCAGGTTTTTCTCCTCAACAATATTTCTCTCATTTAGTTCATAGGATGTTGATGGGTTTCTCTTCCTTTGGCTGTTCCATGGGGGTCTAGGCCTCCCCCTTCCCAGGACAGAGTCCAGCCTGCCTGCATGCTCTTTCATAGGCCAGAGGTTGAGTCCCTATTGCTGTCCATGTGCTCTACTTACATCTGTTCAATTCAGTAGATGTTCACTGAGGATGGACTCTGGAGCCGGTCTAGAGCACATGGCAATGGAAACGTCTACCATCTAACCTTGTGGAGCCTATAGACCAGTAAGGGAGACAGCTTTGGGGATAGAAAGGGATATAGCTGAAAGGGACCTTAGGAGTGGGGTTGAGAAAAGAGGAGGGATGATGTAGATTCCATGTCTCCCCAAACTAAGGTATTTCTTGGGCTTGTTGGGGCCACAGAGAGCTTTAAGAATTTCTACGGTTCCCAAATGGAGCATCTGGGAGTGTCCTTCCCTCTGTCCTTCCTACTCACCTGGCACCTGAACATGTACTGTTTTGTGTTCAACTGTTGCTGTGTCTCTGAGTTCTTGCCTCAACCAGATGACATGCCTTTTCAGGGCAGCGCCACAGAATCCCATCTGCTTTCCCCAGGGCTGAGGTGGAAGCAGGTGCTCCACAGGTACTTGTGCTGGGGAAAATCAAGCAGCTGGGCTGGGAGTAGGATTCATGGACAGTAGAGGCCCCAGGGGCTTGACTGCCTTCCCTTGGTCCCCTTCTCCCCATTGTGTGGCTCTTGAGGACTGATTTGCTGCCAGACTTAAGGCCAACAGCTCAATGATGTGCTGTTTGCAGTGTGCAGAGGACAGAACCATAAACAGGGATGGTGCCATGGAGTGTGCCTCCTCCCAGAGAGGAAAGAGCATCAGACAGGGAGACCTGGGTGCGGATCCTCCAGTGCCTATTCACTTGAGTCTCCACGTCTGTAAAAGGGGAAAATGACCTTTGCCTCCTATTGTTGTGAAGATTAAAAGTTAATGTGTGTGATAAAATCGCTAACATTTGAATGTTGAAGGGATTTCCCAACTATGATCTCATTTGAACCTCATCGTAGGGCAAGCATTATCATTTCCATTTCACAGATGAAAAACTTGGGGGTGAGAGAGTGTAAATGACCTAGTAGAGATCACACCACAATTAAGAGGTAGAGCTTGGCCTTGCACCCCGCTGGACTTTGGCCACCATCTGTTACCATGTAAAAGGACAGCTGACACATCATACACTGTTATACAGGGTTTCAAAGTCTTTTCATGTCCACCAACTGCTGATGCTTCCTGGGGGGACATATGTCAAGTGTTGCCATATATGAAACATCTAGGGCATAATTTTAATGAGAATGTTGCAGTCAAGGAAGCAGTGAGCCTTTGGTAATCGTGTGGATCCAACTGCATAACTGGCCTTCACTTTTGGGTGACAATGGCAGATTATGAGGATTGTATAAGAACCACCGATGAGAATTTCTACAAGGTGTAATGACAAGCTCTGGTGAGATAGTTTGACTACACTACAATGCATGAAAGTGTTTGTAAGGATTGTGCTTCTGCATCTGACAGAATCTGCTTATATCTTCAGAAAACTTTGTTATGCACAAATTTAAATTACTCTTTCATGTCTGATTTCAGATGCTCTAAGTATTGCAGCTGAAAATAGGAATGTTGGTTATAGTGTTTACAAGGAAATGGATGAATATTCTATCAATAACTATTCAAATCTGCTAGACTTAGGCTAAGCCTAATATATCTAGTTAAAACAAGGGAAACATATTCCATCTTCAGCCTGATTAGCAAGAGTGTGTGAGGTGAAAGTCAGGCTGAGCTTGGAAAGGAAGAGTATTTTTCCAATAGGAAGGGAGGTTGCACAAGAATGGGATAGCCTGGTGATGACCCAGGGCAAAACCTGACAAAGCAGTTGGTCTCTGTTGGGCAGAGAATACAGAGGGGACAGGGGTCCATCAGTCACCTTCAGCTCTGCAGGCTACATCTCAGGGTGTTTCCTATGGAAATTCCAGAAGAAAACCAGTGTGGTCAGCTTAGGGGTTTGTGGTTTGTGTTGGAACACTGGACATACCACATTACTGGAAAGATGCACACTAGATAACCAGCAAAATAAAATGCAACTTTCCAAATGTTGGCAATGATAGGAGATTCAGTTCCAATGACCAGTTGTTTATTGAATGAATGTTAGTGCAAATCATAACAAATGCATTTTAACCATAACAGCCACAGGAAGGACACAAAGAATGCAGTGTCCCTGATTCCATGAAACAGCTCACTGGAAACTGAATTCTAGAACCTAGAATGGGAGGACTCTGACACCCTTGCCACATGACCAACCAAGACAAAGAACCCTGGGAGGCTTGAGGCAACAAAGATCTGGGCATCTGTGGGTCTACCTCCCCAGGACATCCCTCACCCATGTGAGGGTCACATGTAGGGCATGGGTGATAGGATTATTGGATAGGACACTGACTCCTGACTGCAGGTGGAATGCACACAGTGGGAATCTGGTACTGGTCAACCTATCAAACTAGGTAAGTCTTTGGTGTCTGAGTAGTAATAGGAGACTATTCCATGCTTTGGCAGGGATTGAGAAGACATTAGAATGTGGGCTAAGGGGCGCCTGGGTGGCTCAGTCGTTAAGCGTCTGCCTTCGGCTCAGGTTGTGATCCCAGGGTCCTGGGATCGAGCCCCACATCGGGCTCCCTGCTCCACGGGGAAGCCTGCTTCTCCCCTCCTTCTCCCCCTGCTTGTGTTCCCTCTCTCGCTATGTCTCTCTCTGTCAAATAAATAAATAAAATCTTTAAAAAAAAAAAAAAAGAATGTGGGCTAAGAACACAGCTTGGTTGAACAAATGTGGCTTTGAACTTCAACTCTGCCATCCACTGAGTGACTCTGGGTAGGTGGTTTCATTTCTTAGAGCCTCAGTTTCTTCATCTTTGTTGTAAAATAGGCGTGGTATTATAACTTTCTTGTTAAACTATTGAAGGTAGTAAATTAGATAATGTGTACAGAGTGCCCAACACTGTGCCTGACACATGGGCACTTACCACATAGCAAAGCAGCACCCTGGCCCCTGTAGCCTCATGGGGGTGGCTAAGCAAGAGGCTGAGGAAGGGTCCTCTGACTTCAAGGTAGGTCTGGATCCTAAACTTCTAACAACCCCCCCAAAGCTTCCTCTTAAAGGTGTGGGGGTATGAGGAGGGGCACAGTCTAGTTCCCTGGCTGTGTCAAAGTGCAAAACCTCCACTCCTACTCTTTTTGCCCCAGATTCTGTCAAGGACACCAGAACTATGGGATGGCACTGGCACAAGTGTCAGTAGAATTGAGATTGGCTCTGGCTCTGCAGCTTACTGGCTGGATGACCTTAAACAAGTCCTGTAATCTGCCAAGGCCTGGGTTTCTTCATTCGCAAATTGGAGGCAAGCTTATCTGCTGTTTGCCCATCACTGGGTCAAGTTCAATGTCATTAGCTGGCATTTAAGCTCCTTCCATAATATTCCCTGGTCTCATCTCATAAAATCCTCTTCATGTCCACACAGCCCGGCCAGGCCAAACCTTTCTCAGCATTTCCTTCATACCAGACAGAGCCTTCCTGCCCAACTCTTTGTGTATCTAAATCCTATATACCTTTATATCCCTTGCAACATCTAGCACAGGGTCTTGAATAAAATAGATGATTATTTTATCAATTAGGGTTAGGTTTACATGTGACAAGAAAACTAAAATAACAGTAGTTTAAGGAACATAGAAATTATTTCTCTCTTATGGCAAAGAGGTCCAACAGAAAATAACCCAGGGCTGGGATGGTGGCTCCAGGTGTCAGGGACCCAACTCCTTCTGTCCTGCTGCCCCACCATTCTTAGCACATCACCTCATGGTCCACTATGGCTGCCAAGTTCCAGGCATCTTGTTCACATTCAGCCAGTAGAAAGGAGAGGACAAGGAAGGCAAAGAGTGTATTCTCCCCCTTTAGAGAGGCTTTACATGGGTGCTACACATGACATTTCTGCTCAAATTTTATCTTTTAGAACTTAGTCACATGATCATTCTAGCTACAAGGGAGGCTGGGGAATATGGTTTTTAACTGGGCATATTGCCATTTCTAATAAATTGATAGGCAAGAGGGGAATAATGGATATTGATATGCCCATATAGCTGCCTCTGCCACAGTTACTTTAAGAATTAAAAATATGAAAACTCACTACTAAGTTTAAAGCCTCATATAATATGTATAATTATAAAAACACTTACCTTGTTTGTAATGATATGGGTATCCTGATCTTTAGGTTGGAAACAGCCCAATTCTTCCTCACCTCTGGTGGGAATGTGGTGACATGTTTATTAATGAATGATAACTCAGAGCTATATGTGAAGATAAACTATCAGTCCTTTTCCTTACCACATTTTACCAATGAGGAAACTGAATTCCAGTGTCTAAGTGACTTGTCTGTGGTCATAGAGCTATTGAATTAAAGAACCAGGATGAGAACTTGAATTTCTGGATTCCATCAAGGCTTTTTCCAGCTCCTCCTTGATGAGTGGTCCATTCAGCTTCTGAAGGCCTTGAATTTTGTGGGTCTTCCTGCTCATCTAGCACCCCTGGAAGTAGATCTAGGTCACCATGTTGTCAGCTGCATTCCTGTCAGCATGTAGTTCAAAAAGCCTTCAGTCTGGGAAAGGGAAACACCAAGAAATAGAGGAGCATTCTATTTAAATGAGGGCATTACTTTTTTTCCCTCTGTACCTAGAATACACAGGCCTCTGAATCAGGCGCTGGAGAGAGATACAGAGAAGCACATAAAATTTTATTGCCCTTGAAGATTTGGATGTATAGATTCTTTTCATTCATTAAAAAATTATTTCTTGAGCATCTGTGAAAGGTAGACACTGGGCCCAGCACTGGGTATGTAACAATAAACTGTGCAGATATGTTTTCTGTTCTGAAATTGCTTATAGTCTACTGGGGGACAAATACCAGTATAAAACAATACTATAAAATGGAATTAAAAGTATGGCGATGGGGAGGGGACCGGGTAGGAGTCCCCTCTCTGGGTAGGTCACCGAGACTGGAGTGTGTGTTGGGGAGCCGGCAGGCGTCAAGGCTTAGTGGATGAGAGAACATTGAACTGGAGACCTGAAGACTGAATATGTGTAGGTGAATCAAGTGCTGTGTGAGGGGCATGGTGGGTGGGAAGGAAGAAGAATCCAGATAGAATGTCCAGGAGAGTGTGTGTGTGAGGAGCTAATAAGGATTTATCATGGCCAGAATGTGGCAGGCCTGTGATAATGGTGGAAGGGGTTGGGGGGAGGGGAATGTTAAGAAACATGACTGCAAATGTGGGCAGGGACCAGTAAATGAAGGCCTTTGAAAAGTCTGTTGGAAAGTTTATATTTTCTCTTGAGGCTAGTGGGATAAAGGGCTTGAGGCAGATTTGTATTTTACTTTTTTATATATTTTTAAGATTTTATTTGTCAGAGAGAGAGCGAGAGCGAGCACAAGCAGGTGGGAGAGGCAGGAAGAGGGAGAAGTGGGTTCCCCACCGAGCAGGGAGCCCGATGTGGGACTCGATCCCAGGACCCTGAGATCATGACCTGAGCGGAAGGCAGGTGTTTAACCGACTGAGCCACCCAGGCATCTTGAGACAGATTTATATTTTAGAAACAGTCCTCTGGGCTCAGGGTGGAGAATGAATTGGAAGGGTTGGTCCAGATGCAAGAGACTTCTCAGGAGGCTGCTGCAGTGATGGTGGCCTGAACCAGAGAATGACCCTGAGAGGTAAAGAGAAGTTGATGGATTTAAGATAATTTTGATAGGTACAACCAACAGGCTTTGGTGACTAGCTGGAAGAAAGAAATGAGAAAGATGGAGGAAACCAATATTTATGAAGAAAAAAATTAAAAGTACCAAAGACAGATGCTAACAAACAAAACCATAGAAGAGCTATCCAGAAAGAAAATGGTGGCATGACCATGTGTTCTGAGGAAGGGATAATTTCTGTGGGCTAGAAAAATTTTGGAGGGCTTCCCAGAAGAGTTAGGAATGGTGCTGGGCCTTTTACATGGATGGGATTTGGGTGAGTGGAGAGGACATTCCAGGCTGCACAATGATGCAAGTAAGATTATTGAGACAGAACAGTGTGTGATTTGTTTAGCAGATGGTTTGGTCATGGTTTTTGGGGGGAGATATACTGAAACCTGGTTCTCCAGGGTGTGCAACTAAAACTTGCTGAAGGGAGGGACTGGGGAGACAATCCCATTGCTCTCCCAGACTGGTTCAGAGTTGGGTACCCCAAGGCCACTTGTGTTGGAACCTCAAAAGGTCTGTGAACCACTAGACAGTCCAGCATGACCAAAATCCCATAGATCCCAGTTTCCACCAGGGAAAAACAAAACAAAACAAAACAAAACAAAAAGTCCTCCTTCCCCAAAAGGAATGTTTTTATGTTTGTGAATCTTCTGCAGTGACCTGGGTCCTCATGTTGAGAGCTACTGCCCTAGGGTGTTACTACCCTATTTCTAGGCCTCTGCAGAGCCCTGTCTGGCAGCTTGTACTGAGGCCTGTGAACCCATCAGGGAAACTGCCTGAACCCAACACTGTGGAAAATATAGCTGTATGTGTAGGTACATGGGGCAGCCCCTCTGGTCCTGGGGTGTGAATTCTTGCCAGACACCATCTCCTGTCTGAGCACCCTGCACCACATCTCTAGGTACTGGCCCAGCCTGTATACTGATGGCATCTTGGTCCCACCTTCTTTGGCTCAAAACCCACTGTTGTCTCCTGCTTTGACCCAGCACTGGCCCTAGGTAAGGTAAATACTGATAATCTCTAATTTACCAGCAGCACCACTTAAGGTCCTAGTGCTATGCTGGACTCTTTACTATATCATCTCTAACTCTCAGAAACCTCTTGTAAAGCACGTTATTATCCCAATTTTACCAAAGAAGAAACTGAGGGATATTAAAAGACTGTCCAAGCCCACCCAGCTTACCTGTGCTCTGTCCTATATATCCTGTATGTGAGTCAGGGAAGTCCCTGAGATAATTGTGGCAGATATTACATTTTATCCTCACAATGACCTTATCAAGATAAAGACTATTCTCTTTTTATAAATGAAATACTTATCCCAAGGTTACATAGCCAGGAAGTAGCAGAGGCAGGATCCAAACCTAAGTCTGCTAGCAAAGCCTCCTCTCTCCACCTCTTCAGGTACCTAAGCCAGGTGAGGGTTGAACCTCCTTTCCTGAATCAAGTTTCCAATGCCCAAGTAGGAAAGCACAGTGATTCAGGAAAATAGTTATAGTGAGGTCATGTACCCCAGTCCCAACCCACTCTTGTGTGATCCTTTTGAGGTTTTTATAGATGGGAAAATAGAGATCCAGAGATGAACAAGGGCTTCATATGACACCATCTACCATTCTATTTTCTCAGTTCCTTCTGCCCATTCCATGCCACATGGACATGGCCCCAGCTGGGGTGATACATACTACACCCTGCTCCTCCCCCCCCCCCCCCCCCCCCAGCCTCCTGGTCAAAGGCCAAGACTACTCAGCTTTGATTCAGGTTGAATGAGTCATTAAGGGTAAAACAAAGAAGTCCTACTCCCTTGCTAGATGAAATGAACCCGCCCACGTTTTGACATCTTTTTGTTCTGAAATGATGGTATGCAATGACTCAGAATTATCATACTCAAAGGGACTACTTTGTATTTTTCTTGAAAACGAAGGGACAATGTGTGAATAAATGAGCTGAAATTAGCTTATGAAGGGAGGGAAGGACGACCTCCGGGCACATCAATGCAAAGTGGAGGCTGAATGAATGTGCAAGAATGGGAGGGAAGAGCAATTCCTCAGGGGAGAGGAGAGCAGAGAGGAAGCCCGTTAGGGGCCAAGCAGCAAAGCCCTTCAAGGCCCCTCAATGGCAAAACCTGAAGAAGCAACCACCAATTCCCAAGCCTACTTGACTCAAAGACAAGCACATTCTCAAGCAGCTGGAAGGAGGAGAGGAAAGACATTTTCCAAAGAGCTTGTGTCTAATATCAGAGAGCCTCTCCATGCCAAGTAGCCTGGCTAGTGGCAATGAGGGACTGGGAGAGGGACAGAGTGTATTGGAGCCAACTCTTTTTTTTTTTTTTTTAAAGATTTTATTTATTTGACAGAGAGAGACACAGTGAGAGAGGAAACACAAGCAGGGGGAGTGGGAGAGGGAGAAGCAGGCTTCCCCGCGGAGCAGGGAGCCCGATGTGGGGCTCGATCCCAGGACGCTGGGATCATGACCTGAGCTGAAGGCAGATGCTTAACGACTGAGCCACCCAGGCGCCCCTGGAGCCAACTCTTAACACTGCGTTCCTCTTGGGAGGAATGATCTGAGAGGATCTAATGTACTACACCTGCCTTAAAATGTGGAGTAACTGGCCTCTTGCCCAGTAGCTGCAGGTCACAGCTTGGCTCTGGGCATTGCTTAGGGCCTCTGGTTCCTGGTGGTGGCAAAAGAGGACAGAATTGGAAGCCAGAGAGTTGGCACGTTCTCAAGCTTAGTACTAGATAGCCTGGGGTAAAACTCTCAACCTCTCTCAGACTGTTTCCTCTGAGGAAACAGGAGGTGATTGCTACAGCCTATTGCAGAGGTTGGTGGTGGGGAGGATGAAATGAGATTATGCATGAAAGAGAACTGTTCTGTTCACTTTAAGATGCTATGTAAGTGGTAGTTATTGTGTTTACAGACACAGACTTAACCTATTCTGACAAGACTTGACATCAAACTAGGAATCTGAGGCCATAGGGGCATTCCATTCCATTCCTTAGCTTCTGAGAAACATGATAAGATTGGAAATGCATTTATGGGGAGTGAAAAGTTTTCTGACAGCTTCCTTTCCTTTGCAATGAATTCCAGGCTTCCCATGGTGCTCAAACAGCTCTGCAGGAAGCTGTTGGGGAAAGCCAACCTCCATTCTGGTTGCTACGAAACTTCGTTTTTGGTTCTGTTCTGTGAGCATCTCCATTTCAGTCATTTGCACCATTACAAAGGGTGAAAAGACTTGGCAGGAAAGCGGTTTCTTGCTTCATAGCATTAGGTTTTGATAATGTTATCATTTTGAACAGAAAAGTTCACAGAAGAGCTGATAATGGGTGATATTTAAGAGCTGGAAGGAAATTAGAAAATCATGTAGTTCAACCCTGAGATTTTCTAGATGAGGACCTGAGGCCCAGGCAGGGGAACTGCTATGTGAAGAATGTAAGGGGAGTCCTCATTTTTTCTCTTTTCTCTTGCCACTTTATCCAGAGGGCAGGCCTAGTAGAATGAAACTTTGTGATGTCATGAGTGGCTATAACTCTGAGAAAGAGCCCCATCTTTCTGTCCAGGAGACCAGAGAAAGGTGATTCTGGGAGCTGAAGAATGTGAGGGAAATCCTGGAGAGGAAAGAATGGGAGAAAGGGATTCCATGTATGAACCAACATAAGTCCTGGGCTTTACCTCTAAGCTCTGCATGTGTGGAATACACCCAAATGCACAGCAAAGACTTTGGAACCTGAACTGACAGTGGAATCTCTGCATACAGCAGGTGAGACAGGACTTGCAGTCTGCACTTAACTGGTTTGCTTGAATGCTAAAACGAAACAAAAATCATGCTCTGATTTTAACAGGACCCAGAGTTACATAACATTCCATATAAAATATCTAAGATATAATCCAGAATTACCCGATGTGATAAGAACCAGGAAAATCTGACCAATTCTCAAGGGAAAAGATAACACAATGACATCACAAAGTTTCATTCTACTAGGCCTGCCCTCTGGATAAAGTGGCAAGAGAAAAGAGAAAAAATGAGGACTCCCCTTATATTCTTCACATAGCAGGGGTCCGTTTTCTACATTCTTCTATCCAGAGGTACAGATTTACAGGGATTTTAGGTGCCCGAGCTGCTGCTATGGGGGTGGCAGTGGAGTTTGGAAGCTGCATCTGGCCTTGCGACTGAGCTGAGAGAGAAAATATATGAGAACAAAAACTAAAAAAAAAAAAAAAAAAGAATTTTCCCCACACACTCTGGCTGCAAGGGCCCCTTTTCCAAGTCATTTGTCCAGGAAGATGGGCTGGTTCTTACAGTTGTTGCTGTCTATGCCTGCTGTGCAGTTTCATGAGTCAGCTCACCCTCAGGTCAAAGCCAGGAGAAAATTTCTAAGAAACTCACTGCCACCATGTTGGTCAGGTCAGGTATTGAGTTTTTCTTTCTTTCCCCAATCTACTTGCTTTTACTTACTTTTCAGAGTCCTTAATTAATTGCTTTGTGTGTTCGTATTTTGTTCAGAGTGTTTAGTTGTAAATCACTGTGAGAGAGAGTACAGTGTCCCTCCTCCATTTGGTTGGACCTGGAAGTCTAGCCACACACTTAGAATCCATCTCTTTTGGTTGGTGCTCCCCTAGGACTTACTGGCAGAGGCCCATTGATAGAAACTATTGTATTTAGGAATCCTATATCCGCTGGTCTGATGGTGCCAGGTCCCAGGAGTCTACGGCTCCAAGTTTTCTGCCTTACTTGGGTTGATACTTGATATAGATGTTCATTCAACAAAGGTGTATTGAATGTCCCTATGTGCTATATCTTGGAGCTACAAAAATGGCTATAACATCATCCCTGCCCTTAATGAGCTCAAAGTTCAGTGAAATAACAGAAATTTGGACTAGAAATTTGAGATCCAAGCTTGAAATCTTTCTTAAGGTCTCTTCTGTGCCTCAGAACGGCAACACATTGTTAGAGAGCATTTCCCAGCCTGATTCTGGGGCATTCCCTTTCTAGAAAACAACTATCAAAGATTGTCTCTCTCTTCTGAGGAGAACCAATAGCAAATCACTTTTACAAAACAGTATATAAAGTACTACTTTTAGTTTTGTGAACTCTACAAAATGCCAAGATTACTCCATGTAATACTCTTCTTGCCTAATTGTCTTAGAGAATAGAGCCAGGTTTGGGGCTCCAGAACTCAAAAGGGAAATTAAGACATTGGAGGGTGTCCAGAGTAGCACTTGAAGTGGAAAAAAAAGGATGAAATATGATATTAAAAAAAAAAAATGAGTGGAAGGAGCTGAGGCCATTTGCCAAGGACAAAGTTCTTCATAAGGAAGATTACTCCCCCAGGCCATCTCTGCTATCTTTTCTCTTTGAAAGCACTTACCTTCTCTCTCTCTTTTTTTTTTTTTTTTTTTTTTTAGGGTAGGCATTTTTTTAGCTTTTTTTTTTTATTATGTTATGTTAATCACCATACATTACATATTAGTTTTTGATATAGTGTTCCATGATTCATTGTTTGTGCTTACCTTCTCTTTCTACATCAAAGTAATGCTGGTGTGTTGAATCTGGGAAAGGAGATAAAAAGCGGGAGAAAGAGTAAGGGTCAGCCATTTAGCTATCACAAGTAGATGCCATGCATCAGCAAGTGTGTTCTGTGTATTACTTATCTTACCATCCTCATGACAATCCAGCACACCTTTGTGATTCCTACATGGTTGACAGGGAGACAGACTCAAGGGTGATGTGATTTTCTCAGGGTCCTGACAAGGAAAATGTAGACTAGAACCTAGGTATCCTGAGTATAGGTTCTGTTTTCTCCTCTGCACCAGCCTTAAGACTTTGGGGTGACTGTTTTCCCTTCTCACACCACTAGAGCCACAGAGGTTTTCTGTGTGACATATGGGTCATTCTGAGGAGTTGAGGGAAGAAATACCAATAGTGGGACCTGAGGGCTCACAAGAAAGAGAGAGAGAAAGTCCACTGAGAAGCCAAACCGTAGGTTCCCCAGACCTGTATCTCCTTGGAGTATAATTCAAGCAAATTCTTATCCCCTCTCTCAAAAATAAATTCAGAAACTGACCATGAGACAAAGAAAGGAAGGGTGAGGTAAGGGTGGGATCATTTTCCAGGACCTCTTCTTCTGACCACGAAAGTGATTTGGGGATGGAGGAGGGACTACTTGGTGGGGAGTAGTAGCAGCAGGGTGGTGGGATTATCTCTAGTTCCCACTGAAGTTCTCAATTAGTCATGAGCTGATTCTCTAAAAACGTCACTGTAAGCTCACATACAATTATATTTCTCTGCAAAGAGAAAGGAAGGTTGCCTGAGACCTCTGGTCCCCACCAAACAAGCTGGGTCTTGGCCAAAATCTTTGAAGGTTTGTGACATCAATAAATTCCCTAGAGAGGTATCACATTTTTTGGATTTGTCTGTATATTATATTTTGAATGTCATCTTCCCATCTCCTTTCCCCCTGCCCTGGTTGGGACCTTATCACTTTTGCCATAAACTCCCAATAGGCTCTCTGCCACCAATCCAAACAAACACAACTGACCACGGGTCTTCATGAAATATTTTCTTTTGTTGGATCCAAAAGACTTCAGTGGCTTTCCGTTGCATATAGGAAAAGCCTAGACTCAGTAATATTTTCCCCACATCTCCCCTACTTCCTTTGACATGAATCCTAACTTCAATCCAACTGATTTACTTATTGCTACACAAATATGTCTAGACTCTTCCAACCTTCCCAACTTTTTCCTGCCTTATGCCAGCCCTCCCCTTTTCAGTCCTTACCACTGATGGGAGATCACTCCTCCTCCAAAGATGGGCTGGTCACCTGGACTCTAGGCAATTCTTCCTTCCCCTGCAATTATACTGTTGATTATCTGGACTCCTTGTGCCACATATAATCATCCTGTATTGTTAATCGTCTTTAAATGTCTGTAATTTGCTTCCACCTGTGGATGTGACAACACTATGCCATACTTTTCTCACAGAATAGGCACTTGATATTCTATTGCACAATTTACTAGAGCTTTAAAATTTTGTCTGAAGATAATTTTGTCATGAAAAATGGTGTATTATTTTCAGTGAAGACTTAGCGTCCTTGAGATGGTAGAAGAAAAAGAGATGGAGGAGTTTCTTTTTTAAAGCTATTTGTCCTTCCTATGTATAATACTGTATAACCTCTGATTATTTCCAGTGTTAAAGAAATAGCCCCTCTGGACCTTCTAAAATGATTCAAACATTGAAATGATTCACCAGTGTGACCCAAATTTTTTTAAAAGAAGAAGAAAAATCAAATATTGGCTCCTTTGAAGGGAAAAATAAACTGGCTATACTTTGATTTTTTTTCAGTATTTTGAAGGAATTGAAATGCACCACAAAATGCAAGAGTTTGCTTTTGCATCTTTGGTAGCAAGTAACAACATGAAAGAAAGTTCTAGGAAACAACTAAATTTCAGGAAGAAACTTGTCAAGTTTCATGGTACAAAAATGAAGTATTTGCCTTTGAACGAAACACATTTTTGACATCTCCCCAGTATATAAACATCATCTCTGGATTATCTCCTTTCCACCAGTCTCTTCTTGGGCAGGAAAAGTCATAGAGCCTCAGCCCGCACCACTCACCTGACCATTCCTCTTGAGAAAGAAAGTCATGGGTTCAGTTCCTATCACAGGGATCCTTAGGAAGTAGGCAGGGATTTTTTGCCTGACTTTATACTTCAGCACCTCTCACTGACTGACCAGCTGACCAGAATGCTTCTTGCTCCCCAGCTTCTCATAGGGCTCTAGATCTTACCTCCTCCATCTTTAACATTTACTCCTTCTTTACCCACTGAACTAGTTTTCTGTTGCTACATAACAAATTACCACAAACTTAGAAGCTTAAGACAGCATAAATTTATTATCCCACATGGGTCTGGGCATAGGTATGGGATAGCTGCTCAGGGTCTCACCAGGCTGGAATCAAGGTGTTAGCCAAGGTTGCAATCTCACTTGAGGCTTAGGGTTTTCTTCCAAGCTCACTGCTTGTTCAATTCATTTCCAGCTCCTAGAGGTCACATGCTGTTCCTAGCCATGTGGTTCTCTCCACAACATGGCAGATTGCTTCCTCAAGGTCAACAGGAGAGCCTCTTTTCTGCTTGGAATCACTCTGACTTCTGGGAAGACCTGCACCCTTTTAAAAAGGTCACCTGCTTAGTTCAGGCCCAAGATAATCATCCTTTTAATTAATTTAAAGTCAACTGATTAGGGACCTTGATTACGTTTATAAAACCCCTTTTACCATATAAGGTAACATAATCACAGGTGTGAAATCATATCTTCACAAATCCTACTCACTCTCATGGGGAGAGGGTTCTACAGAGGGCTGCAATCTTGGGGACCTGAATTCCACCTACTCTAGAATTAATTATAGTAGAATTAGAATTCCACTTACTATATCTTAGAATTCCACCTACTATATCTACCCCCTCATGTCAGTCCATGGGGCTCAGTCTTCCATTTAACAGTTTGGCAGAATAGGTCCCAGGTAAGTCCCTTCATCATTCCTGAGCCCTTCTCTTGATGTAGCTTCCTGGCTCTTCTTTCTGGGTCTCCACCCCCAGATCTTCTCCCATTGCCCCCTCCCCAGTATACCTGATGAATTAATGCAAGTGTCCCCTCCTTTATGACCCTCTTCCCTTATTTATTCCCCACCCTCTTCCACCAAACAAAATTAGGAGCTCTCTGTGCTCCCTAACACCCTGTATAAGCCTCTGGGCCAGTAGTAATCTGCTTTACTGTCACCTTGGTGTAGCTGCCTCTCCTTTTGGCTCTTGAGTCTCTTTAGGGAAGGGATCTATTATGTCCATTTCTATCATCTCAGAGCAAACGTGCAGTAAAAGGCACATACTAGGTGCTTAGTAAAGGTTGGAGAGGGCGCCTGGGTGGCTCAGATGGTTAAGCGTCTGCCTTCGGCTCAGGTCATGATCCCAGGGTCCTGGGATCGAGTCCCACATCAGGCTCCTGGCTCAGCAGGGAGCCTGCTTCTCCCTCTGACCCTCTCCCTTCTCATGCTGTTTCTCACTCGCTTGCTCTCTAAAAAATAAATAAAATCTAAAAAAAAAAAAAAAAAAAGCTAAAGGTTGGAGAAAGAAAGGAAAGCCTAACAACAGTCCAGCAGAAAGTATGTAGGGACTCAGGGGACATTGTCAGCTGGCTCAGAGCATGGGGATATGAAGACAACAGTGGAGGGCAGTGAGCAGCACCTAGTGCTTCATGTGTCAAGTTCATAGTGTCTGACTTTGGTTCTGAGACAATCCGAAGCATATGACTGTGTTCTCCATTCATCCCTGCTTGCTGAATTTTTCTTAGACATATAACATAGGCCATGACCTTACAGTTCTTTTCTGAGGAATCTTCCAAAATCCAAAATTTTCCTGTAATGCACTGAAGAGTTGATACTCACAGGTTATGTCCTACATTGAAAGGAAGAAAAGCAGTCATTTGGAGTAGTAAACTTTTTAAAAAATATTTTATTTATTTGACAGAGAGAGAGAGCACAAGCAAGGGGAACAGCAGAGGGAGAGAGAAAAATAGGCTCTCTGCTGAGCAGGGAGCCCAATGCAGGGCTCCATCCCAGGATCCCGGGATCATGACCTGAGCCGAAGGCAGATGCTTAACCCACTGAGCCACCAGGCGCCCCGTAAACTATCTATTTTGAATTGCAATCCTAGAGCTCACCTTACAGAGTTTCTGTGCATTTATCTTCTTAAAAAATAAATTTTAGGGGCACCTGGATGACTCAGTTGTTTAAGCGGATTATGGGTCATGAGAAAGAGCCCCACCTGGGGCTCCATGCTCAGCAGGGAGTCTGCTTGATGATTCTCTCCCACCGCCCCTCCCCCCACTTGCATGCTCTCTCTCCAAAATAAATAATCTTTACAAATAAATAAATTCTAAAAACCTGAATATTATGCTGAGAATTTTCTCTTAAAAGAGACACAGAGGCAATGCCATGTCACTGAGAATTTCACAGCTTATGATTATCTTATAAGACTTTCTAAGAGAGATAACTCCAATCATCTCCAATCTACTTTTCTTTCTTTAAAAAATACAAATTAAACTATGGAAGTAATATTTGGAAAATGCAAAGAAAATAGACATTCTCCATAATCTTACCACCCCCTAAAAACCACTATGAACATGATTTGGTTTGGAAAAAAATAGGGAGAGAGTTTTACTCCTGGAAAGGACGGCTGTCTCCATTCAAAACTTTGCAGCAAACATTAGCCTTAGTGATACTGGGTGGAGGAGAAGCACAAGTCATGTAAAGGTGATTTTATTTGGCAAGATTTACTTCCTGGCTAGCACCTAAACGGATATGAATAGGGAGAAAGCAGTGGTTTCCGTAAACCCCTAAGACAAGGAATGCACTATGCAAATCCAGCACCAGGGAGAGCGCCAAGTGGGAACTTCAACTCACTATTTATGGAGCCTTCCATATGTCTTCCAACCCAGAAAAACAGCAAAAATGTTAATTTCTTAAATCATTAAGTAGATACAATGTCAATATTTAATTTAAGCAAAGTTGCCTTTAGAGCACACTTAAGGTTGCTAATAACTTCTCTGTCCCCCATCCTGTATTTTTCCCCCATGGCATTGTATTTCTGAACTTTTCTGCTGCAGAGCTCAAAGGTACTAAAAGCACTATCTACCACCACTATCACCATCACCTCTCCCACCCCATCTTTTCATTTGAACACCCCCTGCATGCTGCACCCTGCCCTTTCCTTTGCACTTGCTGCTTTGCAGGATCCATGTACTCCCTGTGACCCTGGGCCCTACCTATCTACTCACAGCCTGGGATCTTCAGGCTCCTAGGGGACATTTCCTCTTACTAACCTACCAACAACTCAAAGTTGAATTTGTCATCATGTCTCTCTTCAACTTGGACTCTCTCTCCCCTCTCACTGCTTCCTGCCATCTAACCAACTCCATTTGTCAGTCTTTTAGGAGAGCCCTCTCTTCAGTCATTGGCCATTCCCTGTGCACACACAACCTGCTGGTTTTCACCTCCTTATCTTTGTTCAGACTGTTTCTACCACCAGGGAGCCCAATGTAGGGTTGGGCTGCACTGACACTTCAGTGTCAAAACCTGCACTGACACTTCAGAAATTCTAACAAAATCTATCTACATCTATACTTGGCACCTCCAAGCACTCATGTGTTTAGGGTGGGCTATGTGTCTATGTTGTTTATGTTCTTGACTTATTAGTACTGATATTAATGATTACAATTTATTTAAGGGCTACTCTGTGCCAGGACATCTTTTTAAAAAAGACATAGGCAGAAAGAGAACAAAAGTAGCTCAGAATACTAAAGGGCTATGATTGGAGGGGTATCAAGAAATAGCTCTCCCAATCCCCCAAATTCTTTCCTTGCCCAGCCTGTCATGCCTAAATCCTCTAATAAGAGTACATGTCACTGGGGACTCAAGGTTTTCACCCTCACCTCCTTCAGCACTCCCCCAACCCCATCCCATCGCACCCTTACTGTTGAGTGCAAAGACTTCTGGGAGCAGCAACATTCTAAGCTGTTAACTGCTAAAGCCTTCACAGAGGATTCTGTCCCGTAGTGACAGTTGGCTGAAGATAGTGAACGAGA
Source organism: Mirounga leonina (assembly GCF_011800145.1). Lineage (NCBI taxonomy): Eukaryota > Metazoa > Chordata > Mammalia > Carnivora > Phocidae > Mirounga > Mirounga leonina. Next base: position 27,025,233 of record NW_023270839.1, on the reverse strand, counting down.
GAGGTCCTTCAGGAATGGATTGGTAGTGAGAATGAAAGGGGAAAGGAAATAACTAGCTTTATGAAGAGGTAGAACCCAGGCCCAGGCTCCTCCTAGCCTATTGACAGAGTGTATCTTGCCAGGTTTAGAGCCTCACTCCTTCCTCAGCCATTCCTGCATACCTCCAAGAGGGGCCACTGGGCTCATCCCTGCAGGGGACCCAGAGATGAATCAGACATGGATCCTGCCCTCGAGGAGCTTACTGTCTATGGTAGAAAGTGCCAAGTACCATAGCAAAGGCAATTCCAAGTGCCATGGGGCTTCAGAAGAGAGAAAGATGTAGGCTGGTCATCAAGGAAGGCCTGCCAGAAGAGGTTGCATTTGAGCTGGACTTAGGAAGGTGACAAGGAACTTCCGACAGGCAGAGATTGGAGGTGGTGCTAGTTATGGTGATGGACACCTTCAGTCCAAGACTGTGATCTGTAGTGAGGTAGGTAGCTGGAGAAAAGTAAGAAAAAGCCCAAGGAGACTCTGGGTGTTTTCTCCAGGAATGACATTTTGCCCAAGGTTGCCCAGATGAAAATAGGCCATTATTTATTTATAGGGAGTAATGGCTAAAAGTTGAGAACTCAGGGCTGGAATGACAAGTGCTCTCTGAGGGTGGTCAGGTTGACCCTCAGCCCCATTATTCTATGAGTCTGTGTTTGGAGGGAGAGTCAATGATACACTCCTGGGCCTAGGCAAAGTCTCTCAGTGAATGCCCTCAAGCAAGTAATGATGCTTCACAGTAGAATGGGAGAGGGGACCCCAAAGAGTGACTATGATCAGGACTGTTCACTTGAATTTGCAAGAGTATCATCAGGTTGATGTTTAGTTCATGTCTGCCAGCAGAAACAGTATGGGCACATATTTTGAAGAGTCTGTAGGCAGAAATGAGAAAGAGGAGGACTGGAGTTGACATGGGTGGGGAGGAGTTGGTAATAAATTGCTTGATGAGAACAAAAAAATGGTCAAGAGGGGCAACTGAATGATACTACAAAGATAAAAGGGGAAACTTATTTAAGAAGTTCACACTTTAAATATTTAATCCAGTTCTTCTTTTTCCCTTTGTTGCTGTTTTAGAATTGTAGCTCTACCATTTTGTAGAGAATACAGAGGGATCTTGTGAAAAAGTTTCTTTGGCAGAGAAATCATTACCTAAATATTACTCCTTTAAAAATGTTTGTACAACTTCCAAGAACCATTTGGTAGCATCATACCCTTTGGACTTTTGTTTTTAAGCCCAGATATAACCAGTATTTCCCCAGGATTCTAGTCATTCCCAGAGAGTTGAATTTAGTAAGCAGTAACCCTAGTCTTGGAAAGACAAAGCAACCCAATGATACTTGATGGAAAAGTTGGCAGATAAATCAGGTCTAGTCAACCAAGGGATGAAGAGCACAAGACTCAGGCCTGAGAGAGTAGTAGCATGCATTGGATGGTGGCATAAAAAAAAAGGAAGGAAAGCAGGCATAGTGGGTCAGCCAGAGAAGGGTCAGCATGCAGACCTGTGGCTTCTGATCCAACATGCAGACCTGTGGCTCCTGATCCTAAGTATCCTCTGGAGGGAGGAGGAGACATTCATTCTCTGCTTGACCTTTTATACACCTGGCTGGGTGGTGGTGGTGGTGGGGAATCCTTGACCTTAGAGGTGTAGCCTCGCCATCCAGAATGAAGTGAACCCTGCTTCTAAAAGGCTTCTAAACCCAGGATCTAAAAGGCTAAGTTGACCTAATTTGGAAAGGAAGCTTTCTGCTCTCTATGTTTTATGCTTAATGTCTGCCATTGTTGGGCAAGAACTATCATAGAATAGTGCAAATAATCTCCATATCAGAGACGGGGAGGCAAATGACAAGGGGCAACATGGCCAACTCAACTACTTGGATTCAGATTGACAATTTGCCCAGTGTGAGAAATTGCCTTTGGGGATTTTCCCACATAAATTTTTTCAGCCTCTAAACTCAGTCTTTCTAGCCTTTGCCTCCTATAAGTTACCTTAAAAGTCCAGCTTTTCTATAGCCATTCCCTTACTGTGGCAGGTCCCTTTGGATCTGATTTCTCTTCTGACAGCTTCTCCACCCCCTGGTCTGATTGAATTCTCTCTCCTAGGAAGGTGGTGTCCTTTCTTAGCTTTCTGTTCACTTCTCTTCGCCTCTTTCTCCTTCCTGCTGTTTCTCTAATCACACTTTGCTGGCCTTCAGTTCTACTGGTGTCCAATTTGTCCCCTACTATTGTTTTCTGTTTCTGGGGGTGATGATTTTCTTAAGGGAAATGTTCTTGTTGTTATACTTTTAAACAAAAAAACAATAGTTGTGCTAACAGGGAACTTCAATCGCTTGATACACTAAAAAGGCATGAAGATGGATGTAATCTGGGGAAAATGCTCTTCCTTGTAGGAGGTAAAAGCAGCAGGAGCTGGCTCCCAGTGTAGGGCTAGAGGAGGAGCTGGTGGTGGTCTGCAAGTGGCACCAGAGGTCCAGAGCTTCAAGCCTCACAGCTCTGGTGGGAGCAGGCTCTTTAGGGTTTTATTCTTGAAAGTCTCTATTGGCAGAGTGAAATTGACTCCTTAATGCTGTCACACGTGACTCAAACCCTCTTTCTAGTGCACCTGATCATTTGCTCCAGAGATGATTTCCTATGAAAAGAGCTGAAAAGCACCATAGTGATTTCTAGAGAGTCTTATAGCTCTCAAAGATAAGCTAATAGGCTGTTTGCGGCCCTTCTGGTTAGTTGTGGTTTAGGGTACAAGCATAGAACACTCAGTAACTTATGTAGAAAAATGTTGGAAGACTCCAAAAAAGCCTAGACAGGAAGGGAGTCAGCTGAATTCAGATCATGGAGTTTCCTTTTAAGGACTCCTTAGGGGCTACTTCTCTCTCAAAACCCTCTGAATTTCTACGAAGAAATGGGTCTAAAGAGTTTTACTCAAACTGGGCTCAGGACCCTTAGGTGGGCTGACTGACAAACTGGAAGGCATCTTTGTGGTGGTGTGGTCCCTCTTGCCTCATCAGCTTCTCTTCCACCCTCCCTGCTGCTCAGATTGGCTCTGCATTCTATTGCCTTCACACAGAAGCAGCTGCATAACCGAAGGCCCTCCCATCTCTACTTCTGTCCAATGAAATTCTACTTCTCCTCTGGCCCAGCTCAAATGTCACCTCCTCTGTAGAACCTTCATGAGCGTCCCGTTGGAAGTCAACATTTCCTTCTCTGGGCTCAACAACCATTTGGTTGAGCAGTCCCCTAGACTCTAAAACCTGGACAGCATGTTAGCAAACAAAGGTCTTTTCTCCCCCCACTAGGCTGTCAACTAGCAAAGAAAGGAAGATTATTGAGCCCCAACATCATGATAAAGCCAGAAAGGTGGGACTTATTTTTTCAGCCATTAAATTCCTACAAAGGGGCTTCTCCTTGTTCTCTCTCTCTCTGTGGGGAAGTGCCTAAAAGAGCTCCTCATGGCCTTGTCTTTGCAAAGGCACAGTCAGGTCTGCAGAAGAAGGATTTGAGCAGCTGTGGCAAGGCAACCCTGACCGCATGGCCCATCCTTTACATTCTCCAGCTGACCTGATCAAAGGCCACTTTGGGAACAGCTCTGTCCTAAGAGCCACTAAGAGCTGAGGGGGCAGGAGTGGGGGAGGAAAGACAAATGTCAAAATTCTTGGATGATCCTGTATAGCAATTGGCCAACTGGGGGATGAGAATGGATGACAGAGCCTTTCACCTTTAGGGTCAGCAGCATGTTGGGCTGCAGGGCCAGGAGGCCAGAACATCTGTCAGCTGGGCAGCAGCTACTATGAATGAATCGCCTTTGTCTTGTTGGGGGCGGGGATGCATGTGTGTTTATTTGCTCAACAGAAAGCCATGTAAACCAGGGATCAAAAGGAAGCCCTGGTGATGGCAAGAAGCCCAGTTGTCATCAGACAGCAGATGCCACCAACAATGGAAAGGAATACATGGGAGGCTCAGGAGGAAGGGTCCTCTATTTTGGTAGAGGCCCCTTGCCTCTCCATGAAACCTTCTGAGGCAGAAGACTGTGGGATCAGAAAGTGCCTTTGCTGGCTCCAAGAAACCTAAAGGGATGGAACTTGCCAATGGGGGCCTGGCCCAGCCACATTCTTTCCTAGCTTCCCACTAGCCATGTGAGCAAGCTCACATTTGCTGTCAGCTCAAGACTTGTTTTCTAATTTAGGAAAAATAGTAATCCATTATCCTAGGGATGATTCTTTGCCCCCAGCCCAGTTCCTTTTTCTCACTTTCTCAGCAATTGCTAAAGTGGGATAATGATCGTTAGCAGTTGAGCAATTTCTGAGTCAACATACTAGCAAAGCTAAGAGTTACTGAGAAAGCAAGAGTTCAGGGTTTTAGAAGCAAATGATGCACAAGATAGGCATGGAAGGAAATGTTCTGGACCACTGTTCAATAAAGGAATCCCTTGAATTTCACCATAGAAATGGCAGAGCTGGAAGAGTCCTTAGAAACCATCTATTCCATTTTTCCCCTCCCTAGGCACTGCTTCCTTTCTATAGATGAGAAAGTAAAGTGGATGGTAGTCAGGGATGAGACACAGTGCCAGGAGCTGAGCCAGAGTGAGAAGCCATGTCTTCTTGATTCCCACCTGATCTTTCCACAAAGAGAGAATGTTTCTGGATTCCTTTATGTTAATTTCAATGATACATATCAACTTTTTCTTTTTTTTTTTTAAGATTTTATTTATTTGGGAGAGAGAGAATGAGAGACAGCAAGCACATGGGAGGAGGGAGGGTCAGAGGAAGAAGCAGACTCCCCGCCGAGCAGGGAGCCTGATGTGGGACTCAAGCCAGGGACTCCAGGATCATGACCTGAGCTGAAGGCAGTCGCTTAACCAACTGAGCCACCCAGGCGCCCTACATATCATCTTTTAAAAACACAGGCTCATGACACATCTCCAAGTAAACACCTTATCATAGCATGCACCGTGAAGTAGTTATATCATTACTTTTAATCATCACCCAAGGCCATAAATGGTAGTGAGATGTCAATGTGTTTTGTCAATATAACAATTGAAACAGTAATTTCTTACACTTAATTTTTCATGGCATAGGCTCCATAAGTTCGAATTATTCTATAAGTTCTAAAAATGATAAGCCAAAAATACAAAGTAACTTAAATGTCATTAGGGCATTAAATCTTAGCTTATACCAGTGGACAGATAACCTTATACCATCAGCTGGGGCATAACCCAAATTAGTAAGGAAGGACCATTTGATTCTGTGCTACCCCAAACAGTAGCTGCATCCCAGCTGCTGGGTCCTCCCTGTCTCTTACTGCAATTCTCCTCTCCATCTCCTGCTTTGCTCTCTGAGATCAGTTCTATGACTAGAGGCAAGGAGCTGGGTTTAGAAGATCCTTTCTCTGCCTCGAAATCGTTCTTCAAGGCCCAGCTCAAATGTCTTCTCTGTGAAGCTTTCCTGGGGCCTCCCCACATTCCTCAGAGTGACCCAAATAATCCCCTGTTCTCATGCTCCCACAGTACCCTGTCCACCATGTCCCTTACAGTCACAGCATAAGGTGACTCTGCTAGGTCTCCACCAGACTTAGAGGGGTTCTTGTTTGTAATTCCTGATCTTTCAGCCTCAAAGGCTACTAGTGCTAATTGGTAAAACTGGGATTCCCACAAGGTCTGGTTCACTAGAAGCAAGATGCCACTCCTGGGGTGGGCAATGAACGGGGAGGCGAGAGAGGGAGGTGGCAGAGGAGGCGTTTGCAGGAAAGCCTTGTTGAAATCGTGGAGGTTGAGGTGGACTATGAAATCCTGGGCCTTGGAACTGACCCCTGGGTCACTGGAAGAGAAGCCCCTCTGGGAGGGGACTAAGGGGATGGAACAGCAGTTTTGAGTGATACAATCAGGAAGGCATTAAACATTTGAAGCAACAGCCGTTATTACAAAGGAGAAAACGGCTCTCTGTGTACTGCCCCATAAGCCAAGCATGCTGGGCCAAGGCTGCTATTATTTGGCTTGAGGCTTGCCTGTGGGGAATGGTCCTAAGCCAGGAGAAAGTAGAGATGGGAGAGGGCTGCTTGGGGATTTGGAGACTGGGCCTCTCATCTTGGCTCTGCTGCTAGTTGGTTGTGTGGCTTTGGGCACATCTGCTCCCTTTGAAAGGGCCTCAGACAGATTAATCCAGAAGAGATGACAAAACAAATTCTAAAGTTCTTCCGGGCCTTCCAGTCTGCATGACCTGGATTTCCACCAAAAACCTGTTCATGGGTGTCTCTGGAGGGAGGTGTGCACAAAAGGCGTCACCTGGTCCTTTTGAAAATCGTTGAGTCAAAAAGACTTGGTTTCCCACTCATTTTTGAGGTGATCCTCAAAGGAAGTAATTCTCAATTCAACCGACACCGGCATGAGGTTGTAAGTCCTAACCAGGGAGACCAAACCAGAAACGCCTTTTCTTGGGTGCCCAAAAGTAGTTCATTTAAAATATTGTTTTCTAAAACTATATTTTAGAGGCCTATAAACATTAGTTTCAGAACAATTGTTCTCAATAATTTATTTCACAAACAGGAACATCAAAAATAAATGGTGGTGGTGACAGAGGAAGGACTCACAAGGAACAGCAGTGTTTTCTTTTGCTAAGTAAAGACATGAAGGGAAAAACCAAACTCTGATCTACTATCATCGTTTCATGTTCAGCAAAGAACATATTAATACCAAAAAAGCGAAGAGGATATAATCTCAGCATAAAGGACAGTCCTTCACATTGAATTGAGTTCTATATAAAAAGAACCTCATTTCAGTGAGAAGTTTAGCATGGAAGGACACTGGACCATGGACTGGCCCCAAGGATCACCAGTTTAGATGTGATAGTGTGCACCATCTTGACTTGGAAGAGGGGTACTCATGAAAGCATGTCAAATCTACATCCATTCTTTTCTATTTCAAATCCTCTAATCTCAGAGGAAGAATGTACTTTACTTCTGCTCTTCAGATTCTTTCTCTCAAGGCCCTTTCTACTATAACCCCTACCCAGGGGTTTGCTGTAAAATGAACTCCATCTGTTCCCTCCTGCAGCCCCAGTTTTACATAGACTCCCCTCCTAGCTCTTATTTCCTACTGCTCTGGAAATGGGGTCTTTGCCCTGCTGCCTCCCATCCCCCCAAGCCCCTCCTACCTCTCTGCCGTCTGGCTTCTAGCCTCACCTCTCTGGAAACAGTAGAAAAATCTAGAAGCAACTTCCTGAAATCCAGGGGCCTTTCCTTGGTTGGCCTCAAACCCAACCTGTGATCTTTAAAATGCTCCCACACACCTTGAAACATCCTTATGCCTGCTTGGTCAGCCTGGCCATGTTTTACTGAGTCACTTCTCTCTTTTCTCACTCTTCTCTCCACTCCCCAAACTCCCCTGCTGCCAGAGCTTTGTGATCCATGACAGGGCCAGCTTTCTCAAAACAGTCCTGACTCGCTGGCATCTCATTTAATCTTCCTAGGAAATGCAAAGAAGTTGACTGCCTCAGTCAAGTCCAGGGGGATGGAGGAAGCATCAGTCTGTCTGAGTTTGGACTATTTTCCATTTTTATTCCAGTCTCTCACTTAACTCTAGCTCTCTATACCCAACATCAATGCCTTCCTAAGGGCCTCCTAGGTGTGAAGTACTTTGTTGCATGCTTTTGAGGACCAGGATATTAATACCACCTGGTCTCTGCCTTTACAGGCTCCCCAGCTTATGGGGGTTGGGGAGGTGGAGGTAGCAGAATTGATGTTTTGGTTACTTGGAGGCAAGGCCGTTTGGTGGGAACTCCGTGAGAGAGGGGGGGCAGTAGGTTAGGGGAAGATCCCTGGCAGGACCTGAGAGAAAAATGGCCAGAATAAAGCTGGTCTGGACTCTTGCTTAATGTTTTGGCTAACGGTTCACTGGTCCTTCTGAATCACCCTGGCATTAACAACAAAGAATAATGCATGATCCTTCTGGGAATAAAAAGCATTTAGTAATGCTTCACAAAAAATTCTTTTGTAAATATTGTGTCCTACCTCAAAATTATTATTATTTTTTTTAAGAAAAGAACATTGTTAATTCACTGCAAGCCCACTCGGATGCTGAAGAATTTAGAGTATTTGGCTAGAGAGCTTTGTAATGAATAAGTGGTTCAATTATTCTAGTTTCATTATACAACGGATCAGACATTCTTTGGCATCAAGGAATTAAAGCACATTTTCTCTGGCAAATGGCAATAATATTTGAAGACATATCCTACACAAGTGGTTCTTGACTAAATGTAGTTCCATTTAAAAGTAAAGGTTTTCACATGATTTAACCTATTAGAGTTTGGTCTTATCAGCCTCATTCAAGGGGAGCAGGTAGCTCAGACTTGCTAATTTTCTGTTTAAAATAATTTGGGCAAATTCTGCAGTTGACACTCTTTGGCACCAGGCTTGTTCCCACAACTCAGCACATCATCTGGGCCCCTTTCCCTTTGTTAGCCAGTGTTCCTCCTGGAGGTAGACCTTTCTACTCAAGACCACCATGCTCTGTGGAGCACTGACTCCCAGCTCTCCCTGCAAACCCCTCAATGCTGGACAGAGAACCGGAATGCCTGGTCTCTGGGGACTGGGCCTGTGGCCATGGAAGGGCCCCCGTCAAAGAAAAAGCTTCTCTTGAGGAGAGAGCTGCTCTCCACCCATGGAGAAAGAGCCCCCCCCCCGCCCCGTCCTCCTCCTAGCATAAATGTTTAGGCAGGCCCCCGCTAGCCCACACTGCTTTGTGCAATTTAGAAAAAGGTATCCCCTCTGGAGGGATACAAATCCTGGCAAGGCAGCAGGGGCTGGATTTCACTCCTACCTTGCTCCTGTACTCGTGGCCCCAAGTAAAGGGAGCTTCCCCCTTGGCTTTTAATGTCATTCTCTCTAGACAGTCCACCTCTCCAATTCAAAGGCAGAAGAAATGGGCAGAGGCCAAGGAAACGGCTAAATCTGTGAAAGTTAGATATGATTTGCCAGGTTATGAAAATGCTCAAAGCTTTCTATGGGATTTTTGGATCTAGAAGGCCCCTTGCCAGCTTGAGCCATTCCCACTGCTGCATGAAGGGCTAGGCGAGATGACCTCCCAGATCCCAGTATTGTATTGGAGAGTAATGACCTTTAGAGGCCAGTGATGGTGGCCAAATTACTACCAAGAAGGAGCTGGGGTTGAAACGTGGTGTTACAAAACTGTTGAACGAAGGCGTGGTCTGTGCAGGGACAATACATAATCTGGTTGGGGACGGTTTCTCTCTTTGAGCATGGCACGAATTAAGGATTGAGTGATCAAGTCTGTGCAATTCAGTTGTTAGACTGGTCCAAAGAGGTCCTCCACCCCTGCCCACCTTTTCCAATACCTCTCCTCTCTGACTGCCAAACTTCTTGAAAGAAGAGTCCACACTTGCTGTCTCAGCAGTTCCTCTGCCCACCATCTGACTGGATCCGACTGATGGAGAGCACCAGTGTGCTCCTTGCTGAAGGTGCTGGCCTTTTCTTGTTTGTTTGTTTGTTTGTTGTTTGTTTTTTTAACTTTTTGTCAATGTCAAGTATTCTAAGCTGCTGGTTTCTCTTTCCTGTTTTTACACGGTCCTCCTTGGACTCCAGTTAAATGATCCTCTTCTGGTTTTCCCTCTACTCTGATGGCTTCTTTTCTGTTTCTTTATTAGTTCCTAAGCCAATGGTATCCCTCAGGGCTCCAGCCTGAGCTTTCTTCCCTGATCTCTACCTTCTGTGTTGGAGATTTAATGTGTCCTGGAGTTGCCATTGTAACAGCTATGCAACTGACTCCCAGATTCCTATCTTCTGGTCCTGATCTATTTCCAGATCTCTGTGCTCACATTTCGAACTGCTGGTGCTGTGCTCTGCCCGTCCTGCCAGCCCCTCAACATATTCAAAGCCATTTTCCACCCTCTATTTTGCTTCTCCTTTTGGCTTTTCTAGAGAAACACTCTGCAGTGCAAAGGGCAAGGACTTTGGGTCACACCCCTAGGTTAGAATCCTGGTTCTACACTTTTCTGTGTAGCCTTTGAAGCAAGGTCCTTTTTTTTTTTTTTTTTTTTTGGCCTGTTGCATGAATGCTACCAATGCTTGTTCTATAATAAGCACTTCTTAAATGTTGGTCCTTCTGCCCATTTCTTATTAGCATGAACATTTCCCTCTAAAGTATGCTTGCCTCATTCCCAGGTGATTCTGGGGAAACTGAGCAGGAACTTCAAGTTAGATAGAAACTCTGAGGAGTTAGGAGAGTGGGCTCACAGGGGCTGGGATTAGGATTAGCCAGGGAAGATAGCATTCAAAAGATGGTTTTGCAATTGTCCAATTAATGTAACAATTACTTTCCTTTTCCCTGCCCTTCCCCAGATCCATGTCAGTTCTTCTGAACCATCTCTCACACTGGTCCCCTCTTATCCATCTTGAGGGGAAGTTACCTGGATCCATGAGCCAGGCTCTCCCCGCCTTTAGGCTCTGCCCATTCCAATCCACCTTTCCCATCACCACTGCCTGAAGCACAGCTCTGATCAAATGAATTCCCTGCTTAAAAACCTTCAATGTCCCCATCCCTGATTCCATACCTTCACTTTCAAGGTTTTTATAATCTGTCTCCAACCTAGTTTTCTGTGAAATTTAGGCTGGCTCAATCACAAGGCATGCTATGGCCAAAATGATACATAATCTGGGGGTCAGGGAAGGGAAGAGAAGGGTAACTATTGTCCTACCCAATGGCATTCAATCTAGAGCTTGGGAACAATGCTGTGGGGCCTTGTGGATGTTCAAAATGAAGTGGGTGCTTCACCTGCACCTAGGTGCTGGGCTCTAGCCCTCAGGGCAAGAAGCATGGCAAGTCTTAGGCAAAGGAGCCAAGCCTCTGCCCCAGCTAAGCAGTTTAGAAATTTAGGCACTCCTAGAGGACCAGTTGGAAGTCCAGAGTCTCAGGAAATGGAGGCAAAATTCCAACCCCTCTGTGCAAAGCAACATGACAGGGGAGGGGCGAGGGAAAAGAGCAATGCTGTGATCCTGGACTTTAAGGCAACAATATTAATTCTGGACTCTGAAGGCAAAACCTCAGCTGTTTCTCTTTCTGTTCCCCAGCTTTAGGTGACAATCTTGCAAATATTGCTTGCTTAATTGGTTTAACACACCTCACTAGCCTCACCTCCTTCTGTAGAAGGTGCCAGGTCCTTTGAAAGTTATCTACATCACCTGGCCAATTGGAATTCTCACAGCCAAAGCAAAAGGCAGATGGGTAGTGTTTTGGTCATAAATCTCCATCTTGGGCATCGAGCAGGATGTTTAGCTATTGCATGAAAATCATTTTTTTTTTTTAACTCTCCTGGAGATTTAGGAATAAGGAGCTCTTACCATTGTCATTTGGCCAACAGGCATTCTTTTTCCACTTTCAAGAAGTGAAACTCCCTCCAGTTCAGAAACATGAAATGAATAGTCTACCATGTGCTGAGAATGTAGCTGCCTACCACTGTCTCAGCCCCTTGACTACTCCTAGCAGCTTCTATGCAAGCATCCCATGGATATCCCAGTCTGGATTTATTCTTTTTATTATTAATAGCTAACATTTACTGAGTGCTTACTATGTGCCAGGCACTGTGCTAAGGGAAACACATTGCCTCATTCCTAGGTGGCTTCTGGGAAACTGAGTAGGAATGTGAAGTAAGTAGAAACTCTGAGGAGTGAGGGGAATGAGGGCCAGTGTAGGCTGGGATCAGCCAAGGAAGATGGCCTTTAAAAGATGGTTTTGCAACTCAACCTCAGTCTCACACCTGCTGTCTGCCCTTCACTCACCCACTAATGGGCCTGAAGTTCAGTGGTGGGGAAGGGGCATGGTTGGAGGCATGTGAGGGCTGTTTCATGTTTGACCCTCACCAGTTTCTGCTGGGTCTGGCAGCAGGAGCATGTGCCAGGATATTGGAGCACTAGAAGAGAGCACCCCCCCCCAATCTCCTCCAGCCTCCTGAGAATCAATGCTAAAATTCCGTCAATGGGACAAGCTTTCATTCTTTGATTCACTGGAAAAAGGCTTAAAATACAAATAGCTCTAGAGAAGGTGAGAGGGTTGCCTTCAATTTATAAGAAGAGATGAATGACTCAAGAAAATTTTCTGCGAGGGCTGGGGAGGATGCCCAGGGGATCCTATCCTGGCTGTCTGAGGAGAGTGGGAAGAAAAGGGGAGGGGCACAGTGGGCAGCTGAGGGTTCTGTAGGCAAACCTGCCCTCAAAGCATTGCATAAGGTCCCAAAGTACCCACTCAGCTAGAGATGGGATGGTGGTTTGCAGTCTTATGTGGGAAGAAGCCAAGAAAGATGACAAGCAGAACCACGTTCACACACCCCTGTTGATGAGAGCATGACTCTTGGAACGTGAAACCTGGGGCAGGGCTCCAGGACAGGGGTCCCCTGGGAGAGCTGCTCTGTGCCCAGAACCATCCTGAGAGCTGCACAGGCAGTGACCTCGTCACCTACTTATCCAGGGGCCCTCTTTTCCCATTCTTTTAAAACATTTTTGGAAATGTGTATGAAGTCTAACAAGGCATTTGAAATATAGACATATGTATATTTAGTAAAAGCATGAAATAAATGCCCTTCATTGAAAAGAATAAAATCCTAGGAAAGTGGGACTGTCCCAGATAATTTCAGCCTCAGAGATCTATCTGTACCCCAGGTCCCCTCATTCCATGAAAAATGTAAATAACCAAAAAACTCTTGTTCTATAACAGTAAACTCATTTCAGAATAACCCCTGTGGCTTAGTTGATGTTCCATTTCTCTTGGCAGTGCAAGAAGGAAGCTGGAATACAAGTGTGTGTGGGGGGGGTGCACGCGTTGGGGGTTACAGTTATTACCACCTTATTGCAGATCCCTTTGTCGTGTTGAAGGTTGGCAAGGAAGGCTGGGAGACAGCAGGACCCTCTCATCAACAGTGGGCAGATGGTACGCTAACTGGAGAGCCAGTTGGGAGGGCAAAGGGCACAACTTCAATCTCCTATCTTGATCTTAAACAAATGGTCAGTACCGGAGGTTCATGAAATGGAGGTGGGGGTGTCCCATCGGAGGGGCAAAACAGAGACAAGGCCTAGGGCAGAAAGGCAGCTGTCTCCACTGAAAGCAATCTGAGTTTAACAGGAAGTGAGCTGTTGGGCCAGGGGTTCACATCAGGGCCTCTGTTTCCAGGGAGTGTGGGACAGAAGGTGGGGGCGGAGCGTGGGGAATAAAAGCAGAGGAGCAGGCTCAGGGGAGAAGGGGACTTCAGCTATCTCCGTAGTGGGCTGCAGCAGCATGCGGCAGGGCGACAAGGCAGAGCTGGAGTGCTCCCCGGACAACCGGCCCAGAGCAAGCAAAAGAGGTCCAGTGCCTGCCCCTGGGGACCCAGTGGTGAAGCCATAGGTGCAAGAATCTCAGTTTCAGCAGAAGCATCCCAGGGGGAATGGGATGGTGGAGAATCTGTGACTTTAGTAGCAGCTGTGGAACACGACAGGTCAGCTCCAGGGCACTGAGAACCAAATTAGACTACTGGGGGGTGGCCAAGGAGTTGCTATCACACTGGACAGCGGGTGAAACTGTGGCCCCCTGCATAAGAATAAGAATTCTTGTCTCAAGACATGATTGGCCTAGGAATGGGGCAGGATTGCCAGCTCAGATACCTCAGTTGTCAGGATCTGGGGAAGACTGGGGAAGGCCGGGGCTGGGGGCATGAGGCAAAGGGTCAACGGTTTCGTTCCTTCAAAACTTCACTGCCCAGCTACGTATGGAGTGTTACAGGTGGCAGCAGCCCAGGGATGGGAAGATGAGGAAGACGTGGTCCTTACTCTTGAGAGGTTCGTGAAGTTTTAGGGGAGATAGGCTGGGGAAAAATAGACTCCAGTGCCTGAAGATGATTTGTCAAATTGAGGGTGCTTTTAACTGTTACATGAGAGCAGCTATTACTTACATTTTACTCCAGTAATACTTGTTAGCTTACATATATCAAATCTAGTCAACCACGGACTATTTCGCTGAGGCACTGAACTTTCTAACATTCCACCTTCAATTCACACCCCACCTCCCAAATTGCACGTAAGTTGGAATTTCCTGTTAGTTGCCCATGAAATTGGCTGGTGACCAGGACCTGCTTTGGGTTGGACATCAATAAGGTGGTGCTTCTGTTTCCTTTAATATAGCTTTAGCCCTGAATCACTGAAGAGAATCAGGAGTTAGTTTAATATTACTTTGGTAGTTTTAACTGACGACTAGGGGAAGGGAGCCATTTGAGAGTAGGGTGGAGACCTGGCCAGGGGAGACTCAGGGCAAAGGTATTTGGGCCCAAGAGAAGAAGAGAGGTCAGGGGCGGGGGGCTCTGTGTGGGAACAGACCCCTTCTGCCAAACCGTGATACTAAAGACTAAGCTACAGCTGCCTGAGGACCTGAGAGGAGGCTCACAACATCCTCAAGGAACCAGCACTGGAAGAAGCCCCCATTTCACGTGGGTTCAGTTTTTCCTGGTTGACTCAAAACAGACCTGCCCTGATTTGCCAAAGAACATGCCACATCAGGGTTCACCTTTCTTTAAAGTGCCTCTTGGAAACAGTCATGCTAATCAGTTGCATGCTGCTTTCTCGCTTGGCTGAAGTCTTGGTTGTTTTTTCTTTAATCTTAAAAGAACATATTTTCCATTACTTTGATTGGGATTAGACTAGGGGACTGGGAAGGACAGGATGGGTAAAGAAAGACTGATAAATTTTCTAGCTCATCCCCAAAGGTCTAAGTTTTGTTTGGAGTGGGTGTCACTTGGATGAGTTATGGGTGGGAGGAACATGGTGGCAAGCCACACTCTTGTCCATCCTGCCCTCTATCAACGGCACCCCATGGATGGAAAGGATAGGTAGGATGAATTGAAAGCTTTTCCTGCCAGCATCATCCTCAGCAAGACTGGAACAGCACCTCCTGTCCCCTCCAGAGGCCTCCTAGAGGTGTATTCTGAATCTGCCACAGCTTACCTCTCTCAAGATGTCATGGTCACGAGGTGTCAACTTCTTGCTTGTGCATCAGCGAATGTATCTCCTATGTACATATCCTTGCCTTTTATTTTCTTCTGGGTGGTTTTCATCAACCTTCCACTGGTTGCCTGTTCCATGCTTACAAATCAACAAATCCCCTGCAGAATGAAAACAGTTGGGAAACCCTGAATGGGGAGGAGACAATGATGTTTGGAGCACAGGGCATGAAAACATTTGCTCTGCTTGGGGGGATTCCCTTAAGCCATCACAGGACTGGGGGCTATAGATAGAAAACAT